>NC_081410.1:289220741-289557527 GCF_030272615.1 Cryptomeria japonica
ATTTTTTGATTTTTGACTTTGCGTGTTAGCACTTTTACTTTCTTGGTTTGTGCTTTTGCTTGTAGATTTCCACTTTTGTTAAGTTAGCACATTTGTTTGTTTGGTTATCATTTTTTCTTGGGATGCTAGTGCTTTCATAGAATGCATGCTTTTGTTTTATGTGTTCACGTAAATTTGAAAAAGATTAGCGCTTTTGATTGATTTAGCGCTTTTGACTTGGCGGTTAGCACATTTGTTGAAAAGGGTAGCATTTTTTAATGATTTAGGTGAAAGTAGAAAGTTATGTGAAGAATATTTTCCCATTCCTTCATCATTTAATTTGAGCTTTTTCTCAAAGGTTTCCCATAACTTTTCTTGAATTTCTTTGGTAGGATATACTGATTCTCTATTATGCAAAACTCTTGTATCTTATGTTGGCTTCAAATTATTGCAATATTGGCTGGAGTTTGCAAATATACTGACCTCTTTTCCCTAATGAGGAAACTTTACATATTGGTGACATGTAGAAGCAACTTCTTGCATGTTGTGAATCCATTGTCTTCCCAAAAGAATTCTATAAGAGAGATTAAAATCTAAAACCTGGCATAATGTATTCCTTTCCATAGGTCCTATTTTGATTGGTAACACCACGGTTCCTTTAGAAGAATGTTCTTCTTCATCATAACCTTTAATGGTTATTTTCTTCTTTAGATCTACTGCATTTTTTGAATATCCCAAATCCTTTATTAAACTTAATGTACAAATGTTTAGGCCAACTCCACCATCTATGAGTATGCATTTGACACGAGTTTTGTGAATGGTGACTTCAACATGTAAGGGAGCATTGTGAGGATGTTGCAAGGATGCATCATAATTTTCAAAAAATGATAAGCAATGAGGGCCTATAAGGTGTCCCACCATGTTTTGGAACTGATCTACATCCAGGTCTTTTGAAACTGTTATTTCCGTTAGAGCTTTTTCTAAAATTTTCTTATGCATAGGTGAAACTTTGAGAAGCTCTAAAATTGATATTTGAGCGGGTATTATTTGCAATTGTTCCACTAAGTTATATTGTCGTGAAGTGGATGTTGATTCATTTTTTATACCCAAAAATGTAACCTTCGCTTTGCTTCTCGTAATGACATTGATTGGTTCAGAGGGTGTGTTATCTTTAATGATGATGACATTTACCACATCATCATACATATAAGTGTAGTTCACTTTAGCTTTGCCTTTTTCATCTTTTGATTTAGATTGTTCACCTTTTTCATAGTTTGGAAGTGGAGTTTTAAAGGCTAGATGTGATTCATTTGTCTTATGACTATCCACTGTGATAGTTCCATTATCGATTAAATCTTGGATAAGGTGTTTCAATCTTTGACAATCATTAGTTTGGTGTCCTTTATTTTGATGGTAATTGCAGAAATGATTGTCGTTCCACCAATTAGGTTTGACTTGTGGTTCATAACTTCTTGCTTCTGGTAAAATAATCAGTTTATTCACAAGAAGAGTTTTCAAAGTTGATTCCAAGGGTTCTCTAATGTTTGTAAATTTCCTGCAAGGATTGGAGAAGAAAGACTTGGATTTATTATTTTATTAATTTTTATTAATTGGGATTTGACTTGATAGATTAAAAAATGGTTTTTCTTTTGTAGGATTATTGTCGTCATTTCCTCCATTGATGACATTCCTATTCTTTGACCAGAATTTAGGTTTGTCATTTTTGTTGTTATTGTTGTTGTTGTTATTGTGATTGTTATTGTAGGAATTATTGTAAAGCTTTAGCTCTCCTTTCTTTACCATTGCATCTTCTACTTTTAGACCATTCTCAATCATCTTGGTGAAAGGATGACATTTCATTTTTAGACGATAACTCATTTCACTGATAAGATTATCAATGAATATGCCCATTTTTCTTGATCAGGTACATATCTTGGATACCTATTAAACATTTGTTTCCATCATTGTAAGAAGATCATGAAAGATTCACCATTCTTTTTCTTAACATTGGATAACTCTAGCATTGTTATGTTATTTCTTACATTGTAGGAGTATTGTGAAATAAACCTATTCATGAATTCTTCAAATGATTTGATTCCAGATGGTAATCTTCATAACCATTCCATTGATTGTCCATTTAAACTCCTAGGGAATAGACACATCATGTAAGTTTCATCATGTGCAAATTTCATACTCATAGTACAAAATTCCCTAATGTGATCTTGGGGATCAGATTTCCCATCGTATTTATCATATTTGGGGATTTCGCAATGCTGTGGAAATGGTATCATATTTAAACTTTTGTCAAAAGGATATAGGAAGATATCTTCCAATGAATACTTCTTGGAACTCATTCCATTTTGTATATCTTGTATTTGTTGTTGTAGAGTTTGCATTTGGTGAGTGATATTTAACAAAGGATTATCCATACAGTTTCTCCTAGTCTCTTCATAAGTTCTTCTATCACTATGCTCTCTTCTTGTGTCATCATGTTCATTTCTTGTTTATTCATGGTTTCTTTGTTTATATCTTTGTTATTTGGATCATCTATGTTTTGAGTGTTATTTGTCTCTGCATCTTCTTTCAAGCCTTCTATGTTAAAGTCTTGTGGCAATTTAGCTCCTGATTTTGCCAACATCAAAAGATATTTTTCTTTTTGCTTCGCTAATAATTTTTCCATTAGTCTATCAAATGTGAAAACTTTCTCAAGGTCTCTAATGGTATTATTAACTGCTTCTTCATCTACAATTGTATACCCAAGTCTGGAACGTTGAATTATCTTCTTCTTCCATTTATTTTTGTTGTTTTTTGAATTGTTTATATTGAGCTCTAGTCCAAACTGGCATGTGATTGTTTAAAAAAATTTCTAAAGTTTTGACCTTCTAAAAACAACTCAATAGGTGATTATTGGTTTAGGAAGGTATGCTTTGTTGATTTTACCACTGTTGATGGTTCATTGTGAGAAAGTGTCTCTTTGTTGAAAAGAACATCCTTGCAAAATTTCTCCATCAAATTCTGATCCGCAACCACATAAATAGTGATGAAAAAGGTGTAGGAATGTCCTATGTTTTAACAAGATCTTGCGATTGATATACAAGAATCTTATCCTCTTCTGAGTAGCTTTATAACTAGGTTTTATTTTCTTAAGGTGATATTTATAAGTCATATAAGCATATGATAGTTTACAAGTTTGCTTGATTCCAATGTGAGTACAATTTTGATTTTGATATAACCTAGGTTCAAAATAGGAAAGATATATCCAAGATAATGAACACAAGGTGGATTGATCAAGTTTCGTGATAGAGGATTTGATATATCCTGATGAGAAACTAATAATGATGTTGATTTTTGCACTTAAGATATTTGAATCACTAGCTTGTTGAATGTTTTATGCTTATGGGAACCTTTTGGAAATAGACTATTGGATTGATAACCCAGTTATTGAGCCAATTTGAAGATGTGCGATAGTTTAAAGACAATTCTACTCAAAAAGTGTTTTGATACTGACTTTGAAATTTTGGTTTGAATGCTTTGTCTCAGCTGCGAGAAAGCATTTGTGTTAACTTCTGGTCAAAAGTGCTAACTTATGGGACAAATGCACTACTTTGTTGCTTGAAAGCATTGTTTTGACTGTGTTTCAAGGATTTTTCAATTTTTCGAGCAAGTTGTTAGATTTTTGGTCATTTTTAGATGTTGATTTTCTTCAATTTTTTGCCATTCTAAGCATGTTATAGACATAGAAGAAAATATTTGAAAAACAAAATGCACAAGCAAGTATGAACCCTATGGAAGGTTGAGACAATAATTGTTGAATCTCACATGGGGTTTCCCTCGAGGCTACACTATTCAAAGTGGATATTTAGATGCTTGAATCCACTACCTCCACCCTCGACACTCACTTCTCTAGGGAAGCCAAGCACCAGTTTACATGAAAAATCCCCATGGGAAACTTTATATCTCTACTAAGAACTATATGTGTGTGAGCCCCTTCAGAGGTCTAACCTCTTGTGCCAACAATTAGAAGGATTTTGGAAACTATTACAAGTGGTTTTTAGTAAAGGCTTCTGATCATGTGGCCATACATACGGCACTTTCAGCTTTGTAAATACAAAAGGTTCCCAGCCTAGAGGTTACGCTCCATAGGGTTTATGGGGAAACATAGTGTCAGTATGAACTTATCAGCACAAGTTATTTGTGACTTTCATCACAAACATGATTTATTTAGAGTGGATCGGAAGGACTTGGTATTAGCCCATTTCCACTTTGGGTTATTCCCCTCTCATTAGCCCCCACAAGGAAGCTTCGGAAGGCAGGCCCTCTAAAGGCTACACATAAAAGAAATTAGGTCTGTTTTCTGATCACGGTATGAGGGTAAGAGCATACTTACCTACTACTTCATCAAGCATGAAAAATACAAGTTTATTTTAGCCCTCTATAATCCATGTGCAACTACTTTAAAGAAGTCACTCAAAATGCAAGTTGCATGCTATCAATTTATCCCTTAGTTAAGCTAAATGAGCAAGATATGATGTGTTACTTGTTATCACTCAAATTGCACCTGTAATGCACAAGCTAAAAGCTCAAATAACTTGATGACACATGGGATAATTTGTAGGCTTGTGGGTTGCCTATAGTGAGAATTAACGTCTAGATGAAGGGTTGGTTCCATGTGAATAACTCTAAATTCTTTACCAAGAAAAAGGATAAGAAACTAAAAATGAAACTAGAAAGACTTTGCAAATGCTAAACTAAGGTGATGTATCAATATGATATCTTAAAATGACAGAAATACACTCCTTAAAACACCAATCTGCACAAATAGACTTCTGGTTCACAACACATAAATATTTCATGCAAAGGATTTAAACACAAGAAATTGAAAGGAAAGAAAACTTTCACAATCAACCAAATGAACCAATTAATCACAATTCACAACTTGTGACTTACAAATGAGACATAAAATTTAAAGGTTATCTAGACAATAACACAATAAACTAACTCTCAATCATGAATAAGAAAATGAACTAAAAAGATATAAGGCATAGCTGATAATTTTATTCAGTATCCTGTCATAAAACTGCACAAGAGCTACAAGAATGTATTCTCTGCTAAAACCAGCAAGAGAATGATCAAGAGCTAGTGAAGAAAGATAAAAAAAATTCACTTTATAGAAAAACCTTCCAAAAGGCAGAGGAAAGATGACTCTAAAATAACTAAAGATGAACCCTCATTGAAAATATCTTCTCTGAAAACTGATCCTCGAGCAGAAATGAAATGCCACCAAAATAGGCTTCAAAACATGCAAAAATGTGGGTAACTTAGCTCAAACTCTTGGTCAACTAAAGGTTGGCCCATGTGGCACTCAAAATCAAGCCTTATCACCTCAAAATAATGAGAAAAACTCAAGTAAACTTGCACTCAAGCTCAAATCCGACCCCAAACTACACGATGACTTCTCCTCATGATGAGTTCGATCTTTTAGCATGTATGCATATTAGGAAGATTTCTAAAGTAAATATGTAAGACAAGTCATAATAAACACTAAGTGGATTCATAATTTATGCAGCTTGGATATTTATTTTACAATTTTTCATATTGTGTCTACATGCTAAAGACCAACTCAAAGTGCCTATTAAGATGCTAATGTTAATTATCTTCACACACACACACACACACACACACACACACACACATATATAAGGATATAGAAATTAAAAATATTCCTATATATATATGTCTAAAAATAATTAAATTAATTATTATACTAATATTGGCTCATGATTTGTTGTTTTATTTACCAATATTAATATATATTAATTAATAATTTACATTGATAAAAGAAAGCATCTTTTTTAAAGTTTAAATCTTAAAAGACTTAAGGGTTTTAAAGCCACCCCACGGTGAAGTCATCATATCATGAGAAAGCTTATTCTCTAAAGGAAAACTCAAGTGAAGAAAAGGGTTTTGAAACCCTAAAATCACTCATTCGAACACTTGCTATTTGTGAAGCTTCACAAGAAGCCTGGCCACCATGCTTGGAAAAGTAGTGGTTTTACTAGCTGTATGGGTTTGAATAGGTTGCAAGGCTAGAGTTTAATATAGTTAATGACTCTTCTTTGATAGGTACTCTATTGTTTGCATCTTTAAATGATATGTTTTTTGTTCATGCAATAATATTTCGGTTTTCCTTTGTGCATTTTCCTTGAAAAATGAGTGTGCAAATGACATGACATGCATATAAATCTATATTTTCTGATTTCCGGGTTTCTCATAAAAGAATCAATCCTTCTCTATTTGTTTTCTCCTTCGGACCCTAAAGAGAATTTGGGTTTTTAGCTCAAAATGGCATTCTATTTTTGTTACTTTTGATTTGCACATTTAGAGGTCACTTCATGGCCGAAGCACTGAATATTTGACATTATACTATTATAAAAAATATAAGAAACCCAATATGTCACTGCTTTTGTGAAATACATGAGCAAAAAAACCTTGAAGAAACCATAAGGCCGAACCTCATGGCCAAAAGTTGTGATTATGAAATACAAGGTTTGAAAAACAACCTAGAATATATTATCGACTATGATCATGCTATGGATTTTTTTGCACAGCTACAGTCACCTTTCATTTTGATGGTTGTATTTCTAGAAAAATCATTTGTCTTAAGAAAGACAACAACATTTAAGTTGCAGTCATGCTACTATCTCATCGGATTTTTGATATCAATCTAAAAACAAACTGCATTAAATAACAAAGCTTTATTCTTCCATAGATGCCTGAAGCTCACTATTATATTTCAGGTCGCAAGACTACTTTATATTTTTGATGTATTGTGCCTTGTTATAATTTTTTGTGATATCAATCTGACATCTCTTCAATCGGATTTGCCATCTTTGTTGTTTCGATATATTGCATTGGTGCATTGTCTTCCAATCCTTTAATAACTTTTTTTTAATGCTTTTGGGATGACTGTGAAAGGGATACACTTTTCTTTAATCTATTCATTGGCATTTGTGTCCTTAAATTATAATGCCTTCCTATTCATGTGCTGCTACTATTGCATAGGATAGTAAGGTTTTGTATCTCCTATGATTTCTTTACTATTGAAAAGATTGTTCTATCATCATGCTTTGGTGCACCAAGTCTATTGCTAGTGATTTGTAGTAGCTCTTTCTCTATTCTTCAGGTACTGTGATGTCTTTTTGAGCTATACACATTGATTTGCCTTATGATTCTATCATTGTGTTTTTTTCTTTATGATGACTATAGTTGTTACTTTCTCAGTCATTTTCCATTGATAGTTGTGTCATACTCACTGTAACATATACCTCTTTGCAAATGTTGTTTTATCTCTACTGCATATTTGAATGTTGTATATGTTTCATTTTTGTCCTTCCTGTCATGATTTTGGATAATGATATTCTATTTTGTATTGCAGCTCCTATCACATTTTTTGACAGTAATATGTTATTGTAGCTACTTGTCTTAAATTGTTTGCATGCTAGGCTCAACCCTTGTGGGAGCCCATTTTACCCCACATGCATAATTCATAAATCAGTATCAAGACTTTTCCTATGCATGCACAGTGAACAAACATATTAGCAAAAACATGGTGAAGCTAAAAGATTCAGTGAATTTAAACTCCTTCTTTTTCCCTTCTGATCTAGATGACTAACACTTAATGGATGCCTTTGATGACTATATGTGATATGTCAAATTGTGATGTAGAAATGCAAATTGCATTTTCTTCATCATTGCTTGGAGTTTTTTTCTAACCTTCTCTCTTTTATTCATTTTTTGCAGGACTAGGAGAACCTGGAGCTGCCTTCTTTGAGACATCCAACCACAGCTAGAGGAAGACAGAAGTGCAAATATCATCATGCAAGAAATCATGGAACACTTCCCTTCTGTCTTTTTTCATTACAGTTAGCTATACCATTTACATTTATCAAATGTACTCTTTACTTGTTTCATGCATCATGAATCAAATGAGGCTAATCCTATGGCTTGTGTGGGACTCTGACTTTTACATTATGAATACAAATACAAAATTAATGCAAATGTAGAATATTCTTTTATTTTATATATTTTCACAAAAACTAAAAATGACAACTGTAATCAAATCTAGATAAATGATGTTCAATAGAGCATTTGTGTACCTTTTCAATATGAATAAATACAATTCAGATCTACTTATTTGAGTTGTGATGAAAATAGGTAACAAATTTGGCAACCTTTGTGGAGTGTTTTCTTGCTAAACACTATAGACCAGTCATGGCTTATCCATCGGGCTTATAGAGTCATCTCAACCCTCATTCTAATGGAACTTCTTGAAACTTAGCTTCTCTGCAGCACGACACAAAACAAAACAAAAAAACCTAGAAACTACAAGTGGTGCTGCCTAAAATAGAAACCACAAAACTATGCATGGGCACTTCTTGAAACTTAGAACAACAAAAAAAAAACAAATGTGCATCAATACTTATTAACTTAAATGAAATGTCAAAGGAAATATTTGAGATGAATCCCATTAACTAGGATTGGAAGGATTTCACCATTCAACTTTGAAAGATGAAAAGCATTATGCTGCTTTTTCTCAATAATGATGTATGGGCCATCCCATATGGCATCAAATTTAGTATTCTTTCTAGGATTTCTCTTTAATTCATCCCACTTCAAAACCAAATATCCCTCATTGAAAACTCTCAGAGCTTCTTTCCTATTGAAAGTTCTCTTCATTTGAACTTTGATGATTTTCAATAGTCAACAATTCTTGCTTTCTTACCTCCTCCAACTCCATTAGTTCTGCCAACCTAACCTGCATGAGTTCTTCTTGCAACATTTCTAGCTCTCTAATCAGAGTTAGTGTACGAATTTCAACTAAAATTGGGAGTCTTTCTTCTTTACCATAAATGAGGACATAGGAAGATATACCTGTAGCTCTCTTAGGAGTGATTCTCTTAGCGCACAATGCATACTTTTGCTGAGTGTGCGAAGCTCTTTGATTATGTATTAGTAGACTCATCTTGTCTATCACACTGAGAGTAATAATTGGATGAAGTACTCAAAAATATGTTGTTCTAGACAACCCAATCAGTAATCTTAAATCCTACAAAAGCTAATGCATTATCTAAAATAATAGAATCAAGGATACCAAACCTTGCTACCAAGTCTTGATAAAATTTTAGGACTACACTTCAATTTGCCTCCTTCAATGGTACAACTTCAATCCACTTGGTAAGGTAATCAGTGGCTGCCAGGATCCATTTATGCCCAAAACTTGAAGGTATATTGATGACTCCAATAAAATCAAGACCCCACTTCATGAATGGTTGTTCAATTTGAACAGGTTGCAGGGGTAAAGCTGCCATCTTCTGTTTG
Source organism: Cryptomeria japonica (assembly GCF_030272615.1). Taxonomy (NCBI): domain Eukaryota; kingdom Viridiplantae; phylum Streptophyta; class Pinopsida; order Cupressales; family Cupressaceae; genus Cryptomeria; species Cryptomeria japonica. The sequence continues at coordinate 289,230,099 of NC_081410.1, forward strand.
CCTATAAATACTGCACAATTCTTACATTTCCTTACCCAAGCATATGCATCTTTATGCAAATCAGGCCAAAAATATCCTGCCCTCATGATCTTTAATGTTGTAGTTCTTGGTGCAAAGTGACCACCAGCTAATCCATTATGGAAATCCTCTAATATTCTATCAATTTGATCTGAACCCATGCATCTTAAGACTACACCATTAAAATATTTTCTAAATAAAATTCCATCCAAAATGATATAAGGGATAGCTTGACTTCTATAGTATCTTCGTTTAGAATTTTTCAAACCCTTAGGACACTCACTAGTCTGAAGAAAATTCATCATTCCATGCACCCAACTTGTAGGAGGTGCTGCTAAAGCAGTTGGTTCATCATCTTCATGAACTAGGACAACTTCTTCATTCTCATGTTCGCTATTTTCTGTGTGACCAGCAAGTTGTTTGCATAGTCCCTTACCTCTAATCAGCTTGGTCACCTTGATATTGACATCATACTCCATCACTTTCATGATCCAACCAACTCTTTTGTCATTAAGATATCTATTCAACAAAAAATCCTTTATACTAGAATGAGCAACCATTAGGTGAATTTTGTTATTTGAAAGAATGTGTCTAAATTTCTTTAGACTTCTAATGACTGCCAATGCATGTTTCTCAACAAAAGAATAATTTTGTTCATACCCTTCTAGGCCTTGGCTGAAGAATGCTATTGGTTGCTCCAATCCCTCATCATCTTGTTGAATCAACATAGCTGAAATAGTGTCAAAAGTACCAAAAGCATATAATATAAAATCCTTTGCAAAGTCTAGATTAATCAAGGTAGGTGTTGATGCTATGGCAGTTTTAATTTCTTCAAAATTATTCTTAGCTTCTTTACACCAGCTGAAAGTAATATTTTTCTTAATCATGCTAGTCAAAGGCTTCATAAGAAATGCTATATTGGGGATGAATCTCCTTACAAAATTGATTCTTCCTATAAATCTTTGAAGGCCCTTCTTATGTGCAGGTAAAGGAAAAGCTAAAATAAGACTTACCCTCTCTGAATCTATGGTTATTTCATTTTTGGAGATAATATAGCCCAACAACTTACCCTCATGCACAACAAAGATGCACTTTTTGGGATTTAAAGATACTCCATATTCTCAACACTTTTCAAAAGTCTACCTTAAGTGAGAAAAGTGCTCTTCCGCATGCTTTGAAAAAATGGTTGCGTCATCAAGATAAACCAAAACAATTTTATTTATAAGACCTTGGAAGGCCATATCCATTGCCCTCTGAAAGGTTTCTTCTACATTAGACAAACCAAAAGGCATTTTATTATATGCCATTGTTCCCCATTTTGTAGTAAAGGCTATCTTAAATTGGTCATCCTCTTTTACTAGAATCTGATTATAACCAGAATAACCATCAAGTAGTGAAAATCTATCTGAACCTGAAACTACTTGTAAAATTTTCTCCATTGAAGGTAGCAAGTAATGATCTTTTAGGGAAGCTCTGTTAGTGTTTCTAAAGTCTACACAAAGCCTAAGCTCACCATTCTTCTTTCTTAAGGGAACCAAATTTGAAACCCAAGATGTATGCTTTATAGGGAAGATGATATTACCTTGGATCATCTTGTTTAGTTTTGTCTTCATGAGATGCTCAAGTTTTGGATTAAGGGGCCTTTGCTTTTGTCTCACAGGCTTGGCATTAGCTTCCAACTCTATGGTTTATTGGGCTAATACAAGGTTAAATCCCTTCAAATCTTCATACTGCCATGCAAACATGCCATTGAACTCTTGACAATGCAAAACAAATGCCTATTTCTCTTCAGTTGTACATACCTTTCCAAGCTTTAATAACTTATCTTTGAAGATCTCAATAGGTCCATAGTGCTCTTCTTTAACCAGCATGCTGCCCTTTTCCTTTCTAATCACTAGTGTTAAAAATTGACTCAAGGGTTACCAATCCCTTTGGCCGCTTATTACTTTTTAATTGAAGAATCTAATTTTCATATTGCTTTGCAAATTTATGTTGATTACCAACTGCAAATTCAGCCTCTTCAATAGGAAAATTAATAATTTGTTCATCTGAATCAAAGACTTGCCAATTGACACTATTATCTAGATTGAAGGCCTAACAACCACTTTGACATACTATTGTCTTTCAATATTGCTTACCTCATTTGGGATTTCAAATTGAGCACCCAAAGCAGCCAACTTATCTTCTTCCTTATTCTAATTTCTAGGCAGGGACAACAGATTAAAAGCATCAAATTCTTCAATTAAGTCCCATATCCTATGCTTATACATTTTAAGGACATCATTTTTAGTCACATTGGGAGAGATCAACATAATACCACCTCCGAAACCAACCTTTCTCATTGAGCCATCAAAATAGAGTTTCCATAATTCATTGCTCTACTGTTCACCCTGCTAATTGGACAATTGATTGTCACCTTTTTCAAGATTAGGGACAACAACTCCTTCTTCATGGATCATGTAGACACCTAGATTTAACTCTTCCATATGCTTGAATGGATCTTCCTCATCATTCTCTACTACCCATTAATCTAATGTATAGACAAATTTGCATTAACAACACTTGGGATGTATGGTTCTATATGATCATTAGCTAACAATTCTAATTTTATGGTCACTTTGGTACCATATCTTGTTCTAAAGAACATGTGTGACCAATTAGAAGAAAAATACCCACCCAATTTGGCTGTGAAATCTCTGGACAAGCATAAAGAAAAGTGAGGTGGAAGATCTATGATGTAGACATCTTGTGGAATTGAGAAGTTTGGGCATGCATGCAATATGAGACCCAAATTTTTAATCACACCTACTATGTTTGTTATCGTCCCATCTAGTTGGACTACCCCTTTTGAAAGAGGCTCATATATCAAACCCCACTTATCAACTATCTTCTTTGGCATGATAGAACTACTTGCACCTATATCAATCATACAATTATGCACTAGGTGCTTACCTATGATCAAAGTTAGATAAAAAGGAGGGGGTTTAATATTTTGAGTTTTTTGTTCATCTTTCTTTTCTTGAGGGGCAATGGATAAGAAAACTTTGGGCTGCTCATTAGGAAGCTCTTGTGACAAAGAGAGGTTAGACAAGGCATTTTTAAGCAAATTCTTTTTCCCTAGGAGAGCTAAGGAATCCCACATTGAGACACTAACATGTGTCTTTTTCAATTGATCCAAAATGTTAAATGAACTTGTATTAACCTTCTACTATCCTCTTTTAACAACAACATCCTCTTGAACTTGTGCTATTTGTAATTGACCTCTTGGCTGATCCTTGTTGACCACTGGTTGCCCTTCTGGTAGGATTTGTGTATTCAAAGTCAGTTGAGGCCTAGGTGGTGCTTGTTGGCTTGTAGAAGCCTGATTAGTGCCTTAATCAGCTTGCTTTCCTATATCAATGGCTCTCTTTTTAGACAATGTATTGGCTACAATAGAAGTGTAGGACTGATTCTAAGCTTGTGGCTGATTCACTCCACAAAATTCTTCACCTTGCTAATTGACCAAGGTGACATCTGGTATTTGTTCAGAATGAGAAACTTGTTGATCATGAGTTCCATGAGTACTATCTTCTAAGACAACAACATTATTTTGAACCAATAGTGCTTGATGTAGCATACCATTCGAACAAGTGGTATGATTATGAGGTTGGTTGCAAGGATAATACCAATCATAATCTGATGTCATGTTGTTTTGAGTTGGGACAATATCTCTAGATGTGCTGGTAGTGTTGAGATTCCTATTCTGCTGGTTATTTAGATAAGGGGCTTGATAAGGCTTGGTGTTCTGGGAAACTTTCTTCTCAATATTGGTCATTTTTTTCCCAAAGCCTTGGAGCATGATCTTTATTTCATTTTTAAACTCCTAAAACTCTTGATTTTGAAGTGTGATAGTATTTTCTTGGGCTATAACTTGGTAATTCAGTGCTAGTAGAGGTGGAACAACAACTAGAGGAGGCTCTAAAAGAGGTACAATAGGCTATATTTTTTAAAATATTGGAATTGGGGGCCTAAGGAATATTTTACTAGCCTGAATTAGATAGTTTTCTTCTCTAATAGCAACATCAAATGCAATTGGTAGAGTATTTGCACCTATAGACTGAATCATGACTAAAATGTCTCTATTAAGGGCCCTAAGATAAGATAGAAATGCATGTGCAGGAGTAGGCCTTACCATGACAGGGATTCTACTCCAAGTCTTTGATAAATCAATGATGACTAGTTAGTACCAAACCAATACTGAGAGGGCGGGGTGAATCAGTACTGATAAAAATAGTTTCTCTTGAACCGGTTAGACTGAGAACCCTGCCCTTTGATTGGCAAGCAATAACACTGGTTTGAACTAGATTACTACTGGTTAAGCATAGAGAAAGACATAAACCAGTAACTCAGCTTTCCACATAATCTAACATCTTATTTCCACTTCACCCATATGAATACACTAGTAATACTTTAACAGGAATGTAAGAACTTATAGGTTCAACATGTTTTACCGCTTAACAGAGAATACCAAAGCATCATATGAAAAGCATCACACATAGCACACATATTTTTCATGTGGAAACCCAATTGGGAAATACCATAGTGGGGATGAATACCCACAAGATGTTCTTTGAACCCTTTTGAAGTCCGCTCAGTTAGGAGCCTAGTCCAGTTAAAGACTTTACAATAGGTTTTGTTAGGAACTGATCCTACTAGGGATCATCTAGTTAAAGGATGGCTAACATACTCGGTTAAGGGTTAAACCCAGTTAAAGGTTACCTTGTTAGAGGATTTTTAGAACTTAATGGTTTTGAGTCACCCTATTAAAGGATTTGCAACAAGTCAGTTAAAGCTACCCTGTTAAGGGATTTTCCAACTATTGAAGTGGTTAGAGATCAACAGGTATTACAATGATCTGGTAATAACACTTAATGCCAATGTAGATCCGCTTGAGTTCCTTCCTTCTGCACTCACACTCTACAGGTATCTATTCTCATATCTGGTCTGACAAGAATCACGTATCTTTGCACTTAGATACACACACAACATTTGCCAACAATCTCAACATGAAAAACAACATCGACCTTATAGAAAATAGATACGTTGGTAGCATAAACCCTAAACCCTAAATATTTAGGTTAAGCAATTCAGTCAGTTCTTGTAAATAATATAATGTAATTTTATAAATGATAGAATTTGATTATTGCTTTGAATACAATGGTCTTGAATAGATCTCAAGACATTCTCCATCGTTCGTTCTTCACTGCATCTTGGAGGCAATAACCCATCACGCATTCTCCATCATTTGTAGAGACTTTGCACATTCTTGAGGTAGATAGGATCAATCTCCTTCATGCAAGATCCTTCATGTGCACAGAGCTAATGTGGCAACACAATCTATTCTTCATTACAATGCTAGCACAACACACAATGTCATCGGTTGAATCACATAGGAATAGAACACTTCAATCAGAAACCCTGAAGCTAAGACTACCAACCAATAGTCATACCATATGAAACCTTGATACAAAACATTCCATATACCAGTTCACATTCCAACATACTGGTTCTCTTGGACAAGCATACCGCTTCACTTGTTTACATATACCGGTTCACATTTTCACATATACCGGTTCACATTTCAACATACCGATTCACTTGGACAAATATACTATTTCACTTTTTCACATATACCGATTCTCTTGCAAGTGCTTACTTCAATATACTGGTTCACTCTTCATCATATTGACATCAATGACAACATACTCTGCACATATGCCAACAATCTCCCCCTTTGGCATTGATGGCAATATACAAAGATATCTCTGAGCTTTACATCTTCTCCCCCAGTACTACAGATATCTTCTCCGCTTCACATCTTCTCCCCCTTTGACAACAATGCCAAAGTGAAGGCATAAACATCTATGATATACAATGCTACTCCCCCTAAGGAGTAGCATCATTCAAAACACCAATCCTAAGAAAAATATATCAATGTAAGTCCTGACTGATGTGGAGCACACACCTTTAGTTCACCTCTTGAAGGGGCAACACCCCTAATTCACCTCTCAAATAGGTAAAAGTAGCCTTCGATAGAGGCTTGGTGAATATGTGTGCTAGCTACTCCTTACTGGAAACATGTTCTAGTACAACTTCTTTGTTCTGAACCTTTTCCCTTAAGAAATGATACTTAAGCTCAAAGTGCTTGGTTCTAGAATGTAAAATTGGATTCTTGGAGATGTTAATCGCACAGGAACTTTGAAGCCATTTAATACATGCTTCATCCAAATTTCTGGGTGTAGTTCATAAATGTTGCAACATACTCCACTTCTGCTGTAGACTAAGAGATACAGCTCTATTTCTTACTCATCCATGGTACTAGTCTTACACAAAGAAAGAATGCACCATCGGTTGTGCCCTTTTGGTCATCCAAATTACTAGCCCAGTCAACATCTGTAAACACTTTCAGGTTGAAATCATTACTGTATGGATACCATAATCCATAGTCAATAGTTCCCTTCAGATATCTCAGAATCCGCTTGACTGCTACCAAGTGGGATTCTCTTGGGCTTTCTTGGAACCGTGCAACAATGCCCACTGCATGTGCAATGTCCGGTCTTCTATGTACTACATAGTGCAATTTGTTAGGCCCAATATGGAAAGCTAATGTACTGAGAGGGGAGGGGTGAATCAGTACTCCAAAACTTTTCTTCAACAATAACTTTACTGTTATGCATAAACCGAATAGTGCAGTAACATAATATAAAGCTAAAACAAATAGATAACAATCATACATGATTCACTCCATAACACATATATTTTGGTTACATAGAAACTCTTGGTTAGAGAGAAAAACTGCGGTGGGGATGTTACCCACAACTTCACTACTACAATAATAAAGGTTGCTCGATTAGAGCTACATGTTTAGCTATTTCTGATAGCTTACCTTGTTAGGAGTATCAAGATCTGTTAGATCTACGTTGCTAAAGGATTTTATAACACTTAAACTAAATGTTGCACCTAGTTAGAGGCTTTACAATTTATAGACATGATTAGAGTCTTTTACCTTGTTAAAGGTTTCTCTTACTACTTCAAAATATTACAATAAAATCATTACAAATATCTGTAACTTTACATCTGGAATGTAATAGTAGATTCTATGTGCTCAGAATAGATTACCTTGCTTATAGCATACCTCGGTAACCTATATAGTAACTCAGTAAACCCTTTTGTTTACTCTGTTCTTTGATTGTTCTCTGAAATCCTTCTCGGTGACCTCTATGTCTTTGTAACAGTCATAACACTTAGTGCTTTCACATGTCTTGCTTCATATATCTATATATCTTCCTTTCTATCATGCTACATGTATATTTATGATCTTAATCCATGTTGTATAAATAGATCTCTTATGACGGTGATCCATTCATTGCTTCGATCTTACAAACATGTTTTATCGAATGAATAACCATGCAAAATATTTCATTGGTTAGATGACCTCAAAATCATACACAATCTTAAAGTGCAATTCCCAATGTGATAATGGTTAGATGTTCCTCGATCTTGTAACACGTTTTCATATGTATGTCCAGGTTCAATGAAGCTAGTAACACGTTTCACTCGGTGTATATCAACTCGGTGTGTCATCTTTGTTGCTCGGTAGACATGGAATGATACTTGGTAGACAGTTCGGTGTATACTACACTCTGAGACTACTTTCTTCTATAACCGACTAGACTGTGCATACCAACTGAATATTTCAGTAGAGATAACTGACTAGAGTATATAGAATAACTTTGAACATAAAACTAATGGCAACTTGCTAAGTAGTAACATAAGTTACCAATCATTGATCGGTATTCCTTCTCATTTACTAACCCTGAGTCATCCTCTTTGGATAATTTACAACTAATCACCATCGGTGTACCAACTGATTTGTTGTCTTCCATGCCAAAGGTCTTCAACACCTCTTTGGCATATTTGGACCAAGTGATAAAGATTCCATCTTTCATTTGTTGAATCTGTAGTCCAATGAAGAACTTAATCTCCCTATAAGTGACATCCCAAACTCCTTTTTCATCTCATCTGCAAAATTATGACTCATCTTGTCATCTCCTCCAAAGATTATGTCATCAAAAAATATCTCACAGATCAGAATTTGATCTCCTTCTGACTTCAGGTAGATATTACTATCCTCACTTGTTCTCTCAAATCCAATCTTCACAAGATGGGAGTGCAAGCGTTCATACCATGCTCTAGGTGCCTGCTTTCATCCATACAAGGCCTTATGTAGCCTACACACCATGTCACTATCTTTTGATAGGGAAAACCCATCTGGTTGCTCTGTATACACCTCCTCTTCTAATATTCCATTCAGAAATGCAGACTTTACATCCATTTGATATATCTTGAATCCCTTGAATGCTGCATAAGCAAGAAGCATATGAACTTCTTCCAATCTGGCTACTGGAGAAAAGGTTTCTCCATAGTCTTCTCCTTCTTCTTGGGCATATCCTTTACACACCAATCTGGCTTTGTTTCTAACCACTGAGCCATCTTCATTCAACTTATTTTTGAAAACCCATTTGGTGCCAATGACATTTTTATGCTCCGGTATGGGTACCAATGACCATGTACCATTCTTTTCTATCTAGTCAAGTTCCTCTTCTATTGCCTTGATCCAGTCTTCATCTTTATGTGCCTCTCTGAATGTTTTAGGCTCAAATTCAGAGATCATACAAGAGTTTTCTTTGATCTTTCTTCTTGTAAGAATTCCTGCATCCTTGTCTCCTATGATCTGCTTTGGATCATGATTCAACTTTACATACCTAGGGATGATCTTAGTTGTTTCCTCTTGCTTTTCTTCTTCCTCCTCATCTTCATCAGCATCAGCATCCACTGGTGTAGGAGCATTGTTACTAGTGCTTGGTTGTTTTGCAACTGGTTCCCAGAAGGTTACCACTGGTTCATCTCCTACTTGCTCACTGTCGGTTTCCTCAAATTTCTTAGAGGTTTCATCAATTCTAACATTGATGCTTTTAACAATTCTCTAAGTCCTATTGTTGAAACATTTGAGAGCTTTGCTCTCTATGGAATACCATAGGAATATTCTCTCATCACATTTAGCATCAAACTTGCTCTGATGTTCACTCCTCTTGATATAACATTTACTACCAAACACTTTGAAGTAGCTTACCACTAGTGTCTTACTGGTCCAATACTAATAAGGTGTTTTGTCCTTACCCTTTTTGATGAGTACCTAGTTCATTGTGTATACTACAGTGCTCACCACTTCTCTCCAAAAGGTGTGAGAAACCTTTCCTTGGATCAACATAGTTCTAGCTACTTCAACCACAATCTGGTTGTTTCTCTCTACTAGGCCATTTTGTTGTGGAGTCTGGGGGGCAGACAGTTGCCTCTTGATGCTATTCTCTTCACAGTATTGGTTGAATTCACCAAAAGTGAATTCTCCTTCTTGATCGGTTCTTAAGCACTTAATCCTCTTACCGCTTTCTTTTTCTACAAGTGCTCTGAAGGCTTTGAACTTTCCAAAAGCTTCAGATTTGTCCTTCAAGAATGTGACCCACATCATTCTTGAGAAATGATTAGTAAGAATCATAAATTACCTATCTCCTTGCACACTCCTAGTTTTCATAGGACCACACAAATCAGTATGCACAAGATCAAGTAAATTGTTTGTAGTGAAAGGTTTACCTTTGAAGGTTGAGGAAGACATTTTCCCCAGTTGACACTCTCTGCACAAAGGATTTTCTAGTTTGCTCAGCATAGGCAATCCTCTAACTTCCTTGATCTTACTGGCTTTCACAATATTGTCAAAGTTTACATGGAAGAGTCTCCTATGCCATATCCAGCTATCCTCAAACTTAGCCATAAGACATGTACTGACATTAGCATTTAGCTAAAATAGGTTACCTTTGGTTTGCGTACTGGTAGCCATCAGTTCACCACTCTTTCCTTTGATTTTACACACTCCATTTTTGAATTCCAAAGTGAGTCCATTATCATTTAGTTGAGCAACACTCAAAAGGTTGTGCCTTAGACCTTCTACCCAATACAGAGAGATGGACCCTCTGCCTTTTACCATACAAGGTGCATCATTACCAAAATGAACCACACCACCATCATACTCTTCCAGAGATAGAAACTTACTCCGATCACCAATCATATGGTGAGAACAACCACTGTCAATAATCCACTCCTTGGAATTATCAAAGAGGGAGACAAGAGCCTTCTTGTCTGACACATCTTCCTTGATTGCTACAAACACAATATCTTCATTTTCTTCATCTTCTGATTCCTCACCAGTGACACCTTCATCAACTGCCAAAAAATAGTTTCTCCGGTTTTCTCCTTTTAATTTCTTGAACCTCTCCAGTTTATCCTTATTGTCACCATTAGGGCAGTTTACAACAATATGTCATATCTGGTTACAAGAAAAACATTTCAAAGGAAGCTTACCTCTATATTTACCGGTTCCCTTGGGAAGTCTCTTGGAAAGAAGAGCTTCAAATTCCATCAGGATCTCCTCATCATCCATTTCTTTACTTTGTCTTGGTTCACCACTGGTACTAGCTTCTTTGCCTTTTCTAGATGGTGCAACAGATGCTCTGAAGGTTGATCCAGTCTTTTGAATACTGCCATCATAATTATTTAGCTCATAAGATATTAACTTTGCAATGATGGAGTCCAGGGATACCTTTGTCTTGTCTATAGACTTTAACTCCTGAATAGTAGCAACCCTTATTGTATAGACTGGTAATAAGGATCTCAAAACTTTGCTAACAATAGTGGAATCTTCCATTTTACCACTTGCACTCTTGATATCTCCAACAATAGTTTTGATTCTTATTCCATATTGTTGAATGGTCTCTCCTTCAACCATCTGCATATCTTGAAACTTTCCCCTAAGACTTTTTTCCTTAGCTTGTTTCACATGCTCATCACTGCCATAGATATTCTCAAGGGCATCCCATACTTCTTTGGGATTCTCTTTGTCCTAAACATCAATAAACTCAATGTTAGATAAACTACTAATTAGGGCTTCCATGACTTGCCCATTCTCCTAAATCTCTCTCTTTTGGTCATCAGTGAGAGTATCGGTAGGGATAACATAAGCATTCTCAACATAGCTCCAATGTTGAGCACCCATGCTTCTGATGTATATCTTCATTCTGTCCTTCCATATTTTAAAGTTATCTCTGTTGAACTTTGGACCTTCCCTCTTCATCATTAGAGTAGGATCTTTACCTTAAGCGGTTAAGCTTACAACATAGAGGACCTAGAGGAAGCTCTGATACCAATTGATAAATCAATGATGACCAGTTAGTACCAAACCGGTACTGAGAGGGGGGGGGTGAATTAGTATTGATAAAAATAGTCTCTTGAACTAGTTAGACTGAGAACCTTGCCCTTTGACTAGCAAGCAATAACACCGGTCTAAACCAAATTACTACTAGTTAAGCACAGAGAAAGACATAAATCGGTAACTCAGCTTTCCACACAATCTAACATCTTATTTCCACTTCACCCATATGAATACACTAGTAATACTTTAACAGGAATGTAAAGAATTACATGTTCAACATGCTTTACTGCTTAACAAAGAATAACAAAGCATCATATGAAAAGCATCACACATAGCACACATTATTTTCACGTGGAAACCCAACTGGGAAAAACCACGGTGGGGATGAATACCCACAAGTTGTTCTTTGAACCCTTTTGAAGTCCGCTCTATTAGGATCCTAGTCCAATTAAAGACTTTACAATAGGTTATGCTAGGAACTGATCCTGCTAGGGATCACCCAATTAAGGGATGGCTAACATACCTAGTTAAGGGTTAAACCCGGTTAAAGGTTACCTTGTTAGAGGATTTTTAGAACTCAATGATTTTGAGTCACCCTGTTAAAGGATTTACAACAAGCCAGTTAAAGCTACCCTATTAAGCTATTTTCCAACTATTGAAGTGGTTAGAGGTCAACAAGTATTACAATGATTTGGTAACAACACTCAATGCTAATGCAAATCCACTTTAGTTCCTTCCTTCTCCACTCACACTCTGCAGGTATCTATTCTCATATCTGTGTTAGAGTATTCGGGTATTTACTTGATTAATTAAACATTCTTTGTTTAATTTTTTAAGTTCCCTTTATCTCTTTTACACTTAAGCTAACTTTAGGTGCATATAATTAATTATTATGTGCAAACCTAGGTTTTCCCTTTTTAGGTTTTCTTGACCTATTAAAGGTTGAGTTCTTTCTTTTCATTGTAAGAATCACATTACATATTTTTGTGAATATTGAGCTCTCTCTTTTTGAGCATATTCTCTATGTTTTGTATGTTCTTCAAATTTTGCTTCATTGCTTCTCCTTGTAACAGGTTATTCAGCTTGCAGAAGATCTTCAGGCTCCTATGGTGTTGTATTTTCTCAACTTCTATATGGTATCAGAGCTTCAGATCTGTAGCTACCTGTTCTTGTTTTGAGATTTTTGGCTTTGGAAGCAGATCTGGGGTTTCAGGAATTTTTTATGTACCTAGGGTTTGAGCTTTTTTTCTGAGCACTTTGGGCCTAAACGGACCTCACCATCGTGCTTAGAAGGCCCAAAAAACCCTATGCTCATATAAAATTCGACCTATTTTGGTTCCTAAGCCTCTGGGAGCAATTTTTTTCTCAGATCCAGGGTGTACAGCCCTGGCATGAAGATCAAGAAAAAAATTTCAAAAAAATAAAAAAATTGCCTTTTTACGACATGCAGGCCGAAATTTGCTTTTAAAAAAAATATTTCAAAAAAAAGCGAAAAAAAAAAATTTTGGGGGCACATTTTTTGTGGGTATCGCAGGGTACCGGACTAACAGGCCTGTCAGACCTGTCAATCCAGCCCCCATCGGTGGCCCCTCCATCCTTCTCCGGCCGCTGCTACTGTTTCTTTGGCCGCCGCCAGCCCGGTCTCCGGTCCCCGCTGGCCATACAACTCCTGGTCTCCGGCCCCCACTGACCATGCAGATCCCGGTCCCCCGCGCACCACCCAGCCTCGCCCCGCCGCTTCTCCTGGCTCTGCTGCCACTGCCTAGCCTAGCCTTGCTACACCACTTCCCTACTGGCCGCCACCTCCCTGCGCTGTCGGCTGCCCGGCCCGCCACCGCTTGCAGCCCCCAGCCTCCTCCCTGGCCCCCACCGTCGCTTCCGGCCGCCCTCCGCTCCGCTCCTCGGGCACCTTTTTTTTTTCTAGCTAGCCACCGCTCCACCACCGAGCTGCAACCCGGCTGCCGCCCAGCCACCGGTGCACCACTGGAGCTCCGCTCCCTAGCCACCGGACCACCCATTGGCCACCAGACCCCCTTTTTTGGCTTTTTTAGGGGGGGTTTGGTTTTTTGGCCCTATCTTGGGCATACAGAGTCAGATTTTGGTGAATGAATAGGCGTTGGAAAGCTAGTTCCGAGGCCAACCTCATGGCGTTGGTAATTTTTTCCAATTTTTTGTTTGATTGTATTTTTTTTGCAGTCAAAGTGAGGTCTCTTTTTTGCACTCCGGGAGACGTAGAATGAGCATCCGACCTCCATTTTTTGAAAACTTTATATTTTCGGAAAGTGTGTTCTATTTACTTTCTAAAAATATGAGTTTTTTTTCCAGATTCTACTCCATGCATATTTTATTTAGTTTTTTTCTTTTCAGCACTCTAGTGGATATCGTGGTTGTTTCAAGTCCTAGGATCTCTTTTCTGAGTAGGGTGTCTCTGTTTTGATTCTTGTTTCTATTTCCAGTCTTCTTATCATTGTAGCTTGTAATTATGCAAATGCACTGAGATAAAGTGCCATCATGCATTGTTTACTTGGAATCTTGCATATCTTGTGTCTCGTTGTACATGCACTGTTGATCAAGTGCCATGAGGGGGTTGATGTTTGTCTTTGTTTGCCATCTTCCTTTGTCAAGTGAGTGTTCCTTCCATGACATTCACCTCATGATGATGTGTCTCAGCACCTTTGATGTTCTTGGTTCTTCGTCATGCAGTTGTATTTGGCTGTCCTTTTCAGTGCTCCTGTCCCTCTCCCACTTCCGCATTATGGGGAGGTTTATCCTATTGGTTCTAATGCTTCCATGGTTCGATTGATCAGCTCTTCAGGCTTTGGTTTCTCATGCCATTTGTATCTTCAATTTTAGTTGTTTTTCCTTGTTTGCCTCTTGATTTGAGTAGTGTCATTTGAGGGCACTCATGCAAATTACAGTCTTCTCTACCTGGTCATGTTCTAGTTCAATGGATGTTCTTCAGATCAGTAGTTATTCTTCGACAGAGTTTGCATGTTCTTCATGCTTCAGTGGTGTTCTTTTATCTCTTTTTGGAGAGGATTTTTTTTCCCACTGGGTTTTCTCCTTTGTCTCCGTTTCATAGAGATTTCATTGTATTTGGGTACTTGATCAGGACTTGTTGCCGAGACCCATCTTTATTGTTTTCAGTAGCTGTTCTAGGTTTTAGCTTCTCCCTAAGTCTAGCTTAAGGGGGGGTGTTAGAGTATTTGGGTATTTACTTGATTAATTAAACATTCTTTGTTTAATTATTTAAGTTCCCTTTATCTCTTTTACACTTAAGCTAACTTTAGGTGCATATAATTAATTATTTTAATTAATTATTATGTGCAAACCTAGGTTTTCCCTTTTTAGGGTTTCTTGACCTATTAAAGGTCGAGTTCTTTCTTTTCATTGTAAGAATCACATTACATATTTTTGTGAATATTGAGCTCTCTCTTTTTTAACATATTCTCTGTGTTTTTTATGTTCTTTAGATTTTGCTTCATTGCTTCTCCTTGTAACAGGTTATTCAGCTTGCAGAAGATCTTCAGGCTCCTGTGGTGTTGTATTTTCTCAACTCCTATAATCTGGTTTGGCAAGAATCACATATCTTTGCACATAGATACACACACAACATTTACCAACAACCTCAACATGAAAAACAACATCGACCTGATAGAAAATAGATAGGTCGGTAGCATAAACCCTAAACCCTAAATATTTAGGTTAAGCAATTCAGTCGGTTCAATCCTAACCATTGAACACTTTGCTTTGAATACAATGGTCTTGAACAAATCTCAAGACGTTCTCCATTATTTTTTCTTCACTGTATGTTGGAGGCAATAACCCATCACGCGTTCTCCACCATTTGCAGAGACTTCGCACATTCCCGAGGTAGATAGGATCAATCTCCTTCATGCAAGATCCTTCACGTGCACAGAGTTGACCTGGCAACATAATCTATTCTTCATTACAATGCTAGCACAACACACAATGTCATCAGTTGAATCACATAGGCATAGAACACTTCAATCGGAAACCCTGAAGCTAAAACTACCAACCAGTAGTCATACCATATGAAACCTTGATACAAAACATTCCATATATCGGTTCACATTCCAACATACCGGTTCTCTTGGAAAAACATACCATTTCACTTGTTCACATATACCTGTTCACATTTTCACATATACTGGTTCACATTTCAACATACTAGTTCACTTGGACAAACATACTGCTTCACTTTTTCACATATACCAGTTCTCTTGCAAGTGCTTACTTCAATATACCAGTTCACTCTTCATCATATTGACATCAATGACAACATACTTTGCACATATGCCAACAGTCTTTTAGAAACAAAAACTGAAGTCGGTCATTTGCTCTTGAGGAGATCTCTTTATGGTACTCAACTATTCTAATAGTGATAAATGGTTAGATTTGTCCTTAAACTGTGAATTTAATCTATCACCCAGCTGACCCTAGGTATCAATTGATTTTATAGGTAGTCCTCTCAACCACTGAAGCACTTTCCCTTTAAATGGGGCAGCCAAGAGTTTGATTGCAACATTCTCTTGTGTGACATGATGTACACAACACAACAAATCTACGTCCCTTATATGTTCGATGGGAGTGGTCTGATCTTCTCTTGTGAAAAAAAGGTAGGATTTTTAATGTTGCTATGGGGATATCATCATAATATGTAAGATTCAAAGGGCTACCTTTATTGAAAGGTACAAAAGGCTGAGCTCTTGGCAGAGCCATTGGGATAATAGGTGGATTTACTTATGCTTGAGATGAGGAGTTTGAAAACAAAGGATTATTGTAGGTTGTAACTCGAGGTTGAACAATGGGAGGAGTAGGTAAAATTGGAACTAAGGAATTTGAAGGGTTTGATGGATTTGAAACCTTCTTTGCTGCCTTACTCTTCCTCTCTAGTGGTGATAGATAAGAATTCTCAACAGGATCTTTATTTGATCTAGTTTGAATCTTTCTCATAAGCTACAATGTCACTGAATCTGTATAGAAACCAAGAAAATGAGTCTCCAGATATGAAAATTGTTCCCTCTGGAGGATGGAATTGTTGCTTCTCACACCAAAACAACAACAAGAGTGGATATTTGTTGAGCTGAGATAGCTCAAATGTGTCCCACTGGGCATGCCAAAAATTATTATCACTCAAATTGCACCCGTAATGCACAAGCTGAAAGCTCAAGAAACTTGGTGACACATGGGATAATTACCAGGCCAGTGGGTTGCCTATAGTGAGAATTAACCTCTAGATGAAGGGATAGTTCCCTATGAATAACTCTAAATTCTTTACCAAGAAAAAGGATAAGAAACTAAAAATGAAACTAGAAAGACTTTGTGAATGCTAAACTAAGGTGATGCATATATATGATATCTCAAAATGATAAAAATACACTCCTTAAAACACCAATCTACACAAATAGACTTATGTTCCATAGCACATAAATATTTCATGCAAAGGATTTAAGCTCAAGAAATTGAAAGGAAAGAAAACTTTCACAATCAACCAAATGAACCAATTAATCACAATGCATAACTTGTGACTTACAAATGAGACATAAAATTTAAAGGTTATCTAGACAATAACACAATAAACTAACTCCAAAGATATAAGGCATAAGCTGATAATTTTATTCAGTATTATGTCATAAAATTGCACAGGAGCTACAAGAAAGTATTCTTTGCTAAAACCAGCAAGAGAATAATCAAGAACTAGTGAAGAAAGATAAAAATATTTCACTTTATACAAAAACCTTCCAAAAGGCAGAGGAAAGATGACTCCAAAATAACTGAAGATGAACCCTCACTGAAAATATCTTCTTTGAAAACTGATCCTTGAGTAGAAATGAAATGCCACCAAAATAGGCTTCAAAACATGCAAAAATGTGGGTAACTCAGCTCAAGCTCTTGGTCAACTAAAAGTTGACCCATGTGGCACTCAAAATCAAGCCTTATCACATCAAAATCAAGAGAAAAACTCAAGTAAACCTGCACTCAAGCTCAAATCTGACCCCAAATTATAGGATGACTTCTCCTCATGATGAGTTCAATCTTTTAGCATGTATGCATATTAGGAAGATTTCTAAAGTAAATATGTAAGACAAGTCATAATAAACACTAAGTGGATTCATAATTTATGCAACTTGGATATTTATTTTATAATTTTTCATATTGTGTCTACATGCTAAAGACCAACTCAAAGTGCCTATTAAGATGCTAATGTTAATTATCTTCACACACACACACACACACACATATATATAAGGATATAGAAATTAAAAATATTCCTATATATGTGTGTGAAAATAATTAAATTAATTATTATACTAATATTGGCTCATGATTTGTTGTTCTATTTGCCAATATTAATATATTAATTAATAATTTACATTGATAAATTTGAAAAGTTTAAGTCTTGAAATACTTAAGGGTTTTAAAGCCACCCCACGGCTAAGTCATCATATCATGAGAAAGCTTATTCTCTAAAGGAAAACTAAAGTGAAGAAAAGTGTTTTCAAACCCTAAAATCACTCATTCGAACACTTGTTGTTTGTGAAGCTTCATAAGAAGCCTGGCCACCATGCTTGGAAAAGTAGTGGTTTTACTCGCTGTATGGGTTCAAATAGGTTGCAAAGATGGAGTTTAATATAGTTACTGGCTCTTCTTTGACAGGTACTGTACTGTTTGCATCTTTTAATGCTATGTTTTGTTGTTCATGCAATAATTTTTTGGTTTTGCTTTGTACTTTTTCCTGGAAAAATGAGTGTGCAAATGGCATGACATGCATATAAATATGTATTTTCAGATTTTTGGGTTTCTCATGAAAGAACATATCCTTCTCTATTTTTTTTCTCCTTCGAACCCTAAAGATAATTTGGGTTTTTAGCTTGAAATGGCATTCTATTTTTGTTACTTCTGATCTACACATTTAGAGGCCACTTCATGGCTGAAGCACTAAATATTAAGCATTTCACTATTATAAGAAACATAAGAAACCCAATCTGTCTTTTCCTTTTTGAAATACATGAGAAAAAAAACCTTGAAGAAACCCTAAGGCTGAACCTCATGGCCAAAAGTTGTGATTATGAAATACAAGGTTTGAAAAACAACCAAGAATATATTATCAGCTATGATCATGCTATAGATTTTTTTTGTGACTACAGTCACCTTTCATTTTGATGATTGTATTTCTGGAAAAATCATTTGTCTTAAGAATGCAGTCATGCTACTGTCTCATTGGACTTTTCATATTAATCTGAAAAAAAAGTGCATAGATGCCTAAAGCTCACTGTTATATTTCAGGCCACATGACTACTTTGTATTTTTTATGTATTGTACCTTGCTATAATTCTTTGTGATGTCGATCTAACATCTCTTCAATCAGATTTGCCCTCTTTGCCCTTTGTATATTCTACATTGGTGCATTTCCTCCCAAGCCTTTAATAACTTTGTTGTTCATTGAATGCTTTTGGGATGACTGTGAAAGGGCCACACTTTTCTTTAATCAGTTCATTGGCATTTGTGTCCTCCAATTATAATGCCTTACTATCCATGTGCTACTACTGTTGTATAGGATAGTAAATTTTTGTATCTCCTCTAATTTATTTATTGTTGAAAAGATTGTTCTATCATCATCTTTGGTGCACCAAGTTTGTTGGTAAAGATTTGTAGCAGCTCTTTCTCTATTCTCTAGGTACTGTGATGTCTTTTGGAATTGTACACATTGATTTGCCTTATGATTCTGTCACTATGTTTTTCTTCTTTATGATGACTGTAGCTATTACTTTCTTAGCCATTTTCCATTGATAGTTGTGTCATACTCACTATAACATATATCTCTTTGCAGGTGTTGTTTTATCTCTACAACATTTTTGAATGTTGTATATGCTACATTTATGTCCTTCTTGTGATGTTTTTGGATAGTGATATTCTATTTTGTATTGCCGATATTTTGTCCTTCCTGTCATGTTTTTGGATAGTAATATGTTATTGTAGCTCCTTGTCTTAAATTATTTGCATGTTGGGCTCAACCCTTGTGGGAGCCCATTTTACCCCACATGCATAATTCATAAATTGGTATAAAGACTTTTCCTATGCATGCACAGTGGACAAACATATTAGCAAAAACATGGTGAAGAAAAGCTTCAGTGAATTTGAACTCCTTTTTCCCTTCTAATCTTGATGACTAATACTTAATGGATGCCTCTGATGACTATATGTGATATGTCAAATTGTGATGTAGAAATGCAAATTGCATTTGCTTCATCATTTCTTGGAGTTTTTTTCCAACCTTTTCTCTTTTATTCATTTTTTGTAGGAATAGGAGAACTTGGAGTTGTCTTCTTTGAGACGTCCAACCACAGCTAGAGGAAGACAGAAGTGCAAATATCATCGTGTAGGCAATGATGGAATGCTTCCCTTATGTATTTTTTCATTAGCTACACCAGTTACATTTATCAAATGAATTATTTACATGTTTCATGCATCATGAATCAAATGAGGCTAATCCCATGGCTTGTGTGGGACTCTGATTTTTACATTATGAATACAAATACAAAATTTATGCAAATGTAGAATACTCTTTTGTTTTATGTATTTGCACAAAAACTGAAAATGGCAACTGTAATAAAAATCTAGATAAATGATATTTAGTAGAAAATTTGTGTACCTTTTCAATATAAATAAATGCAATTCAGCTCTACCTATTTGAGTCATGATGAGAATGGGTAACATTACTTTCTAAAATAAAACTCCTAATTAACTACGTGAGGAAATGCATGAAATTTTCTTGAAAACAATCCTTCACATTGATATGTTAGTAGTTTGAAATTTTCAGTTCTTGGACATTTGGACCTACAGAAAAAATTTTGTTACTTGCAAATAAAAGTGTTATCCTAGCAAATGCATTGTCTTCCACCTCAAAAGTGCTGACCTAGAGAACAAAAGTGTGAACCTATGATACGAAAGCACTGCTCTACGGACTAAAATGTGAGAATTCACTAAAAAAAGAGCTAACCAAAATGAAAAATGCGTTAATCTCAGAGACAAAAGTGTTAATCTAAGAATCAAATACGTTGATTTTCCAACAAAAGTGCTAACCTAAATGCCAAATGTGCTAAATTGTGAGACAAAAGCACTACCAGAACTCACACAGGCTGGAATCTAGATTATAAATGTGTTGAACTTGTGTTAACAAGAACTAGATAGGATATTAGAAAGATATATGCTAGGCTCCAGCCCCACGGTGGGCGCCAAAATGTGTCAACTTGAATTTCATCTTTAGAATACTACCTGCAACATATTAGTTTCACAAAATACAAAGGAAATTCTATAGGAAATCCAAACTCAACCAATGAAACTACATGAAATTGATATTAAAATAAAAACACTATTATTACCTTCATGATTTAAGTCTCATTTTGTCCCAACTCCATTGTTCTTGGTTGTAGATGATTTACTCGCAAACAAGAACTAGTAGCTTCCAAGATGGCATATGAAGAATGGACTAATAACTGATAGTTTACTGATACTATGATATGCAATGCAAATGATTTAAAGCTAAATGATTATGCTAAATGAGAAATGCTAAATTGCTAAATTGCTTCAAGATAAAAACTCACGAATGCATAAGTTTTACTCAAATTTTTAACTTGAAGACTAACTCTTTCTCAACTCAATCTCCTACTTGTATAGACTTTTGAGAGGATAAGATGATGTGTCATGGATCAACGGTTATGATTAGATCTGCAAAAATGGATGACTGTGAGCAAAGGTGAAAGTTGAGAGAAAGAGGGAAGGAGAAGACAAGTATCACTCATCTCACCTTGACTAGGTTGTTGACCGAGGGAATCTAAGGATGGTTGGAGAAGATTTAGGAATGAGAGAACAAGTGGACTCACGTCCTTCCTAAGATGTAGGGATGTTGGAGAGAATATAGAAGAAGGTTAAGAAATATGTGTGCATACACAATATTTCATTTATTTTAGAAGTTGGAGATAAGTGGATAATAAATATTTTATTTATTTTAATTTTGTTAAATTAATTTAGCCACATGATGGATGAGTTGGCAAAGGAAAGATGAAGTGGAGATGGAAGGTGAGTTGGAAAAGAGATTAAATAATTTAAGAAATTATTTAATATTTGAGACTATAGGATAGAAGAATAACCATTAAATATTAGATGTTAAATTGATTAGAGGAATAATTAAATATTAGATATTTAATTAATTTATTAGAGGAAAAGGATAAATGTATTAATTAATAAAATGTTTCAATTAAATTAATTAATAGAAGGAAATGAAATGAATTAAATAAATTAATCTTTTCAAATTAACTATTTAATAGAAGAATAATTATTAAATAAATATAAAATATTTATTTAATCGCTCATAGCCATTTTTATGTGTATACACCATGTTTATTGTGAGGCTAGATTGGAGCAGTAGACTCCAGCAACATTTCTCACTGAGGTTTTTTCCACATTGGGTTTTCCTCGTATATCTGGTGTTATGTGTTGTGAATCTTTGTGTGTTTGTATTTGATCGCTTTCCTTATCTCACTAGTATATCCTCCTTGTGTCTAATTTGCTAACTGGTACCAATAGTTCTGTTTAGAAGCTTTAGAATATTGTGAACCATTGATTCACCCCCCTCTCAGTGGTACATTGTTTTCAACAATTTTTATCAAAGCCTAGGTTCCCAATCAGATAATTTTTCTCTGGCTTGGGTAGATTCTGGTTTTAGAGCACAATGGCAAGAAATGAGTCCTCCTCCTCTTCTAAAGCTCCCATGTTTGATGGAACCAACTATGCTTTTTGGTGCAGAAGAATGGAAACATATATGTCCTCTCTAGGATTTGATGTTTGGATATCTATAAAGAATGGTATATTGTCCCTAGTGTTCCTCCCATTGACCTGGATGCTAAGAAAGAGTATGAGAACAATGCAAAGGCTAAACATGCTATTCTTAGTGGGTTGTCAGATAATGATTTTATTAAAGTTATGCACTACTCATCCTCCAAGCAGACTTGAGATAAATTGCAGAGATTATTTAAAGGAGATACCAAAGTCAAGGAGGCCAAGCTGCAATCACTAAGAGGCCAGCTTGAAGTCTTGAAGATGAAACATGAAAAAAATATTGCAAATTATCTTCATAGGGTAGATGAAATTGTGAACACCATTAGGGGACTTGGAGAAGAGGTTGTTGATGAAGTTATTGTCAAAAAGGTACTTAGATCACTCACATATAAGTATGATACTAAGGTCTCTGCTATAGAGGAAGCCATCTGAAAACCTTCACAATGGATGAGTTATTTGGCTCCTTAACTTCTTATGAGATGAGGACAACCAGAGAAGGATATTCAAGGAAAGAGGCTTCTTTCAAATCCATCAAAAAGGGAAAGGAATAGGTTGCTCATAAAGGATCTAGTGAAGACTCAAATGTAGAGGTAGAAAAATTTGTTAGAAAGCTCAAGAGAGGATCTGGTAAGTATAAAGAAAATTTTCCACTCAAATGCTTCAACTATGGTAAAATAGGACACTTTGCTGCAAAATGTCCCTACAGTGAAACTGGTGGAGATGAGAAAAGGAGCTCTGGCAGATCTTTCGATAAAGACAAAGAGAAGAAAGTTTAGCGGCAAGGAAGAAGAAGCTACCGAAAGTAGAAAAACCTATATACCATTGAGGATGATGCCACATATGAAGAAACTGCATTAGAAAATGGCTGCCATGAAGATGAAAGAGAATTTAATCTCTTTATGGTACTAGATGAACCGGTTGTTGAAGATGAGGAAGATGAAGACATTGAAGCTGAAGTGGATCTAGAAGGTGAGCTCATAAGTTCTCTTGAGGAGTTAAGTAAGACAAGAAGAGAACTCAAGAAGATCAAACTTGCTATAGCAGAGGAATAATAACATCTGGAGGAATCTTTGGAGGAATACAAGAAAACAATTTTTGATCTACAACTCCGGTTGGAAGAAGCTAAGAGGATATGTGAAGTTACATCCTCTAATTTGATGAAAAAGGAGGAGATGCATCAAAATTTGGAAGAAGAAATTATAAAACTCAGAAAGGAGCTTGAAAAGAGTAAGGATGAACTAATGATGAGGAGTAAGTACGAGGGCAGCACTGAAGATTTAGACAAGATGTTGACAAAAAATAAGCATTCAAAAGACACCAGTGGTTTAGGATTTGAAGAAGGACAATGTTCAAATAACCAAGACATATTCGGTAAGGAGATACAATTCTCTTCTTCAAGTGAAAGTAAAGAGAAGAAAATATTTACAGTCAACAAAGATATTGGCAATTACACCTATGCTGAGGCTACAAGAAATCAGCCTATGAACCGGTATGCTCAAAAATGGAAGGCTCACACATCATACTGATATGCAAATCATAAAAGCAAGTGCAAGGTGGATAGTGAAGGATTCACCAGAATCAACAACATGAGAGGAAGACATCCAATGAGACAAAGGTTTGTCGGTTTAAAGCAACAAGACTGGTATGTACCCAATTTCCAAGGTTATTGCTACCAGTGTAATAATTTTGGACATAGAGTTGTTGATTGTAGATTGATGAATAAGCCCCCTATTAGTTTTCAAAGTAGAAATTATTTTGTTGCACTCCAGGGTATGGATGTTGTTTGTTATTAGTGTAGTGGATTTGGTCATAGGAGATTTGAATGTAGGAGAAATAAATCGATGTCTAAAATAGTTTTAAAGCTTCATCTTTTAATGTCAATGTTAAATGCTATAACTATCAATAGTTGGAAATATTGCAAGCATAGGAAAATCAAGCAGAAATAGACAGTTCCTTATTAGAAACCGGTAGTTAAACCAGAACAAGAAGTTGCAATAAACAAAAAGAAAGAAGACAAACCGGTTTGGGTTGAGAAAGACAAGAACAAAGTGTTGGCATTGTGTTGTCATTGATGTCAACCGGTATGGGAATATAGTTGATGTGCAATCATTCATGTCAACTAGTGTTGTAGGTTATCAGTAAG
The DNA here is from genome assembly GCF_030272615.1 of Cryptomeria japonica. Lineage (NCBI taxonomy): Eukaryota > Viridiplantae > Streptophyta > Pinopsida > Cupressales > Cupressaceae > Cryptomeria > Cryptomeria japonica. The sequence goes on from NC_081410.1 coordinate 289,254,425, forward strand.
GAAGAGATTTTCATTTAGAGAAATGATCATTGGAGTCACCGGTACACAAGTTAGTGTTTGACTTGTGTGGATGAAATGGACAAGTTACCAGTACAGTCTATCATCGATGAGGAAAGGATGTAAATTGGTAAGAGTTGTGTTCACAGTGAGTAGTTTCCAACTGTGAAGCTTATGACCAGTGTATAAGAAGGATGAGAAAGGTGCTTGAGATGTTGTTTTTGATGAAGAGGTGGAATGTTACCTAAATCACATCAACATAGGAGGAGAAGGATGTACGGGTCACTGGTATGTTGTGTGGATGCAGAACAATAGGATTCCCACCAGATAAAGTTATAGTCACCATGTGAAGAGATGACTAACAATGAATTGCCCACACTGGATCACACACACCTATTTGAAGGTATGATGTACAAACAAGGAAGCCACATGAGTGCATTGCAGGATACAGATGACAAGGATTCACTAACACCAGTAAGTGGAGCTTATCTCCTATTTTGCATAATGTACATCATAGTTCTATGACTTAAGGAAGAAAAGGTCAAGGTAGATGTTTGAAGGCTCACATCGGATCTACCATTGAATCAAAGGGATGCCTTAAGTGCATGAAATCAAGGATATGCATTGGACTGACAAAGAAGGAATGTTGAGTTACCGGTACAGATGAAGAGTGATGGGTTTGTCACTTTGACAAATAGGTTGAGATATTGTCCGGGTTGATGATGAAGAAGGAAAGGTTGACCAACTACAGATAGAGAGTGTAACCAACATACAGATGTCTCACCAGATCCGGTATCATCACCCTTCTTCTTTTTTCTTATTATTCCTGGTGTGATGGGTTTCCTCTTCTGCATAGGCTTCCTTACCGGTGGTGGAGGTGCAATAGGCTGAGCTTCCTTTCTGACAAGTCTCCTCCTTGGTTCTACCTTTTGTTTCTCTACCAGTGGCTTTACCACATCCTTCCTTTGCACCCTTCTAAAAGATAGAGGCTCATTATCCTCAAGGTCAGAGTCAGAAGTGATTGGGGAAATGTGAACTTGTGGCTTCTTCACTTCTTCAGTAGCAACCTCTGTCGGTTTTACTGCCTGTTTAGATTGGGAAGCTAATTGAGTATCTATTTTGTAAATCACATTCTGCACATATGCAAACATTTTATCAATTTTCTTCTCTCTCCTTTTTCTATTGAAACTTGTTTTCACTTCAAGAGCCTTTTCTCATGTTGTACCAAAGTGCTCTATCTTATCATCAAATGGGGAATCTAACAACATCTTTTCATAAAGCTCAAAAATATGATCATCTACCTCATATCCAAGCTCAGTGATCCAAATTTGCATGGGTTCAATAGCTTCCATGAGTGTTTCATTAGTTTTCACAATGAAACATATGTCAGTGGAGTACTTCCCCACAATGCTCTTAGATATTCTTTCCCTTTTCCTCATACTTTCTTGAAATGTTTTGAAGTAACCCCAATGCTTCTCATCCCTACTAGTACCAAGACCAATGATAGCTATTTTGATTTGCATACGTACCGGTATGTCTTGAGCCCATAAATTCTTTCTTAAACCAAGTAGCTCATTCAGGAAATAAAGCATTAAACAAATAATTAAGTTTCCATATTTGAATTTGCCTTTCTTGGTTCCTTTGATCTTTTTAAGGTTTAACATTAACTCACTCCTCATCCATTCACATGCCATATTTCACATTATTTCTTCATATTTGATATGTGGCATGAATGCATGAACTTGCAACATAATTTAATCAGTTGGATTGAGTTACCTTATATCCTATGATCATGCTTGCAATTTTTATGCCTAGTTGGGTTATTGTGCTTATTCTCATTGATCTATTATCCAGTGTGGAGCCAGTGAGTTTTTGAACCTCTGTGTTGGAGATTTTCTTACCTGGTTCTTGTCCAACCCTAGGTAAGTTGATGACAGCTTGTATAGCTTCCTTTGTGATCATGTACAATTTATCTAACCAAATGAATTTGTTATGAACCTTGCTTAGGACATATGTGATTACTTCATCCTTGAATTCTGGTAAATACAGAATATCGGTTAGCCCTAGATCCTCAATTGCCTTAAATTTTGGTTTGATCTTTCTCATGTCTCCCAATATCATTGATTGATACATGCTTTTTATGTCTTCAGTACCCAAATCCTCAAAGTGCAATGGATGTATGCCCTCACATCTTCAACATACATCACTCCTTTAGGAACCCTAGAAAATGCTCCCGCGAAGTCTTCCTTCTTTGCAATTTTGAGAAACTCCTTAAAGACTAGCCTTAACATATCCTTAACTTTCATGATTGTTGGATTTGCAATAAAAGTAGGAGTGGAAGATGGAGATGCCATATCGGAAAATGCCTAAGTGAATGTCAGTGGATGATTTGAGTGCTTCAGATAATTACCCTAAATCCTCTCTCAATGCTTCCTCACTCTTAGTTCACTTTACTTCACTCTGATTTGTTGAATGCTTGGTGAGTGAAAATGAATTCACTTAGCTTCTTTTATCATCAAATAAAACCCTTATTTTCTATCATTAATGTTTCACCAACCCTACGGATGTCAGTTTCATAGTTAAGTGTCAGGGTAACATTTATTGATGATAAATATAGTTCTCCATATCTCTTTCTAGATCTCCTTAGATCTCTTTCAGGGTAATATGCAATATTTAGCAGTGACTTTGCCAACCCCTAAGTCTTATGCCTCAGTTACCAGTGGAATTTTCTGTTGGTGGAGGAATACTCTGTTCTACCAGTAGATTTGCAGGTATAGATCCATCTCCACTTTGTTCTTCAGATTTTCTAACCCATCTCTTCATATGATCTTGTTGTATTTCATCTACGTTATGCTTCCCTTTCTCATTGTCTTTATCATTATTAGCCGGTTGAGTCTTTCTTATACAATACTTAGCAATATGTCCTATTTTGTTGCATGCATAATATGTAATATTGTTCTTCTGAATTGCTTTGACATATCTGGTATTATTATTATTTCTTGACCTACAATGATTAGAAAAATGTCCAAACTTTCTACATGCATGACATTTAACATTCATTCTATAGTCTTTTGATTTATGACCATATTTCTTGTAGTTTGTGCATTGACCGGGAACATAATTGTAGTTTTGAATTGCCTTATTTCTACATTGTTTAGCCATATGCCCAAATTTATTGCAAACAAAACATCTACCATTTAATTTATAAGCATTAGATTGCCTTATTAGTTTCCTCTATTCTGATTAATTCTACATACCAGTTGTTTGATGTTTATTAGTGGTACCAGAGCTTTCACCTTGTACAAATCCAAGTCCTCTAAAATCATCAATTTGTCTTTGTCTTTTCAGTAAGTCATCCAATTGTGTAGCACTAATCCTAAACTTTTTTTTGTATTTTCTTGCAGTAGTTAGATCATCTCTAAGAGTAGTTATTTGCCTTTAAAGTTCTTGTTCATTGTTCCGGGAGTGTGCTAGATCAGTTCTCAATAGATTTTTCTCATGAGTCAAACATTCATCAAATTTGTTCTTTAAAGATAAACAAGACTATCTTCCTTCTTTTTGTCCTCAATATCTTTTGATAACCTCATGGTTAGATCTTGCATTTCATTCTTCATGAGCATATTTGCTTGACTTAGTTTCTCACATTGTTCCTTAAGGGAATTCTTCTCCACATCATCCAATTGTTGCAAAACTTCTTTCCTCTTGGCTTGAGAAGATGACAACCTTTCTTGCAGGATAAGAATGAATTCATTTGTAGAATTCAATTCTTCTTGCAATTTCAAGTTCTTCATCCTTTCAACATCATAATCCTCAAGAGCCATCTCAAGTTGCCTTTCCATAGCCATACTCAAAGATTTTGGTTTCAGGATGTCCCTCAAGTTGTTAAACTTCTGCTAAGGTACCGAGCTCTTATACCAATTGTTGGGATCTAAGAACACTGAGAGGAGGGGTGAATCAGTGTCCTGCCAAAATCAACAATATTTAACTTTCTAAACCATGCATGTATGTACCAGTAAACAAATAAGAATATAACAAGAAGAAAATAAATCATCCACATAAATGAACACCATAAGACATAGAATTTATACATGGAAAACCTCAATGAGGAAAAATCATCATGGGATTTGTGACCCACAATATTAGTTCACTGGCCATATGAAAAGATATTACATAAACATGGGCCTACACTTGTAGGAAGGCATACTGCTCATCACTAAAGAGCCTCACTAACTACAAGCTTTCTGCCAAAGTAAATTACTGAAAATGAACTCAAGAATGCATCTATTATGCCCAATAGAGTTCTGATTCTGGTACTGCTCTGTATCGGTTCACAATCTTGAACTATTACTGGTATTGCTTCTCCTCCAAGAGTACTTTCCTAGCTAGCTATAAATCATTGTGTGATATAATGTTCGTATACCAAAATGATCTCCATACACATATTTTGCATCTCACAGTTCTGCTATATATCTATTTCTATACCATCATAATACGATCATCACTATATCTAAATTGACCTAGTAGACTTACTGATATACCTATCACATATGATTTGCCTTATACCGGCTTACAATGCATTTACAAAAGATATTCAATGTCAGCCTCGACAATAATTACAAAATGATTTATAAAATAAACCTTCCTTGATGTTGGCTTCTTGAAGTACTGATGTTGGTGCGCGTGTAGTCCTGAATGCTTCCAAAGTCAATATCTATTGGTATATACCTGCTAGTGCCGGTTTGTAACTTCCATCAAGTCTTGTTGCCTTCTATCTAATCTTGTTTCCATCAATGACAACAAAATTAATCCAATGAGTGTCAATTGTCAACAATCTCTCCCTTTGGCATTGATGGCAACACTCATGTGAAAAATGAATTTTTTGTCAGACGTGTGTTCCCCCTAAGGAACACACTTCAATTGATAACATATTCCTTGATATTTTTCACAAATCTACATATTCCCCATCTGACATTAATACCAAAGACCGGTGAAAGAATAAAAAAATGAAAGAATACAGTTAGAGTCATTCAAGCTTAGTCATCTTCAAAATTTTTGAGTATGCCTTTTGTAGCAACTGAAGATATGTGTCCCAGACTAATTTGAAAGTGTCTGATACTGATGCAAGTCCACTGAGTAAGTGGGAAAATGATTCCTTCTCCCGGGTATCTACTGATGTGTGTTTGGCTACCATGTCCATGCATTCTCTCTTGTGAACACCCAAAGAGTCAAGTGTTGGGCTCACTAGTCCTCTTAAATTTCTTGCTCTCCTCAATATTTTATCTTTTTTCATTCTCAAAAGAAAAAACTTGGTTCTCCAAGGACAAAATTTGTCCATCAACAGATGTAGTTAGTGTAGTTATCCCATTAAAAGAATTAGCAATAGTAGCCATTTTGTCATATAATTCTTTCAATCTGTCATTTCCATTGGTTGTTACACTTCCTATATTACAACATACTCTGTAAATATTGGTACTTTGTTTCAAACAAACCTCAATAGAGATAAGTTTATTCTCTATCTTCTTCTTCCCAGTTACTATAAGATGATCAAAACCTTCTCTTTTTGCAGCAAAGAAACTATCTAAAGCCTGTCGATGTGCAATTTGTCTCAAGGATTGATAGTTATTTGATATGTCTTCTGTTAAATATTTTGAGCTTACCAGAAGGGCTTGCTCCATCCTCTATTTGACAGTCAGGCATTATTCTGTGTAATACAGAGACCGATTTATCAATTAACCCTTTGTCTGCAGTTCCTTCCTTTAACAATTTTTGAGTGGCCATCATCATTTGTTCTATTTTTTATTAAGGAAAATTAGGTTTTAAGGGACTTGAAACTTGCTTACATAACGTTAAGATAAGCAAGAAAGAAGCTAGAGAGAATAGTACATAGAAAGAAAAGCTGCAAAAGACTAGTAGAAAAAATAGCAACTAGCGAAAAGGACAGCAAAAAGCCAGTGAGAGACTGGCAAACAAAGACCAGAATTACATCCAGATAACAAAATTTATAGACTCTTCCGCATCCTTAACCAACATCATCATAGCCTTAGCAGCTTCTCTCAAGTCTTTGTTCTCCTATTTTTGATGGATGTCTTTAGTCTTCATCTCCAAATCACTGGTAGTCTGCCTTGTTCTCCATCTGGAGGATTAGGGAGTAGAGTTGGAGGTCGGCATATCATCAATGATCACCATCTCTTTGTTCTGTTGGTTCTTCTCTAGACAATCAACTAGGGCATTCATATTTTGAGATGAGACCTTCAAAACCTCAAGGCTATGATTCATAAATTTCTTCAAGGCCTTCTCAGTTTTAGTAATTCGATTGATAATAATTTCATTATCAACCTCAGCCTTATCTTTGATGATTTTGATCACATCTTCAGGATGCTTCAAGTCTCCCTTAATCATTTCTTTTTCCGTCTAGTCCTACATTTCAATTTCATCATCAACCTCACTAGTGTCCACCTCTGCATCCTCTTTCCTAGTATTGGTATCCTTAATCAAATTATAAATCTTATAATTCAACTCTCTCTATTTGTTTTGAATACTAGAGATATTTTCAACTACCCATTTCTGGAAATTGAAAAATTCTAGAGTGCCATTTCTGGCAGCATTCAAAATGGAGTCCATTGTTTCCCTACCCTATGCAAAGCTCACAGACTTAGGGTTAAATTCCTCCATGGTATTCTAGGAAATATTCCTGCTATCCGAGACAATAGGGTTTGAATCCGGCTTTTCAACATACACTTTTCTCTGCACCTCCTCCTCTTCTCCTACAACCTCTTTCTTCTCATTCTTCACTTCAACATCAGCCTCCTTCCCCTGTTCCTCCTTTGAACCAGCTTCCACATCTGTGACCTCTTTATCTACATCATCAACCCTCCATTTCTTATGAAGAGGAATGTTAGATGAATCATCATCAGACTCAGAACCATCACGACTATCTGAAATATGGGCATTTGCCACCCAAGGATATTCCTTATTAACCCTATCTTTTTTCTTCAAATGCTCATAAATGAGCAGGATGCGACCTTGGTGAGCTATGGGATAGGATTTGGGTTTTTTTGCATGGTCAGCCAAGCTTTCATTTAGGGATGAAGCTAAATAGAAAGGCAAAGAGATCTTAAACCCATGGTGGAAATGGTTTAGAATAGCAAAATGATAATTATAAACCTTTGTAAACCTACCATCAATAGTTAAGAATTCCATCAAAACCCCTTAACATCTTCTACCAGAAGGACTTTACTTGACAAGGGAGGTAGTAAGATACATTTTCCTTCTTGGTGAGATGAACCTTCTCTTCATCACTTTTGGGGAAGTTTTTAATAGCTTCCACCACAAACTTTCGGTCTCTGTAAAACTTGGTACCTTCCTTCTATAAACAAGTAACTTCTGCCACCAAATCCTCATTGAGCTTTCAAGTCTCCCCAAACAGAGTGACTTTGTTGTTGTTCCATCCCTTGGCAAAGCCTTAAGACATCGACTTTTTACTACCATGCAATTTTTCCATGTAGTTTGTGAAACCATGTCTATGCAACCTCCGCCAAACTTTTTGCTCACTTTTCCAATTATCATAGCCAGAGGGCTCATTTTGATTAAGATTACCTCCCATGTTGAAATACAGGTTGAGGCTTTCAATAGAGCACAAATTACTCAAAAACTGAAAACCAGGACTTAAGCGCAGACTCTTGAATAGAATGTTGGGCTCAAAAAATAGAGTAATTTCCTTGAGTTTGAAGAGGTATTTAATAATAGTCATGATGAACCAACACTTATTATGATTAGCCTCGTCACACCAGTGATCATAATCACAATGCCTAAAAATGATCATTAGTTGACACTTTGCATAACCCCAATCTTTGTCTTTGATATTCGAACCCAGAAAAGTAATGATAAACTTAACTTGAACCATGGACACGATCAAATCATAATTGCATCCGGACATCCTATTTACAGTAGGCTTCTCTGATATAATTAGTGTCATCCTCTAAATAAAACACCTCATTAGCTAATAGATAAGCAACCTTATTACCTTCCCTTAGAGTATGGGAAATGAAAACACTATTGTAGTCATTTAATAACTTTTTAGCACTTTCAATGATATTGTAAATGTTCCAAGAGGGAGAACTAATGCCTTTGATAGCCTGAATAATATTGAGGGAGTCCCCTTCCAGCCATATTTTTAAAAATTTAAAACCTTGTGCAAGCTGGAGGCATTTTAACATTGCCTGAGCTTCAACAACATGATTGTTTTGAAATCTAAAGGGAGAGGCAATAGCAGCAACACAAACACCATGAGTATTTCTGATGACTCCTCCCCCTCTTGACTTCCCAGGATTGCCTTTGGTTGCCCCATCAAAATTCACCTTGACCCAATCATGAAAGGGAAATCTCCAAACAACATTTTCTCTCCAAATCTTAATGTCAGATTTGCAAATCTTGTGAATCAAATTCCATTCGGTGAGGATACCTTTCTCAATATCATTCATATTAAGATAACTCCACTGCTTGTTGTTTCTGTGAAGAATGTTTATGTTTTCTTTAGTTTCCCTGCAAATCTTTTCAAAAACCACTTGAGACGTACACTTAGCCTCCCTAAAAATTCTATTATTTCTCTCCTTCTAGATATACCAATAGGTCAAACAAAGGATCAAGGACCAGAGGGTCTTGATGAGAGGAAATTTGGTGGGAAAGATCCATTGCCAAATGACTTCCTTGAGACTGTTATGCATAACCCATTCAACTTTCCATTGCACCCAAAATTTACTCCAGATTTCTAAGGTAAAGGAGCAATGGATAAACAAATGATCCATAGATTCTGCCTCTTTCTAATATAACTCACACCTGTTAGGAAACATGAAACCTCTACGAGCCAAGTTATCAATGGTAAGAATCTTGTTGTGAACTACAAGCCAAAAAAACATGTTAACTTTAGGAATAAGGACTCTAATCCAGATTTTAGTCCATATTGGGTTGCTGACATGAGTAATAGTTTTTTAATAAGTAGATGCAATAGTGAGGTTAACCCTGGGATTACTCTTCCAAAGAAACACATCATCAAAGTCTTTTTTAACAGAAAAGGACAGTAGGTCGTGCTGAAGCAACGAAAACCTAACATAAATAGCATCAAGCCTCACCCATTTATTCTCCTTCCTGTAATTACAAACCATAGACCCATACCTTCTTTTGCATTCATCAATGAAATGGCTACAATCCTGATTAAAGAGAGGCTCCTCTTTAATCCAAACATCCTCTTAGAACCTGATTTTGTCACCTTTGCCAAGGACCCATCCAACTCCGGCTTTAGCAATTTTTGTGGACTTGATTATACTATTCCATATGAAAGACACAATAGGGATGTCTTCAGAGTAGAGAAGAGAATGAAGTGATTGGTCATGAATATATTTATCAAACCACACCCGATTCCAATCTTTCTTAATTCCATAATCCCTCTATATTTGTTTAGCAAGTAGAGCTTTATTAAAAGTTTTAATAACTTTAATACCTAAATCCCCCTTGCACTTAGGATTACACACTTTGTCTTAGGCAACCAAGGCTATTCTTTTTTTGTCTTCTACCCTAGACCAAAGAAATCTTTTTTGAATCCTCTCTAAAGCTTCAACAATTTTAGCCAAAATACCAAACAAGCTAAGAGCATAGACAGGAAGATTCTGGAGGGTGGCTTGAAGAAGCTAAAGCTTACCTGCTTAAGATAGCATAGATCCTTTCCAACCAACCAATTTCTTGTTGATTTTATCAATTAACAAGTTCTAGAAGGAGTTTGGGGGAACCAAACCTAGAGGGAGACCCAAATAAGTGGAGGGGAGCATTTCCACCTTACAACCAATGATGTTAGCAATTCTCTGTTACCTCATAATAGGGGTATTTATGAAATAAATAGCTGACTTCTCCCAATTAACTTGTTGATTGGTCGCCAAAGAATAAGAGCTAAGAGCACCTTTGAAGGCTGCAACCTTACCAACAAAAGAATATCCCATTAAAATTGTGTCATCAACAAACTATTGATGAGTACAAGACACATTAGTAGAGGAAGGTTGAATTCATTTGATGGTTTTATTCACTTTCATTTTTTGAATCAGTCTACTCATACTCTCCACCAAGATTGTAAAAATAATAGGAGAAATAGGGTCTCCTTGCTTGAGTCCCCTAGAAGATTTAAAAAATCTAGATGAAGACCCATTAATAAGGATAGAAATCAGTTCTATGATAACTTTAATTACCTTCTTATCAAATCCAAAGGCCTCCATAATCCTGAAAAGAACCTACCATTCCACTCTATCATAGGATTTTGCTAGATCCAATTTTATTAGAAACCCTTCTTTATTAGAAACATTAAGAGAATGGATATTCTCATGCATAAGAATAATAGAATCCAAAATCTGCCTACCAGGGACAAATCCTTTTTGCTCCTCAGAGATGACAAAGGGGAGAACAGCCAAAAGTCTAGAAGTCATAACTCTAGAAATAATCTTATAAAAGGAGTTACAAATACTTATAGGCCTGAAATTTCCCATAGAGTCTACCCCAGCCACCTTAGGAATTAGGGCAATAAAAGTAGAATTGATTTTCTTAAGGATTCTTCTGGACTTGAATAATTCTTTAACAACATTGACCATATCTTTCCCCACAATATGCCAATATTCCTGAAAGAAGAACATGGGAAAACCATCCGGGCCTGGAGCCTTATCCCCTTGAAAATCGAAGACAATTTTTTTAATTTCATCAGCAGTAGGGATAGCATATAGAGTCTTATTCTGGTGAGGCTCAATAATCTTGGGAATGTTATCAACCAGGTCTTGTTGCTTAGAAATGTCAATATCCCTACTACCAGTGAGGAGCTAAGAGAAGAACCTAACTGCTTCATCCCCAATGTCATCATCTTTAAGAAGAATTTTTTCATCAGCAATTAATCTAGATATGTTGTTGGCAGCTTTATGTTTCATGGAAGTCATGTTAAATAATTTAGTGTTTCTATCCCCAGCTTCCAACCAAATAGCCCTAGATCTCTGTCTCTAGTAGATTTCCTCCCTGGATATGGTGTTGTGAAGTTTAGCTAGAATATCATCTTCCTTAGCCTTGGGATACTTATTATAACCATCTTTCTGAATAGAGTTTTGGATTTGTTCTAATTCCTCCTTCAAATTTTTTTTTCATTCAAAAATATCTCCAAAAACCTTCTTATTCCAAATCTTGATATTATCTTTGATGTTTCTAAATTTTTTAGCAACTTTGTACATGGCAGATCCATCCACATTAATATTCCACCAATTGGCAATGTATTTTTCCAAAGATGGGTGTGATATCCACATTTTCTCAAACCACAAAGGAAAACAACATTTTCTCTTAATAGACTCAGCAACAAAAGAAATGGGATAATGATCCAAGCCAATTCTGTTGATGATAGACAAAGAACATCTATGTGTAAGGATCCAGTCATGAGTGATAAGGGATCTATCAAGCCTTACCTGAATGAGGTCTCCTCCCTCCCTTTGATTAGACCAAGTGTAGGAAGCTCGAGTAAGATCAAAATCAATCAAGGCATTGGCATTGATGAAGTCCATCAGGTCAGTCCTTCTATCCAATTGGGCTTGAGTTCCTCCAAATTTGTCAATTCCTTGCAATAGGGTATTGAAATCTCCCATCAACAGCCAGCTATCCTGAGAAAAAAACCTTCTTTTCTACTGGATCTTGTCCCAAAATTTACTCATAGTAGCTTTGGAATTTGGGGCATAAATCTTGGTAACCACCCTTTCCTTTCCTTCATTAATACTTTTTACTTTCATTGACATAATATTACCATCTTCATCTATCAAAATCTCCAAAAAGAGTTTTCTTGTTCCAGAATATAGCCACCCCACTTGATGCCCCATTCGAGCTACTACCACAAACTCCTCCCTATTTAAAGAATTTCAAATTTTCAACTTTTTCCTTACTCATTTTGGTTTCCTGAACCAAGATGATATCCGGCTTATGATCTCTAATAAGATTCCATAAAACATCCTGTTTATGGAGACCATTTAGGCCTCAAATGTTCCAGGAGATTACCTTCATTTGGAAACCTGGGAGTAGGATTCCTAAATAGTTCATTGCCTTCCATTGGCTATGTTTTGTTTTCTCTCCTGGTCCTGGTGCCACTTCATGGGTTTACGACCCTGCGGAGATTTGGAAAGACTAATATCTACCTTAGATCTGGTCCTAGTTTTAACCCCATTAGAGAATCCTATTTTCTTATTTTTCTTTTTTCCCACCCCTATTATTTCTTCATCAGCTTCATCTTTGTGAGCAACTTACTTATTATTCCACGGTTCTCCACCTTTCTAAGAGGAGGTGGGAATTTCAGTTCCATCATTTTGAAATAGAGAGTTTAGGTTAACATGAGGCGATCCGAACTTATTCTTTTTTCCAACAATAATTTTAGGTCCTTTAAAGTAATTTGGACAAGCTTTATTACTTTTCATTACTGAAACTTGAAGGGCCTCATATTGGGATTCACTCATGTCATCAATCTCACCCTCTTCAAGAATTTCTGCTATGGTTACATTGTCTTCCTCCTGAGTCTGTAGAACTTTAAATACATTGACTGTTTTGATCTCAAATCCACTATTTTCATTCTTTTTATCTTCCTTTTGAAGGGTAACCTTGAGAGGACTAGATTTCCTATCATATTCTATGATATCTTTTAGGTTACTAGGAAGTCCACTCCCTCCTTCCACTCTACTATCCTCCTTGTTGTTAGTCTTCTCTTTCCATATCTGTTTAACATGATTGACTTCTCGGACTTTTTGGGGTTACTTGGGCAAGCCTTAGCCTAATGTCCAACTTTCTTATAAGAGAAGCACACAAAGGGGAGGGACTCAAACTCTATGGTTTGTTCCCATAGCCCAAGTTTAGAGTTTATTTCAATAGTACTAGGAAGATCCATATTCTAAGAGATATTGACACAAATCCTCACATACACTAGTCTCTTTCATGTTGCTGTCATAGGATCTATAGCAACAAGATCCCCAAAGGAGTTAGCAATACCTAAGAAAACATTATCCACCCAAAATTCAAGCAGCAAACTAGGCAGCCTTACCCAGATCAGAGCGGATTCAAAAAAGAAGTCATTGAGTTCCATATTTGGAGACCATTTTCTTAGGGATAACAAAGATTTACCAAACATCCATGGTCTACCACTCAAGGTCATTTCTAGATCTTCCCCACAAGAGAAGGGGAAAACAAAAACATCCCTTGACAGGGAAAAAACATCAACCAAACCTTTCAGCCTCCATTTTCTCTTAACAAAAGATCTAACATCCTCAATATTGGGTCTAGGTCTGACAAATTTTCCCACTAGAGAAAAGGCCATTAGAGATATACTATGATCAATAACCATATCTAGTACAATAATAGAAAATTTGCCTATATTTTATCAGAAATATCTTCCATAGAGGGAGGATGATTTACCAGTGTGTTTGTTTGCAAAAAGATGGTTCCAGGGTTTGAGAGCCTTCACCTCTGTCATCTTTTCCAATTCAGTGTTAACAATCTTGGGACTCAATTTTGAGGAATCTTCATTATTTTTACAATCAGGAGGAGGGTCCCGATGCCGTGGGTCCCCATCTTGTCTCCCATCCTCATCATCCACTGTAGACCCCACAAGTTGTCCTTGAGCTGCAGAGGTAGTAGAACCAAAGGAACCAACCGCATTGTTCCCTCCATTTGCATAATTCAAATTTCCCTCTAGCTACGTTGTTCCCTTCATTCGCAGAATATCATCATTTGGTCTGTTGGACTTACCTTAGAAACTAATTTCTTCTCAACCTGAGAAGTGTCAATTGCCAATACTCTTGTTGGTGAATCTATTTTGCCTACCGATATAGACTTAGTATATTTGACCTTGTCCATCTCAACCTCTTTTGCAACAGTGGCTTCACCACTTAGCGCATTGTCAATTACTATCGGTGGAGTATTATCCATAGTTTTTCTAGTGTCTTGTACACCCTCTTGCTCAAAATTGGTTTGTGCTGGTATAAAATGTACACTCTCTGTGACTTTTGGTTGTGTATGTGTCAAAATTAGAGTAGAACTACCTAAAATACCATTTCCTTTTGATTTGTCAAGAATTGAAGGGGATGTTGCCTTTGCAAATTCTTCCTAAAATGTGAGAGTCTGGGTTTTTTAGAAAGAATTTTGTCCACCCCTTACTTGTCTCATTTACCACCTCATTTACTCTACCCATCATAAGACTTACCTATCAGTTTTACTACTAAAAATTGTCCTATTAGCAGTATCTATACATCTTTTCATCTCTCCATTATTTATAGTGCCACATTGTTCCAAAAGTGCAACTTCCTTGATTTCCTTATCCCTCTTGATAGCATCAAGTCTCCTAGATTCAAGTTTATTATATAGAGATAAAGGTATCTCTTTCAAAATTTCAACTAATGCCTTCTTATAGATATCTATATACAATAAAATAGCTTCCTCTAACTCATTTTGCTCACTTTCTTCAAAAAATTCATAATATTTTGATAAATTCTTTAATATCCCATCTTTTTTCACTTCATGAATAATTTCAGCACAGTCATTGATGTCTTACCAGATCTGGTATCATCACCTTTTTTCTTTTTTCTTGTTGTTGCCAGTGTGATTGGTTTCCTCTTCTGCATAGGCTTCCTTACCAGTGGTGGAGGTGTAGTAGGCTGAGCTGCCTATCTGACAAGTCTCCTCCTTGGTTCTTCCTTTTGTTTCTCTATCGGTGGTTTTACCACATCCTTCCTTTGCACCCTTTTGAAAGCCAGAGGCTCATTATCCTTAGGGTCAAAGTTAGAAGTGATTGGGGAAATGTGAACTTGTGGCTTCTTCACTTCTTCAGTAACAACCTCTGCCAGTTTGATTGCTTGTTTAGATTGGGAACCGAGCTAAGTATCTATTTTGTAAATCACATTTTGCACATATGCATATATTTTATCAATTTTCTTCTGTCTCCTTTTTCTATTGAAACATGTTTTTACTTCAAGAGACTTTTCTCCTGTTGTACCAAAGTGCTCTGTCTTATCATCCAATGGGGCATCTAACAATATCTTTGCATAAAGCTCAAAAATATTATCATCTACCTCATATACAATCTTAGTGATCTAGATTTTCCTGGGTTCAACTGCTTCCATGAGTGTTTCATCAGTTTTCACCATAAAACATATGTCAGTGGAGTACTTCTCCACAATGTTCCTAAAGATTCTTTGCCTTTGCCTCATATTTTCTTGAAATGTCTTGAAGTAACCCCAAAGCTTCTCATCCCTGCTAGTACCAAAACCAGTGATACCCATTTTGATTTTCATACCTACCAGTATGTCATGAGCCCATTACTTCTTTCCTAAACTAGGTAGCTCATTCAGGAAATAAAGCATTAAACAGACAATTAAGTTTCCATATCTGAATGTGCCTTTCTTGGTTCCATGATCTTTTTAAGGCTTAACATTAACTCACTCCTCATCCATTCACATAAGTCTTATTTCACATTATTTATTGACATTTGATATGCGGCATGAATGCATGAACTTGCAACATAATTCAATCAGTTGGATTGCGTTACCTTATATCCTATAATCATGCTTGTAAATTTTATGTCTGAGTCACTTATTGTGCTTATCCTCATTGATCTTTTATCTGATGTGGAGCCAGTGAGTTTTTGAACCTCTGTGTTGGAGATTTTCTTACCAGGTTCTTGTCCAACCCTAGGTAACTTGGTCACAGCTTGTATATCTTCCTTTGTGATCATATAGGGTTTATCTAACCAAATGAATTCATTATGAATCCTTCTCAGGACGTATTTGATAACTTCTTCCTTGAATTCTAGTAAATATAGAATACCGGTTAACCCTAGATCCTCAATTGCCTTAAATCTTGGTTTGATCTTTCTAGTGTCTCCCAATATCACTGATTGATACATTCTTTTTATATGTTCGGTACCCAAATCCTCAAGAATGCAGTGGATGTATGCCCTCACATCTTCAATATACATTACTCCTTCAGGAACCCTAGAAAATGCTCCCACAAAGTCTTCCTTCTTTGCAATTTTGGAAACCTCCTTAAAGACAACCTTAACCTATCTTTAACTTCAATGATTGGCAAATTCATAATTAAAGTAGGAGCGAAAGATCCAGATGCCATGTTACAAAATACATGAGTGAATATTGGTGGACGATTTGAGTGCTTCAAATAATTGCCTGAAATCCTCTCTCAATGCTTGCTCGCTCTTAGTTCACCTTTACTTCGTTCTGATTGCTTGAATGCTTGGTGAGTGCAAATGAATTCAGTTATCTTCTTTTATCATCAAATAAAACCCTAATTTTCTATCATTAATGTTTCACCAACAACCCTACGGATGTCAGATTCATAGTTAAGTGTGAGGGTAACCTTTATCGATGATAAATATAGTTCTCCATATCTCTTTCCATATCTCCTTAGATCTCTTTTAGGGTAATATGCAATATTTAGCAGTGACTTTGCCAACCCCTAAGTCTTATGCCTTAGTTACTAGTGGAATTTTCTATTGGTGGAGGAATACTCTATTCTACCAGTAGATTTGTGGGTATAGATCCATCTCCAATTTGTTCTTCAGTTTTTCTAACCCATCTCTTGGTATGATCTTGTTGTATTTCATCTACCTTATGCTTCCCTTTCTCATTGTCTTTATCATTATTAGTCGATTGAGTCTTTCTTCTACAATACTTAGCAATATGTCTTATTTTGTTGCATACATAATATGTAATATTGTTCTTCTGAATTGCTTTGACATATCTGGTATTATTATTATTTCTTGACCTACAATGATTAGAAAAATGTCCAAACTTTCCACATGCATGACATTTAACATTCATTCTACAGTCTTCTGATTTATGACCATATTTCTTGTAGTTTGTGCATTGACCGGGAACATAATTGTATCTTTGATTTGCCTTCTTTCTACATTATTTAGCCATATGCCCAAATTTATTGCAAACAAAACATCTACCATTTAATTTATAAGCATTAGATTTCCTTACTAGTTTCCTTTGTTTTGATGAATTCTGCATATGCGTTGTTTGATCTTTATTAGCAGTACCGAAGCTTTCACCTTGTACAAATCCAAGTCCTCTAGAATCATCAATTTCTTTTTGTATTTTCAAATAAGTCATCCAATTGTGCAACACTGATTCTAAACTTTTCTTTGTATTCTCTTGAAGTAGTCGGATTATCTCTCAGAGTAGTTATTTGCCTTTCAACTTCTTGTTCATTGTTCTGAGAGTGTGCCAGATAAGTTCTCAACATATTATTCTCATGAGTCAATCTTCCACATTCATCAAATTTGTTCTTCAAAGATAAAACAAGACTATCTTTGTTCTTCTTTTTGTCCTCAATATCTTTTGATAACCTCATGGTCAGATCTTGCATTTCATTCTTCATGAGCATATTTGCTTGACTTAGTTTCTCGCATTGTTCTTTAAGGGCATTCTTCTCCTCATCATCTTGTTGTTGCAAAAGTTATTTCCTCTTAGCTTGAGCAGATGACAACCTTTCTTGTAGGATAAGAATGAATTCATTTGCAAAATTCAATTCTTCTTGCAATTTCAAGTTCTTCATCCTTTCAGCATCATAATCCTCAAGAGCCATCTCAAGTTGCCTTTCCATAGCCATATTCAAAGATTCTAGTTTCAGGATCTTCCTCAAGATGTTAAACTTCTTCCGAGGTATGCAACTCTGATACCAATTATTGGGATCTGAGAACACTGAAAGGGTGGGTGAATCAGTATTCTGTCGAAATCAACAATATTTAACTTTATAAACCATGCATGTATGTACCGTTAAACAAATAAGCATATAACAAGAAGAAAATACATCATCCACATAAATGAACACCATAACACATAGAATTTATATGTGGAAAACCTCAATGAGAAAAAACCACCATGGGATTTGTGACCAACAATATCAATTCACTAGCCATATGAAAAGATATTACATAAATAAGGGCCTGCACTTGTAGGAAGGCATACTACCTAGAGCATACTGCTCATCACTAAAGAGCCTCACTGACTACAAGCTTTCTGCCAAAGTAAATTACTAAAAATGAACTCAAGAATGCATCTATTATGCTAGATAGAGTTCTGGTTCTGGTTCTGCTCTGTATCAGTTCACAATCTTGAACTATTACCGGTATTGCTTCTCCTCCAAGATTTTTTTTCCTAGCTATCTATAGATTATTGTATGATATAATGTTTGTATGCAGAAATGATCTCCATACACATATTTCACATCTCTCAATTCTTCTATATATCTATTTCTATACCATCATAATGCCATCATCACTATATCTAAATTTTCCTACCAGACTAACTTATATACCTATTACATATGATATGCCTTATGTCGGCTTACAATGCATTTACAAAAGATATTCAATGTCAGCCTCGACAATAATTAGAAAATAATTTACAAAATATATCTTCCTTTATGTCAGCTTCATGAAGTACTGATATCGGTGCCGGTGTAGCCCTAAATGCTTCCAGTCTTGGTATCTGTCAGTATATGCCTCCTAGTGTCAGTTTGTGACTTCCATCAAGTCTTATTGCCTTCTATCTGATCTTATTGCCATCAATGACAACAAAATAAATCCAATGAGTGTCAATTGCCATCAGTGTTACGACATGCAAGGAGAAATCAATCAAGTGTTCATCAAGAAGAAGAAGAAGAGACTAAGTGTGAGGAAGAACCAGGTTGAAGTGTTCAACTGACATCAATGAAGCAACCAACAGCCAGTTATTGAGTCAGATAGAGGAGAGAACTGGTAGAAGAAGTGTAGAAGACTAGAGAGAAGGCATGCATAGAACTGGAAGAAAATAGTACTGGTGGAGAGCAACAAAGTAGCTGAGAGAAGTACAAAACCGGTTGAGAGTAGAACTAGAATATAAGGTGAAGAGGAAAAACCAACAGTGAACTGGATAGAAGATCCAACTGAGATATTTGTAGAAGAGTTACACAATTCATTTGGAATAAGGCTATTAACTTGTAAATGATTATTTTTTGTAATCACTGAGTTGGAGCTAGGTGCAGGGGTTGGTGCTCCTTGTGTTGGTGCCCTAAATTAGGGGTTCGTGCCCTAAACATTATAATCAGAAATTTATTGTGAGGATGGATTGGAGTAGTAGACTCTAGCAGCATTTCTCACCAAGGTTTTTCCTATCTTGGGTTTTCCTCGTATATGCTAGTGTTATTTGATGTCCTTTTATGTGTGAGTGCATTTATGATTAGTCTCCCTTCTAACTGGTAAGTCTTTATTTAGTTAGATCTGATAACTGGTATACTCACATAGAATAGTTAAAGGGAAAAGTTTGAGAACCATTGATTCACCCCCTCTCAGTGGTGCATTGTGTCTAACACAAAGAAGAATCAAGTTTGATTGTGCAGACTGCCCTACATGCAAAAAGAAGAAACTTGTGGGTTGTAGATAGTGGTTGTTCCAACCACATGACCGGTGATAAAAAGAAATTTATCAAGCTTGAAGATTGGAATGGAGGCTCAATAAGATTTGGAGATAACTCCTCTATCAAGATAAAAGGAAAAGGTACTCTGAATATAGATGGAAAATTAAAGGCCAATGATGTATATTATGTGGAAGGTTTGAAGCATAATTTACTAAGTGTAAGTCAAATGTGTGATAAAGGTTACAAATTCACTTTTGACTCTACTAGGTGCTATATAAGAAAAGAGAGTACCAGTCATATTATAGCAAAAGGAAAAAGAATAGATGGAAATCTATACAATCTCAAGGAATGATTTGAGTCCCAATGCATGATGGGATGAGTGGATTAGAGCTGGTTTTGGCACAGGAGATTAGGCCACATAAATTTTGATAATCTGGTTATAGTAAGAAAAAAGGGCTCTGTGAGAAATATACCACCGATCATCAAATGGGTAAGCACATTTTTTGATGAATGTGTAAGAGGAAAGAAGACTAAGGTGAGTTTTCAAGACTAAGAAACATAATACTTCAAGACCACTAGAACTGGTGCATACTAATCTGTGTGGTCCAAATAGGACAAGAGCTCTTGCCAGTGACAGATACTTTATGCTCTTTATTGATGACTACTCAAGAATGACATGGGTCACTTTTCTCTATGATAAATCACAAGCATTTGGTAGATTCAATATCTTCTAGAAGATGGTAGAGAAGGAAAGTGAATGCAAGCTGAAATGCCTAAGATCTGACCGGGGTGGAGAGTTCACATCAAATGAGTTTTAGGACTACTGTGAAAGACATGGAATCATAAGACAATACTTATCCCCTAGGACACCACAACAAAATGGTGTGGTAGAAAGGAAGAACAAGACAATCAAGGAGATGGATAGAACTATTTTGAATAAGGAAAACTTATCGGATATGTATTGGAAGGAATCAATTCATACTATAGTATATACTTTGAACTGGGTTCAAATGAGAACAAATGACAGGATGACACCTTATGAGCTGTGGTATGATTAGAAACCATTAGCCAAGTACTTCAAGGTGTTTGGGAGTAAATGCTTCATTAAAAAAGATTAGGATGGCTTGGGAAACTTTGATTTCAGGAGTGATGAAGGTATTTTCCTTGGTTACTCAACTCACAGTAAGGCCTACAAATGCTACAACAAAAGACTAAGAAGAGTCATTGAGAGTGTGAATATGAGAGTAGATAAAGATATGCTTAAAGAAAAAAATACTCAAGTCAACTAGTATGATGATTCCAGTGATGAAGGTGAAGAAGCTCAGCCATAAAATGAACCAGAAGAAGCATCCAATAAGGTCCCTAACCAGTATGTGCAGAAAAACCACCTGGAAGAACAAAGTTTAGGTAACAAGAGTGATGGTATGCAGACTACAAGAAGACTTTCCTGGAATGATGAACAAGTCAATTTCTGCCTCATGACTAAAATGGAACCTGAGACATTCAATAAGGCCAACAAAAGTCAAAAATGGATGGATGCAATGGAAGAGGAACTGCAGCAAATTGAGAAGAATAAGACTTGGGAATTAGTTCCTAGACTGGTTGATAAAAGTATCATTGCAATAAAGTGGGTATACCAGAACAAGATGAATAAAGAAGGGAATATTGTGAAGCATAAAGAAAGGTTAGTGTGCAAAGGATATTCTCATGCAGAAGGTATTGATTTTGAAGAAACATTTGCACCAGTGGCTAGGATAGAAGCTATTAGGATGTTTCTTGCTTTCTCTCCCTACAAGGGCTATAAAGTTTATCAAATGGATGTCAAATCTGATTTGCTAAATGGAAATTTACAAGAGGAAGTATACATAGAACAACCAAAAGGTTTTTGGATGTATGATGATGAAACCTTTATGTGTCGGTTGAAGAAAGAACTGTATGGTTTGAAGTAGGCTCCAAGAGCAGGGTACTCAAGGTTAGATAAGTATATAAAGGAGAAAGGGTTTGGAAAAGGGAGTGTAGATATTAATCTATATATTGAAGCATATGGAAGCAACATGATTATTGTGGTTGTATATGTGGATGACATCATTTTTGGAGGCAACAAGGATACCTTGTGTAAAGAATTTTTTTATCAGATGAAGTCATAGTTTGAGATGTCAATGCTTGGAGAGTTGTCCTACTTTCTTGGTTTGCAGATTTCACAAGTTAAAGGGATATTTATCTCTCAAGCCAAGTATGCCAAAGATATGGTGAAAAAGTTCCAAATGGAAGACAAAAAACTGGTAAGTACTACCATGGTGATCGGATGCAAGCTGAGCAAGGATGATGAATCCCCGGTAGTGGATCAAACATTTTATAGATCCATGATTGGAAGTTTGTTACATCTTACTGCTTCTAGACCGGATATAGTGCAGGTAGTATGCATGGTGGCTATATTTCAAGTTGCACCCAAATAGTCCCATGTGAATGCAGTTAGGAGGATATTTCGGTATCTACAAGGGACACTTGATTATGGACTATGGTATCCCAAGCAAGGGGACTTTACCTTACATGCCTACACTGATGCTGATTGGGAAGGTTGCATTGATGACCAGAAGAGCACAAGTGGTGGTGCATTCTTCCTAGGTAACCAGTTGGTCTCATGACACAACAAGAAGCAAGATTCAGTTTCTTTATCTACTATTGAGGTAGAATATATTGTTGTTGTCACATGTTGTTCTCAAGTGTTATGTATGAAGCAGACCCTCAAGTATATTCAGGTAGAGATGTCTGACCCCATTTCCATCTAGTGTGACAATTCAAGTGCAATTAACATATCAAAGAACTTGATTATGCACTCAAGGACAAAGCATATTGCCATTAAATATCATTTTCTCAAGGAGAAGGTGGCAGATCAGGACGTTAACATAGAGTATGTCCCTATAGGTGAACGAGTGGTTGATATCTTCACCAAGCCTCTACCGACAAGCACATTTGAGTATTTGAGACACAAGTACTTAGGAGTTATGTCAATCGCTTCATGCACTTAAACGTGTATGGAGATCTATGGTTCAGGGGGAGTTCATTACCATACATTTTTTACTCTTGAACCAGCTAATGGACAAAGGGGGAGATAAGTACATATAGAGTTTGTTCCCTTTGTCATTGTTTTCAAAGGGGAAGAAGAATCAATTGATTTAAGAAATGCAGAGTATGTTGACATCAATGCCAAAGGGGAGATTGTTGGCATTGTATTGTCATTGATGTCAACCAGTATGCATAGCATGTCATTGGTATGGATGGTTACCGATATGCAAGGTGAATGCAGGTTGCAAGAAGGAGATGTTACCGACATGGATGTTCACTGGTAAGTAAACATGACCACCAATAAGCAAGAAAAAGACAAAAGAAAAGAGTGTAATCCACTGACAGGCATGATTATCTGGATGTGCATTAATGACATGTTTTACTCAAGGATAATACTGGTATGAAGGTAGGTATAATATCATCGGTAAATAGACTTAGTGGATGAATCCATGTGTTTGATGACAAGTTATGTTGACCCACTGACAAAATAGAGGAAAGATGACATGAATGATAATCAGTAAGGTGACATGTACCGACAGGGTTAGTGAACTAGTGAGCAAGCACTAGTAGTATGTCTTGGTCAGTGGATGAATCTAAATCGACTCAGTGGACTAAATAGAGGTGGTTCTGACAAGGATGACAAGTGGATACCAAGTGGCAAGCATCTAGAGGTCTATGAAGTGTCCATCAACGTGGTAGGTGATGAGTAGGTTGACTTTAAATAAGGAGCCTGAAAGTCACGGGTCAATGACAAAAGATGTGCAGATCGAGGCAGATCAAGATGCAGAAGATTTTTTATGTAAACCAAGCAAGACAATCCAATCTTTGTGCTCATTGGTCAATGGAAACAACTAAGGCATTAATGTTGAATGACAAAGCAAGGTCGAAAAACAAGTTGTAGGTTGCTAAATATAGAAAGCATGTACATATATCATAAGAAATGGCAGTGATGTTTGATCTATTATAGATCATCAATCAAGGAGATGAGATCTGATCAAATTTGATATGGATTGAGTTGGTAGAGAAAATCCCTAGCGTGCCATCATTTGAACTCTGGTCTTGGCGGGAAAGCCAAGTATAAATATGTATACCAAAAATGAAAGAAGATGCTACTAGATGTTGTTAAAGATAGAGTAACTGAGAGAGCATAGAGTGATCAACGAGAAGCTCAAAAGCATCTAACTGTTGGAGCTGACTAATAGAAAAGTAGAAGCGGTAAGAGGGTTTATTCTTAGAGGTTTTATTGGTAAGGTTAGAGAAACTGGCAAGCTTCCAAAAAGGATAAGAATTATGTGAACTGGCAAGGGAGATTCAAGAAGAAAGCTATTGAAGGTGAAGGAGAAAAGAGAGTATATCAATGGAGGTTATGCAAGACAAAATCAGGACAAAAAGGATATAAACAAAGGACAGTGAACCGACAGAGAATTGAGAAGAGGAGAACTAGTAGAGAAGAGTTAAACCGGTGAAGTATTTAAGTTGCAAGTGTTATAAAACTCATTTGTAACAAGTCTATAACTGTTGTATTTCTTATAATCATTGTGATTATTGAGTTGGAGCTCAGTGCAAGGGTTGGTGTTCCTTGGGTTGGTGCTCCTTGGGTTGGTGCCCTAAACATTGTAAGTGTATTTATTGTGAGGATGGATTGAAGCAATACACTCCAGCATCATTTCTCACCAAGGTTTTTCCCACATTAAGTTTTCCTCATATATCTGGTGTTATGTGTTGTGTATCTTTGTGTGATTGTATTTGATCACTTTCCTTATCTCATTGGTATATCCTCCTTGTGTCTGATTTGCTAACCGATACCAATAGTTTTGCTTAGAAGCTTTAGAATATTATGAACCATTGATTCACCCCCCTCTTAGTGGTACATTATGTCCAACAAAAATTTCCTGTGCATAGTGCCTCACATCATTCATTTCCGATCATTGAAAGATGTTGTTGTAGAAAGTTCATTTGTGATCAGATAGTACCCTTTTTCTCCACGCTAGAAACTCTAACATTCCATGCAGGGCCTAATAAAACTCCACGTATGTATTCCCATGCCCATACTCCACATATGGTGTGCTATTTTATGTGGATAATAATCACTTCCCTCCAGGGGTTATTCTCCACATAAAATATCATGCTTCCTCAAACTTTCAAAGCATTGAACCCATTACATTTTGCTCAAAATTAGATGTGGAGACTTTACAATTGATAGATGTTGCTTTCACAAAACTTCTATAAACTCTAATATCATAAATGAGCCAAAAATTCACCTTTCACAAGCCCTAAACGTAAAAAAATTTCATTTGCAACTAAAATTGCAAAACAAATAAGATGAGGTTTTTTACTCAATATTTTTTAACTGTCAAATTCTTTGTTATCTACCCTCTAATCCAAGATCCATCTTTCATGCAGTCACAAAAACCCTTGTTTTGTCGCTCCTAAAACTTGCAGCATGCAAAAACTAAACCCTGTGTTGTATACGAAATGACATATTTTCCACTTAGTTGTCGACAACAAACAAAGCTTCCCGCCATCCATGATTGTTACAGAAATCGGCCAGGACAATTTACCAGGAAGTTTCCCACACACTGTGGCTGCCATAATTCCTTTCTAGTCGTAATCCATATTTCTATGTAAAGTTATCTAAATTTTGGTAGGCATTATGCCATTGACATTTAGAAAATTTGGAAAACTTCACAATGGAGAGATTGTTTGGTAGCTTGAATGTGACTATTTTGAATGCATTTTGACAATGATGGTAAAATTGATTTAGAATTGCATGCAATGGATTTATGTGAATCCAAAATGTAAGCAGCTATTCTCCACATAAAATAGCACACTGTGCGTGGAGTATGGGCATGGGCATACATACGTGGAGTTGTATTTGGCCTCAAGTGGAGTGTTGACCATTTTGTGTGTGTATATATATGTAGTTGTTGGAATTACTGATATTGACATAACCAGTTAATCCAGTGAACTGATATATTAGCTGAGATTTATCATTGATGACTAACACTGACTGATCAGTAGCAAAGGTGATGGCTTGAAAACAACATGGAAGCAACATCAAAGACAAATGATCAAGGTTCAATAGGTTCAAGGGAAGACAAAATAAGCCAAGCGGTATGTCATTCAAAGAAGATCGATGTTAAGGTTAGATCTTCAAGTTGGTGATTCTGATGATAATGTAGTCATGGAAGGTGACTTAGGCAAGAAGGCTTGAGGTCTTATGCAAACTAGAACCTCATTGGAAAACAGGAAAAGAGGCTTGATTGAAATACTACAAACTGGTAGCAAAGGATGAATTGGTAGTGAAGAGCGTAGTGGAAGATAGGTGGTCACCGTAAATCTAGGAGTGGTGATCAGTTACAAAGTTGCCATGGAAAAAGGAGAGTTGGTTAGTTTGTGATAACACCAAACTAAAGGTTGGTGAAGTCAACCTTAGTCATCATGTAGTTAAGCCATGATTTCTTGCGGATTTTCTGGTTCGCATTTAAAAGACTCAACTCGACCCAGAAGTTACTATTTTGGGGGGATGCAATGGAAGATTTGGATGAGTAGTTGGTGGAATTATTGCAGGGTGCATAGAGAAAGAGTGGGAAGATTTGAATTTGAAATATACCAAGATTTGTGATTGCATTGATTAAGGAAATACCTGAAGGTGACGACAGAGGGAATATAAAGTGTTTTGAGTTCATGCAAAACAGTTTGATCAAAAATTTGCAAAGTTCAAATCCTATGAGAGGCGATCCAAAGTGCAGAGTGAAGAGTGAGGAAGTGCTAAGTGATTTAGCAGAGCAGAGTGTGTGTGAAGTAGACCGGTAGAGTGCAGAGCTGAGGGTATGAGTAGAGGACCAATAGAATGCAAAGTCAAGGGTATGAGTAGAGAACTGGTGTAGTGCAAAGCAGACACAACCGGTATAGATTGAGTATGAGTTTGATTGTGATCTGATCAAGCTATATGTAGCCATTCCAGCAAATCAACTTATTGTTCCTTTCTAACTATTGCAACTCAAAATCCCTTAACTGGGTGGACTTTAATAGGTCCCTTTGTAAAATCCCTTAACCGGGTGACATCTTAATTGATGATCCTAAGTCCTTTAACAAAACTACCTCTAACAGGGTAAATGCACTAATAGGCATTAAATAAAATCCCTTAACTAGGTGACACCTAACAATGTCTTTGTAATCTCCTAACAGGGATGGCTCCTTATAGAGCATGCTCCAGAAGAGTACAAATTTTGTGAGCATCAACTCACACTATGGTTTTCTCCCATTTGGGTTTCCACGAGATAATTCTTAGTGTTATTGTGTATCTTTTCATGCATGCATGTTCTCCTACAATAATTGTCTGTATTGATGAATATTAAAGTAGTGCAGAATTGAGTAAAAGATTTTGATTGTTTATAACTGGTAGGTAACTAATGCACCCCCCTCTCAGTCACTGGTAGGGACCAATAATAGTGATATATATATACACAAACACATATCCATTCATATATACATATACATATATGTACAATAGTTCTATTTTTTGTAGACAATATTTGGAATCTGTGAATGAGCTAAAGAAAAGCCATGACCAAAAGGGAAAGGACAAATATGTAGTGAAAAATATATACATATACATATATGCCCAATAGTGTTATTTTTTGTAGAGAATAGCCCCCACTATTTGGGATTCACACAACTCCATTGCATGCAATTCCAAATCAATTTATGTCATTGTCAAAATGCATTCAAAACAATCACATTCAAGCTACCAAACAATCGATCCATTGTAAAGTCTTCCAAATTTTCTAAATGTCAATGGCATAATGCCTACCAAACATTCAGATTCAAAACACAAACACTTATTATTCTTACATGACCAACTAATCATAAGGAATTTGGGAATGCTGACACAGACTAAAAATTACAAATAATGAATTTAGAAGACCATTGTTCAAAAATCAAGCCAATGTCAATGGTGTCAATGAGAAATTAAATTCCAAACTTATAATAAGAATAAATTTTATTTTTCCAAATGGGTTGCAAATAACCTACTTTTGTCCCATTGGTGCAAATAGATTTGCCCGGTGAGATAATCCACTTTGTGAAATGGAGGTAGAGACATCTCCTACTCCAAATAGTGATAATATCATAGTAGCACAATGGAACAATTGTGGCGTGTGGAATACACTGGAGATTTCAACGTGAGTGCCATTTTGGAGAAAAACACAAAGGGTTTAGAGCGGTTGCAATAGTGTAAAGTAAATAATGCATTTTGCAGGTGCAATTTTGGAATAACTACGAGGGATTTGGAGCGGTTGCAATAGTGAATAATGTAATAGGGGTGTGCTATTTTGAAAAAAAAAACAATGACTTTGGAGCACTCCTACGATGAAGCATAGAAGAGTCATTTTTTTAACTGTGTGCGATTACAAATAACCTACTTTTCTGCCATGGGTGCAAATAGACTAGCCCACTGATATAATTCACTTTGTGAAACAGACATGTAGACATCTACTTGAAGTAGTGATAATATCAAAGTAGTGCAATGGAACAACAATGGCATGTGGAATACACTGTGGATTTCAACGCAGGTTGGTGCCATTTAGGGAGAGAAAATGAGGTTTCAAGAGATTGTAACAATAAAATAAGAAATGGGCATTTTATACATTCACCATTTTCCAAAAATCACATGAAATTAAATGGTGAAATGGTTCTTAAAGAAAAAAGAAAAAAATCAAGAAACAAGTTGCAGAGACATAGCAATTAGTAAAGTTGGGTATGATTTAAAACCTTTACACGGAAATATTGATTGTCAACTAAAGTTGTTTGAAGACAAACAAGACTTACCAACAAATAGATAGTTAATAAAATACATTGCATCGTTAGAGAAATTTGAATTAATTCTAAGATTGATGTGGCATTGTTAGTCCCTCCCCCACAATTTTTCTCTTTTAAATATTCATACTCGTGGGTTGCCTTTTGTGCCTTTCTCTTTCGTTGGGTCATTTGTTTTCCTTTGTACTTGAACCATTGAACTCTTTCTAAAAATTTCAATAGGTTCAAGGTTCAAAGCGCATTTTGTAAAAGAGTCATTGGTGGTCTTTGTCATCGTGTGAACAAGTGCACTTTTGTTTGTGGTCTTTGAAGTTTTGAACCCATTGAACCAATTTCAAGTGGTTCAAAAGGTTCAAGGTTAAAAATGCCTTTTGTGAGACGCGAAAATGTATCATTATATAACAAGTGTGGGTCCAAATGTTTTAAGTTGATAAGCGGTCTTGAACCAAATCTCAAGCGGTTCAAAAGGTTCAAGGTTCATGTTTAATAGTTCTTATTGTTGCTCGTTCTCGGTGTTGTTGTGTGTGCCACTCGCTCACTCTTATATCTTTTAAATGAACTTGAACCATTGAAACTTTTGTCAAAAGGTTCAAATGGTTCAAGGTTCATGGGTTCATTTCAAAATTAACTCTAAGGCCTTTTTGGTGAAAATAAGAGCGACGCGACAAGAAGGAATATTCCCTCATTCAGCAATTTAAAATTATAAGTATGGAAAGTTATCATGAGTTTATCGAGCTACTTGTGCGGAAGTGATGGATAATTAAGAAGGTGTCTGATTTTTGTCTTTTCATCGTTACTTTGCATGCTTGGGTAAATCATGATGAAGCATGTGTGTGGCTTTATAGATATTTTCTCATCTGATTGAAGGAAATATGTGTGAAGTTATTTCCATAATTGAGAAGGTTGCAGCTGTCATATTTGAGCAAAATGGAGGCGTCGAATGTAAAACCAGCTCTATTCTCCTGAGGAATTTCCAAATTTCATGGTGGTAATGGGTAAGTTCAATTGATTCCTCCTAAGTTGTGTTTCTTTAAGTTCTGAGGATTTATCAGTATAGAAAAGGGAAAATCTCTAAATTGTTGGGGTAGGATACTACCTTGTTGCTTTTAGAATTTTTGGTTAAAGGGTATAGATAGGTAGTATGAAGCTAATGCTGCCGATGCATGGTCGGACCTCATATCTAGTGAGTATTTTGCCAGAATTAGAAGACACCTCCTTGGTTCATGTAGATTTAGGGGATTTCCAAGAAAGAACTAAGAACCCTCAGACCGGTTCATTAATGGAAAAAATAGTTAAGAGTGGTCTTGTGGAAGCTGCTCCATTCCCGCTTGATGCACCGTGTCTAGATTTATTGATGGCTTGCATGAACTGATATGACATAGAAAATAGATGCATTAGAACTAGTAATGGTGAGCTACGGGTCAAAATCAACAGAGAAACAATAATGGTGACAATGGGAATTCCACACAAGGATGAATATGAGGGCTAGACTATTGGGAACTCACATACCTACTTCTCAGAAAAGAAGAATAAGTACATGAGTGTGGTTCATAGGAATTGGCTCCTGAAAGTTCAAAAAGGAGGGTCACGGCTACCAAAACCCCTAACCAAAGAGAACTTCATCACAAAAGTATGAGATATTGTGATATTTCTGAACAGGGTGAACGGAAACTCACATTCTTTCTATTAGGAAGATTGCATGTACTTTTTCATCCAAGTGGTGTTATCTGGTGATAGGTATCTTGATTGGTCTCAGGTAATTGCAGAGAGACTTCATGAAGGGTTGAGTAATTTTGTGGGAATGACAGGTTTTTATATGTCTTCTTATCTTTTCTACATACTAGCTTGTACAAGGGATTGGCCTGGTCTACCTAATGAACCTTTGATAGATGGGATGAGGGTGTATAATTTTTATCCTCTATTACAACAACAGAGACACATTGAGTAGTTTGACAGATGGAATGGAGTCTTCACGGGAAGACTTGTTTCTGAGATTTTAGGGAATGTGAACAAGAGGATGTCTACTGAAGCTATGGAATTTATGAGTATATATGGAAGTTTCTTTATTCAATTTCCTCGGTTTACTTACACATGGATAGGTGTCTTTGAGAGCCAACCATTCAAGCTGCCTGACAGCTATGTGCTTATAGAGGTGAGTAGGCAGTTGGCCAACATTGATAAAAGATTAGGAGCGAAGGGCGAATCTGGAGTTGTATTCCCAATTGAACTCACATACTATAGTTGTAAGTCTGTATCAGATGCCTTAAACCTAGAACTAGAGTTCAAAAGGATGAACCTGTAGCCATATGTGGCAAGGCAAAAATTTGACAGCAGGGGTTATGCAATGGAGAACCTAAATGTGAATAGTCATTTTTGTCATGAACCTGAATTAGAGGATTACTGGGAGAACTGTAGTGATGAATATGAAGTTAGAAAGAGAGTGTGGTCCAAATTCACTCTGTAGAAGATAACTACCATGAGGCTTCCAATTAATATCTCCGGAGTGTCAGAAGATATAGAGGAGGATGTTTTAGATCCTGAATTTGATACAAAAGTTCAAGGAAAACTGATTCCAGAAATTGATTGGAACAAAAAGGAAGGTGATAGTATCCAAATTAGAACCTTCAATATTATGAGGAGAATAAAGAGATGGTTGAGGAACTAGAATTTTAAGGAGGGACCTCACAGGTCCTCATATGAATCAAGAATTGAATCACACATTATTGTTTAATCTCCTGTTTCTGCCACTAATGAGATTGTTGATGTTGCAAGTATTTCAAAGCCCGTTGTAGAGAAAATTCAACCTAGAAGGTCAAAAAGGTTGCCATCTTTTTGTCTCATAGTTGCTCGAGTAACTTGGTCTAGAAGCAAAAAGAAGAGTAGGGAGCCCATCCTAAGATAGGTTATTGTAGACTTGGACCCTAGTGAGGATCTTGAGGAAATAATAGATCCACAAGATCAAGATGAGCCTGAGATGCAAGAAATGAACCCAAGGAAAGGAGAAGAAAGCCAATAGGACCCCATGAACACCATGGTCATTGTCACTTCACCAAATGTACAGACAACCCCACCACCTAAGGGACTTGTAAATGCACCAAGATGGTTGGAAGCTACCATTGGAAAGAAACGGAGTGTGGTGCTTGTTACAATCCCAATGGAGTATATGGTTAGCAGATGTTTAGGAAAGGTGTCAAAGCCAAAGAAACTCAAAACACAACTAATGCTCAATGTAGATGAAACAACAAGTCACTGGATGGTCGAAGTAGCCAAACCAATCCCAAGAAAGGATGCAGACAAAGCTACTAAGTAGGATTTTGCTGTGGATAAGATAGATCTAGGGGTTGCTTCACAGGATGTAGATGTTAGGCACTTGGAAACATCCATGAAAAGGATAATTTCAAGAATGTGGAAGGTAGAAAAAGACAAAAGAGAATTGAAACAAGTTGTTACTCTGATGGCCGAGTATATCAATTCCATCCATATTCCAAACCCTCAACCTTTGTCATAGATACCAGTGTCATTCGACCCTAAATCTCTAGCCAACTAGAAAATGGTAGATCAGATTCAAAGGAACACGATAGAGACAAAGATATTTAATTAATCATTGGACCTAATAATACAACATGGGTCAGATTATATTATTAATCTGGCTAAAGTTTATAAAGATGTTGAAACTATGAGTAAAGAACTAGAACTGGAAACAATCACTTGGGAGAAAGAAAGAACTAAGTGGGCAGCAGTCCTTGCACAGATGAATGATGTTCAGAAATATGGAGTGATGAGATTCTTGGCTGCAAAACTAGTGGAGAATTTGCATGATAATGTGTTGTACATGTCAAATAAAAATGTGGAATGGTGCAATTCGATCATCAAACAAGGTCATGAAGAATCCACCAAGTTGCTCAAAGAATTGACTGACTTGATCGATACAATGCAGAAAGACCTCAAGTGTATCGATATCCAACTCATGAAGGATGGATCCAAGGCAATTGAAGAGGCTATAGACATGACCAATATTTTTCAGGAGAGGACCCAATTCATTCAGATGACAAAATCCTTGACCACAGATGACTTTTCAAAGGTGGCAAGGATTAAATTGATGCTCATCGTCTATTCAGACCATTTAGAGGTTCACAAGGAAAAAGTTGCACAAGTAAACATGGACAAAGAAGTGTGGAATAAGATAATCCTACAAATTGGTCTTCCTTGTTTCCAATTCATCCTAAACTTCTCGGCAGTGCACCTGGACTAGCATGGTTCTGCGGAAAAGAAAGACAAATTCATAACCTTCTCTGCCATGGTGGAAGCCTAGCTAATCCGAAGATGAAATATCAGCCTCTTAGTGGCTGTTAATTTACTTTTCTTTTATGTTGTTTCAAACTATTTCTTTCACTTACATGAAAGTAAATGTAATTTGATTATGTAAGAACTATGAGCTTGGTGGCTATTTAAGCTGGAAAGCTTGTCTTTGTAGGGGTTCCAAAAACTGTGATTTTTAGGAGTAGCAGACAATATTTTGATTTCTCAAATGAATTGTTTGTAAACTACAATGACTGATTATCAATGAAATATCATGTTATGCAATCTTTGAATCTGTGTGTTTTCAGATTTGTAATCTTTCTTGAGAAAGTTATTATGGACATGATATAATTTTGTGATTAGTTATCTCTGAAAATTTTCCCTCAGTTCATGGTTATTATTGGTTGTTGGATGACTCACATTGTATTGATTTGCTTGATCCCCCTTTCCTTGTGAGGCATGAGAGAGTATCGGTCAACTATCAGTATTTGTTGAGCCTCTATTTTGTTTTGAATTTATAAATCAGAGTATCTGAGCTCCCTTTGAGTATTCTTTTAGAAAATTTCCTATGTTTACAGTTTTCAAGGTGTTTATTTGTGTTGATAAATGAATGTTGAATCCTTTCAATGCTTTCTAGTAAAAAGTATTAGCATATCATTTGTATAATAAATTCACTGCAAATGATTTCAGGAGCTTCCCTCTAATGCAGAGGTTTAATTTTTACTAATTCATCAAATTGTTGGTAGTTTGTTTCCTTTTAAAAGGGTGAAACAGAGTCATATTTTGCTTAAAGAAGATAATTGTTAAGGTTTCAAGAAAGGGATAAATTTGTTTACCAACAGGCATTCAGGTATATTAAAAAATACCTATTTCACACTATTCTAACCTTTTGTGTTATCTACAATGTTATTCTATGGTGATACATAATTAAAAGCCATCATATTTTTCAAATGGCCAGACCAGGTGTGTGCAAAACACTTGGGATTGCTATTGGAAATTGACACTCATCCAGTGACTTCCAATGGTTGATCATTAGTTTAGGGTTGCAATTGATGGGAACTCTTCTTGAGATTCCTATCCAATAATCATAGATCTTGATTTTTGAAAGAGGATGTCAACTGGTAGCTAGTTAACTGGTATTCTAGGTTGAACATAGCAGTTTTGGTCCAGAAGATTTCTAGTGATTGTAGTGTCATGAATCGTGTATGGCATGATTGAGCCGACATAAAGAAATCACTTTATCATTGTTTTGGTGATCCACATTTACCTTTGGTGATCCAGTCAAGCCAACATATGACTACATGTTACACTAGCAGGTTGACTTGATAAACGATCTATTTTGTGATTACAAATATATAAGACCGGTGTGGGAGATATTTTTGATAGATGGTATGAATTTATGTGAGCGAGTGGTGATCAAGACACTATTTTGGTACAATTTCACATGTAAATTCTTGATCCAGTTGCTGACTAAGACAAAGAGTAGGGTAGAACATAGAAAAATAGAAGAAGTGATACAGTCAATATCTTTGGCACTCAACCAGAACTCATCCAAGAATTGTAGATGCTATTTTGGAGTTCATTCATTATAATACATCACTGTAATTGATTTGTAAGATAGTGAGCCTTTCGGGGTTGTAGTCCTTATTGTATTTGAGAAGTGAGCTCTAGGCAGTGTTCCTGAATGCTTGTGCATTCCACATATTGTAATATTATTTTGCTACTAGCCATAGTGGAATGATATTATGGGTTCAAATCTCACCGTGTTTTTTCCATTTGGGTTTCCAAGTAAAAAATTTGGTGTTATGATTTTGTGGTTGATTGTTTTATGTTCCTGCATTTCAGTTTCATGAAAGTCAAATCAAAAAATTTGCAAATCGGTAGATCACTGATTTACCTCCCCCCCTCTTAGTGATCCCTGATTCTAACAATTGGTATCAGAACCTAGTTCCTCTGAGGAAGCCTAACCGCTTGAGGAAGGTCCAGGAGATTGAATCAATGGATTCTGATTTTTATAGACAGCTTAGTGCGAAACTTGAGGATCTTGATGCAATGAGAAATGAGATCAGTTCCTTGAAAAGTTTCCTGAATGCTATTGATGATTTCATTAATGACTTGAAGGATCAAGTGAACACTTAAATAGACAAGAGGAAGGAATTGATGGACAAGTTGAAGGAGAAAGAAGATCTAATCATGGAAAATTAGGGTAAAGCTGATGAAGTTGACAAGCTTGAGAGAGAGAATGTTGCATTAAAGAATGACATCTAATACATTGTCATGAGGATGACTAAGGAGATTAAGGACCAAAAGAAGAATGAAGAGAGTTTGACACAATCATTAAAGGAAAGAGAAGATGAATTCTTCAATATTACATATGAGAATGATCAGTTGAAGCTGGAGTTGACACAGTCGAGGAATAATGGTCAAGAACTTGAAAGATAGATTGTTGCCCTAAAAGATGAACTTGCTACTGCAAATGAATATAAAGAAAAATTCAAAGCCATCCCAACAAGGCTTGATGAGATGCTGGAAATTCATAGACATGGAAAGGACATTTGACGACTTGGATTTGAGAAAGAAGAATCCTCAGAATCTAGACAAAGAATTACAAAACTTAACCGGAAGAAGAGCAAGAATCCTCTGGTAAGACAGCCTAATAATAAAAAATTCAATGGTATATGTTTTACTTGCAATAAATTTGTTCATATGGCGAATCACTGCACTAGGTTGAATAATGGAATGAACAATATGAATAATATCCCTACCTTTACCAGTCAATGTTTCATATGCAATAATTTTGGTCACAAGTCAAATATGTGTAGAGAAGTAATAAATAACTTCCAAAATAAGAGATGCTATGGTTGTGGGATGTTTGGACATATCTCTAATAAGTTTAGGATGAGACCAAATCAAATGAACTTCAAACTGATGCAGAATGTTGTTTGTCATGCATGTAATAAAATCGGTCACATTGCAAAATATTGCAAAAGCAAGAATAGTGCTCTGATAGACAAGAAAAAATTAGATGAGAAGGGAAAGGGAAAGTAGAGGACATCAAATACAAGCATGAGAAGATGTGGTTTAGAAAAGATGAATCCAAACTAGACAATGGATCTACACCCGAATCCAATGCGGGATCTTCATCCGATAACTAGGGCTTTATGCCTTAGGGGGAACTTTTCATGGAGATTATAAGAACCCCCTCTTTGGTGATCTGCAATCGATTCTAAAATGTTGTTGAAGGCATAAATCATATATGCAGATGTTATTTGGAAGTTTTAGAGAACATTTGATGCTCCAGTAAGCAACTCTATGAAAATCAAGGTAACTAGTTGCAACATTTATTACAATGGAAAATTAGGCTTTTCAAGGTTAAAAGAAAATTTCAAAGCTTCATTCATCATAATGCTATCAAGAGAATAGTGTAGAGAAAAAGAGAAAAATGATTTGGCAATATAAATAATGATTACAACAATCTTAAAGAGAATTCCAGTAGCTGGTTGTGAATTGAGGTATTTATCTATTTCAAGCTATTAGTTTCTGCAAACCCTAAGTTTGAAATGGCTTCATCTTCTGGAATTATTACCCCGCTTGTTGTGGAGATTAAGAATAGAGTCTGACCTATTTTCAAGAAAAATCCTTTTAAATCTATCGAGGATGATCCCGAAGGAGCATTTTCCTCTATACCCTATGACGTTCTTCACAATAAGGACATAAGGGCATGTATTCACTTCAATCTTGATGAACTCAAGAGTGTAGACATGTTGAACCTATATAATAAACATTTGGTGGACATCTTGGGAAACCTCAATCCGGAATATCAGCACTTGCAGACTAAGGGTTTTTTTTAGTTTACTCATTTTCTGACATTTGATTAAAAATAATGGATCTAGTTCATACTCAGTAGAATCCATGATGAATTTATGTGGTTGGATAAGCCTCACAAGATCACCAAGGAAGCAATCCAGGTCATGACTTGTTTGAGCGTATCCTATGAAGTTCCCAACCTAAGGAAAATATCAAACAACACTCTGATTATTGTCACTGGTTCTTAGTTTGACAAGAAAATGATGACCATAAATGACATTTTGGATTATGATGTCATGTTTGCATCAATGATAGTTGGATATAAGGTTTACCAGTCAAGCAGATACAACTCTGTCTCTGACACATCCATATACTTTGCCTATCTGATGTTAAAGGAAGACAAGAGGTATGACCTATGTATGGTTCTCTTGAATAAGTTGTTAAGAAATTTTATTAAAATCAAACAAGATAAGAAGTACACCTTTAAATTTGGCACTCTTATCAGTTGTTTGACTTTCTACTTCATGAATGAGATCCTCGATGTTCAAGGAAAGGTCCAATGGGCCTACGATAAGTTGGTTGCAATGAAAATCTAGGAAGGGATTATGGGAATTGATGATGCCATAATGAAGATATCCACTCTATGGGGTTATTTCAAAACATTTTAGATGACAATGATGTAGAACACAAGATGCCACTGAGAGGTGGGGTGAATCAATGGTTTTCAAACTTAACCCTTTAAATTTTAAATATGTGTACCGGTTAGTAGATCTAACACAAAGTGAGTATACCAGTGAGATAAGGAGAAGAACAAAATGCAAGCACACACAAAGAACATATCACATAACATTGGATATACAAGGAAAAACTAATATAAGAAAAACCTCAGTGACAAATATTGTTGGAGTCTACTGCAACAATCCTGTCTCACAATAAACACTTAATACAAAGTTTAGAGCACCAA
Organism: Cryptomeria japonica; assembly: GCF_030272615.1. Classification (NCBI taxonomy): domain Eukaryota; kingdom Viridiplantae; phylum Streptophyta; class Pinopsida; order Cupressales; family Cupressaceae; genus Cryptomeria; species Cryptomeria japonica. The sequence continues at coordinate 289,291,835 of NC_081410.1, forward strand.
CCCATTATTTTAGGGCACCAACCCTTGATTTAGGGCACTAACCCAAGGAGCACCAACCCCTGCACCAAGCTCCAACTCAGTGATTAAAATGTATGTAAACAATACAAAAGTAATACCCTAGTTACAAATAAATTATGTAACCTCTCACAATCAAATCACTCTACCAGTTCAACTCTTCTCAACTAGTCTTCCTCTGCTTTGTTCTCTGTCAGTTCTCTACTCACCCTCTCTGTCTCTTCCTCTCCTCACTATTGCTTCCTTACTAGCTCAGACTGTACTGGTTGGATGGGTTGTCAAACCATGCATCTATTTACCGGTTCTTAGACTTCTCTGTCTGATTCCCTTCTGCTCTGCTTTTACCTTTTTGGATCTTCTTTGACTCTCACAGTGCACTGCTTCCTTCTTTGATGCCTTCTTATCAGTTGGAACACTACTGGTTCACCTGATTGCTACAGTATTTAGCATATTACCAATTACCTTAACCTTGCCAATTTAAACTCTATTAAACCTTGTCACCAGTTATGCCTCTTCAACACTCAGTCGCTGTGATATTCTACAGATTGCACTCAAACTAAAACATGCTCTTCTTCTTCTCTATCTAGCCTACAACATCATCTTGTATGATCTCTGGTCTACATATTTATATGTGATCTTTCCTTCCAAGATGGTCATTCAAACTTGGCATGCTAGGGTTTTCTCCATCAACCACGAGGCGTATCAAATCAGATCGGATCTCTTCTCTGAGATTGTCAACTTGCAATAGATCACCCATCATCGCCAATCTCACTGCTTCCAATACATATTTTCTATATTTAGAAAACACAACATACTAATCATCGACCTTCTTCTGTCAGTCACATTAAATGAACTCTTGGTTTCCACTCCAAATCTGATTTGCACCAGGATATCTTGCATTGATCATTGCAACACAAACGTCAACCTTCTGATCTACCTCAAGTCGCATCAATGTGTTCTCGACCCATGATTTACACAATCAATATTAATATCGACCAATCACCAACTACCTCACTGACAATGCATGATCCATTTGCAACTTCATATTTGACACCTAGAGTCCATGTGTCTTCTTTGACGACATCCACCTCAGCTCAGGCCACTATGTCAGTTCAGACTTAGAAAACTGATGACAACACACAACTAGTGCATACTTTATACTACTGCTCTTCTTGCCTTCCCGGTTATGCTCTAACCAGTTAACCTTTGAACAATGCAATCACCTATACTACCAGAGGGATACATTAGCCTGGTCACCAAACTTTTCAATCCACTGCATGCTCATGTTCATCTGATGGGATCCTTTCACTTCTGCACTCTTTTCTCTATTATTGGTTGACATTGACATGTCAGTAGTCTCTAATGCACACCTCCTATCATACCAGTTGCAAGATAATCTCATACATCAATCATCAACAGGCCTCTCTGTTGATATCAACAACCCGGAGTGAATCCATGTCCACAAATGCTAATACTTACCTTCTTCTTCATTTGATAGGTTCTCCTCTCACTTGGTTTTTCAAAGTGACCAACTCATCACTCCTTACTCTTCCTAATATGTCCCAGTAGCTCATCATGCTTTCACTTGTTGAACTAGTGCATATCTATGATTTCATGCACCTAAGGAATCTTCATGTTCCACTATGGTCATCTGGTATAAGCCATCAATTACCTGCCTTCAACTTCTTTGACTATCTTATCTCAGAGGGTTATGATGCATTCCATGCATGTTGAGAGATAAGGTAAGTATGACCACCTACTAGTGGGAGTAGATATATAGTAGTACTCAATCTGCCAAACACCCAGTGGGAGTGGATCCTTGTCACTCATTCTGCTTTCGACATTGCATTGATATGACTTTACTAAAACTGAGTAAACATATCTTCAACTAGATACTAACCCAGTAGACATCCACTTTGTCTACCTTACCAACTTGCAACAACCCAAACTCTGTCTGTCATATCTTCATCCTATGATAACCTCTTCATTTGGTGGGAGTCTTGCTGATTGTTATCAAACAACATACGAGTTGACAACACTTTCTCCATTAGCTCAACCTTGCTTTCTTACCAGTCACATGCTTACTGGTTGGCAACCATACACTACCAACACATCACTCATCAATTGGCATTGCCATAATACCAACTATCTCCAATGCCTATTCACCGGTCAACATCCCAACTTATGTCTCCAACACTAACTTGTGTACCAGTGACTCCAATAACCACAATGTCAGTTGACATCCTCTTCTTATCAGTGATAATCTATACTAGTAGCATTCTATACCGGTTGGCATTAATGACAACACAATGCCAACAAATGAAGAGCAAAGAAATAATCCCAAAGGAAATAGTGGAGAAGTATGAGAAAACAATATTCTTCATGGTTGATAAGGACCAATGCTTAATGGAAGCAATTGAGCCAAGGACTATGTGGATTCTTCCTATGGGTTATGAAGTTCATGTGGCTACTCTAGATGTCTATGCTCAACACATGTTGAGTCAGATGTTTGATGAAAATGAAGGTTTGTAACATTCAAAGAGAAAGCCCTAGAGTTATAGAGACAGTTCACTGCACCTACTAGGAAGAGAAAAGTTTCAAAGATGGTTGAGGAAGTAGTTGTTTAGATGGGATTCACCCGAGAGGAGGTGAAGTAGGATAGATAAAAACATGCACAAATAGAGGATAAAGAGGAAATCAAAAAGCATAAGGTTGACTTGGTTCCCTATAAAGCTAAACCAAAAGAGACCAAGGTTGCCCCTGTTCCGGTAGAACCATCTACATGACAGAGCCCATCTAGAAAGGGAGTGTTGAAGCAAAAGGAGAAACCTAAGTGAACTTATGTTGTTGTATCTCTGGTGGCCTCTAAGACTGAGTTAGAGGAAGAAGTAGGAAAGACTAAGAAGAAATTTGAATTTGTAAGAGGGGTGAGGAAGCCGCAGTTTGGTGGAGCCCAAAAAAAGAAAGAAAGTGTGTGGGGGAAAAAGCGAGACTAGGCTAACATGTCCTAATCCTACCTTTTGTTACACATTATAGAATACGAAAAAGCCTAGAGGTATCACACAATTGGCTACTTCTTTTTGGTGAAAGAGAGAGCCATGGGCTACCTAGTAGGGTTTCTATTCCTTTGTTGTAATTGAAAGGTAAGATTATGCAAGTTCAATTCCTAACCCCAAAATGCAAGTATGAACTAATAACAATATTGCAGAATTGAACTTAAACAATGGAAAGCTGCAAACATAAGGACAAGATAAGAATGCAGATGCATACCCAGAGTCAAAGTCTGAGTGAAAATGTTCGGGATGGGGGCATGGGCGCCACTGTCCTGATTCTGCACCTGAAACTACCACTTTGCAATCTGGAAAACTGTCGGAAATGCTAAAAATTGTTGTCTGTCAGGAGGACCAGGGCACCCAGCGCCCCTGTCCCAAGGACCAGGGTGCCTAGTACCCCTATCCTAGCAAGACCAGGGTGCCCCACACCCCTGTCCTGGTCTTCTTCTCTGAAACTTGGTGTATGGTTCCGTCTCCGTCTGCTTCTTTCGGATCTGCAACTTGCGGCGTCGTCTGAAGCCCGAAATCTGCACTTATATCTGAAAAAGGTGTTTGGGCGGCTATATAGGGTTTTGCCTTAGTCAAACCCCCGCTTCGGTGATTTCCACCTCCACAAATAGCCAAGTTGTATTGTAAAAGTAATGTGTGTACAGACCTTATGTGTGTGAAAGATCTAAAATGCAAGTAAGCAAACTAGAGCAACCTAGAAAGTAAACCCTAATTGCTTGTAAATGATAATGTAAATGCTCCAAATCAAGATACCAAGTGATCTAAAGCATGAATGTAAGTGACATAATGAGGCTTATGAAAAGACATGAAAACAACATGAAATCATACCCAACCCCAAGGGAGGGGTACAAGCCAATCTTCAGTCGGTGATCCCTTATTGTTCTTCAATGCCTTCAAAGCCCTAAGTGAATGAATGGATTTGATGAATGCTTGGAGGATGAATGTTGAGAGTGGTTGAAGTCTTCAAAGATCTGCTCTTTCGCTGCATATGAGGTTCCTGAAAACAAAAATTTGGATCCTTTCCAATGAAGAAAGAGAGATCTTATGTATGAAACCCTAGGTCCTAATTCCAACTTTTGGCCAACCTAGAGATTGAATATCCCGCCAATTTCTTGGGGTTAAGCTTTATTTTATGATTGGATCGCGCTCCTAAAATTTTGGGAAAAATGTCCGGGACCATGTGCACTCCGGGCGCCATGGTCCTGGCAACTTTTCACCAAATTTTCAGGGCCGTCAGATATGATGATTTTAGAGAGAATCTCGAAGTTACAGGTGATTTCGAGATGTTTTGACCCCCGAAATCAAGCCCCCAAGCTCAAAATAGGGCCTAATTAGGGTTTTTGATTAGATGATGTATTGGAGGAATAAAATGAGAAGGGGCACACTTTAATGAAAGGGCCCACCTTTATGATGTGGAGGACGATGAAATAGGACCTTAGACCTAATTAATTTGATTAATTAATTGCTAAAGGAGAAATGCAATGCAAAATACAAACTGCGCCAAGGCGGGTGCTAAACTAGGTGTGAAATTGTACTGCTTTAGCAAGTGCATACAATTTATGATGCTACATTTAGCCCCCACTTTAGCAGTAATATGAGTACTACGTGCATATGCAAGCTAAAGTATCGGAAAGTAAACATTATTTGAAAAAGGATATATCCATAAGTCCGTCGAACGAAGCCCCCAGTGGTATCTGCAGTACACAGTTAGGAACCGCACCCTACAAAACACATGCTAGATCACAAAATCACCTAATGCTTACTAAGGAAAGTGATGAAATTTGCGAGTAGCTATATGCCCCCCCCCTATTTTGGCTTTCTTATTAGGGAGGTGAAACAGGGTAGCATGTTTACTTACAACAAATTGTGTGAACGATTATTGATGAGAGATGTTCACTAAGAAGGCTTCATCAGAGCACATTTTGGAACATCCAGGGAGTAAGGGAACGAAAATATGATTCCTACGCAATAAACGGTTCAAAAATTGTATCTCCCAAACTCAAGTTATGATAAATGAAAGATAGAGGAAAATTAGGGTTTTGAAAGTAAAGGTAAAGGAATGAAAGTATATACCTTGAAAGTGACTATTGCATTTGTCACTTTATTGATTCTGAGTATTGTTTCATTGCAGTGGAGCCCACAATGCCATCATCATGCCTTCATGATGACCAGAGCATCCCGCGAGGATTGAGATCATGCGACAGGCCGTGATCGACGACGAGCCACTAGACGAGGTGAGTTGACTGAACTTTGACTTTGACTTTCTGCATTTCCGTTGACTCTGATTTTCTGTGATCGAAAGCGCGCCCTAGAATCTGACCCTGGATCCCACCCAGGGCGCCATGGTTCCACCAGGGTGCCATGGTCCCTATGGGGCACCATGGTCCCTTCAGGGCGCCATGGTCCCTGCAAGGCACCATGGTCCCTGTGGGGCGCCATGGTCCCCTCAGGGCGCCATGGTCCCAATCAGGACTTGGCGAGGGTCAACTTTCGATGTTCGTCAGTTTGCATATTTGGCATAGATGATTTTGATGATTGATTACTGATTACACTGATGTTTTTGTGATGCAGGGTCTCCCATACATGAGAGAGCACACGGCGGGGCAGATTCTTCGTAGTTTGCGAGATCAGATTCCCCGGCTTACTCAGGCAGAGAGAGATACATTGTCTATAGTAGGTTTGTGGTCTATGATTCTTATGTCGGCCATTTGATTTCATCCCATGATGCTGATGGCACTCATGGAGCGATGGGATCCTGACACATGCACGTTCCAGCTTCCAGTAGGGGAGATGACGGTGACACTTGAGGATGTGTACCGCATTCTTCGCCTATCGATCAGAGGAGCTACCGTGACATATGCGACCGATCAATCAGTAGAGGATCATCAGAGGGAGTAGGTATATTGCATAGGGAGAGTCATGCCGAGTGAGACGAGAGGTCGTATCATGGTCAGCTGGCTCTTACATCCTACAGGAGAGGTGCCCCTCATGAGACGTCTTATGATAGCCATCATTGCACTAGCTATCTGCCCTAATGGGCAAGGTACACACATGCATGGGGGTCTCACATGGTGCATCAGGGCTATGGAGAGACATAGGAGAGTATACGCCTGGGGTCGGAGTATGCTTGCACATCTCTATCATGACCTTGAGGAGTATGTTTTCGGACAGGGTTGCAGCTTGATGACATGCACACTTCTGCAAGTGTGGATATTTGAGCACTTTACATGCACCAGGCCTGTCGGCTATCTGATGAGTGCGGCTAGTGAGTTACCTAGGGTATTTGCTTATCCACTTACCAGCGAGTGGAGATTTTGAGATCTACTATATTGGAGAGTGACATTTGACAGATTGACAGCTGATGTGACTGTATCGAGACCATATCTACGGACGCATAGATGGGATGGGATGGAGAGATAGTTAGCATGTTTATAGAGGAACCGCCTACTGAGAGAGCGATATCCACATATTATAGTCCCATTCTACTTTGACTGAGTACAGAGGCAGTTTGGGCTAGAGCAGTGTGTTCTAGCCGATGTGCCCATCTACACTCGACACTCACAAGTCCTTCCCAGACCTAGAGCAGTAGCGAGACCGATGATAGATGATATCAAGATCACAGATATAGAGGGGCCTGACCAGGATGTGGTCATTGATTATGCGGAAGACCCCGAAGCACAGCGCAGGTATGTCTCATGGTTTGTGAGATCATACCCGGGGCCTATCTTTCCACCAGATCACCCGACAGGCCATCCAAGTCCATGGAGACATGGAGACTGAGATGAGGATCAGGGTTCCAGATCAGAGGAGCCAGAGGAGGGAGAGGGCATGAGGAGGCAGGAGGGCCTGATCCACCCATAGGAGATCAGCCTAGTGCCGAGGAGGAGGAAGGAGAGGAAGATGACACAGATAGAGATGATGATGAGGAGAACGGGGATGTAGATGAGGACAAGGATGATGAGGAGGAGGGGGATAGAGATGATGAGGAGGAGTCAGATGCCGCTCCCCATCATTCAGGGGATGATACCGTAGCCTTAGATCCTCCTGTTATTCCCCAAAAGGGGGAACACAAGGTGATACGGAGACCTGTACCCATCGTACACAGATCATTCGAGCGCGGGGAGCCTAGTAGTTCCCAGTCACAGATGCTACCATATCACGATCCCTACTGGCGTGAGGGAGATCCAGGTATAGTAGGTTTATATTGATTGATTTAATGTTTTGATGATATAAAAATGGTACTAATACATGATCTGTTCTACTGCTATAGCTAATGTGCAGGAGTGGCGTTCTCTGATCTAGCAAGCAGTGACAGATATCTCCACGATGGTGCAGATCCCTAGTTCCTCACAGGTTGCTTATAGACCTCAAGGGAATGCGGGTCGGCATGATGATTTGTTTTCCCCATTTTGAGTACAGGTAGAGATATGGAGGGAGAGAGAGCGAGCTCTTTCAGAGGACCTTCAGTGGGCACAGCGTGATCTAGCAGCAGCACAGGCCGAGGCTACCTCGTATCGCGCGATCCTTATGGATAGGGATCGTAGGAGTTCCTCTCAGAGTCACTCATGATCTATATCACGGTATACCCCTATGGGTCCACCTGCACAGCCAGATCAGGAGGGAGCATCTAGTCGTCACTCTCCAGCCACCAGCCCTAGGGATAGGAGATGATCTTGTGATGTAGGGTAGGTCACATTTTGGACGTGTAGTGACCTACCTTTGTATATTGATCCACACATATATATATATATACATGCTTCTGTGTCTCAAACGTGTTATCTTTAATGCCCAAACAATGTGTATTTTGATTAAAGTTAATACATTTGGTAGATGTACATGTATGTTCTGAATTTAATTTCCATGTGATTGATTTCTCAATGCTCCATGATTAAATTGATACATGTGTGACTTAATTAAAATCTTTGATCAAGTACTACATTGATGATAGGGAAGAAAATATGTATTAAGCCTATGAATCATATAACTAATGTGATTTAATTTGAATTTAAACACAACATGACACGATTCAACTTAACACATAAAGATATTGTATAATATGTCAACGTAATGAAAAATGTAAATCTTTTGCAATTTACATAAATGAATTCAAGACAAACCATAAAGTAAAGAAACACGCTTCTCAGGAACGAAGCAATATAGATTAAACAAAACATCATTTAATTCCATTTGCTCTAACAAAGATATGCTAACATATTATCTAGTTTTGAAGAAGTGAGAAAGGAAATAGATGGATGATAAGGAATGAGGAATTAAGCATAGTATCTACGCAAGTGCATAGTGTTTATAGGGTCTTTAAGAGGTGTACCATCTACATCTGCTATTTTGTAAGCACCTGATCCATAATCTTCAATAATAATATACGGTCCAAGCCAATTAGAACTAAATTTTCCCTTTTCTTTAGGTAAGGCATTCACATTGCGCTGATTCTCAAAGAGCACTAAGTCACCCACTGAGAAGGAACGTTGAATAACCTTATCATTATAGCTTCATTGTAGAGTTTTGTGATACGCTTGAATATGCTCAAGAGCATTTATATGCTATTCATCAAGCATCTCAAGCTGTTGAAGTCTTTGTTCTCTATAAGCGTCATCATCTACTATACCTTTGAGAGAAACTCTAAGTGATGGAATCTCTAATTCTAAATGCATAATAGCATCAGCACCATAAACAAGATTATAAGGGGTAGTGCCTATAGCAATTCGTACACTCGTTCGGTAGGCCCAAAGAGCATAGATTAGCTGAGTACTCCAATCCTTACCATGCTTATTCACGGTTTTACGAAGAATTTGTTCAATTATCTTATTGGATGATTTGGCTTGACCATTTGATTGAGGATAGTATGGTGTAGAAAATCGATGTTTGATATGATATTTCTCAAGGAATTTCTTCACATCCTTGTTCTTAAATGACGTCCCATTATCAGAGATTATAGTGGAAGGTATCCCAAATCGAGAAATAATGTTTTCTAGAAGAAATCGACAAATCACTTCAGCAGTAATAGAGCGAAGGGGAATAGCTTCTACCCATTTTGTAAAGTAATCTGTTGTGGTTATAATGAAAGTATGTCCTTGAGATGAAGGAGGAGAGATTTTACCGATAAGATCCAGCCCCCATGTAGAGAAAGGCCAAGAAGCTACATGAGAACGCAGTTCTTGGGTAGGAGCATGAATCAAATTATTGTGTTGTTGACATTGATGACATTTCTTAACAAATGAAAAAGAATCCTGCTGCATAGTTTTCCAATAATATCCCATACAAAGCAATCTTTGAACCAAGGATTTGCCTCCAAAATGCCCCCCACAGGCACCTAAATGGGCCTCTTCAAGGGCAATAGGGATTTCCGATTTGTTAAGACAACGAAGGAGAAGACCGTTATAACCCCTTCGGTAAAGAACATTAGAAAGAATGATATATCTAGCAGACAACTTGTGAACTCTAGCCCTGGTGTTCCTATTGGCGGAATCGGGAAAGGTACCATCGGTCAAATATCTTACGATATGCGAATACCATTCATCTGAGTCTATAAAGTCAGAACATGTCACCAAGCTAGAATCATCTACAATAGCTGGAGAAATAAGGTTGTGAATAACAAATTTAAGATCAACCACAGGGTCCTCTAAAGATACCAGAGAAGCCACACATGCCATTGCGTCCACATGTTGATTATCTTTTCGAGGAACAGGTTCTATGGTGTAATAATAAAATTTTTGTAACAAAGAGATAGCCAGGTCTTTATATTGTGATAATTTGTCTTGTTTTGCTTGATATAGTCCTATTACTTGTCTTATAATCAGTTGAGAATCTCCAAAAATATGTATGTGTTTTATATTTAAAGCTAAGGCTGCCTTTATTCTTGCTATAAGAGCCTCATACTCAACAATGTTATTGGTACATAGGAAATTGAGACGATAAGATAAGGGAATGGACTTCTTTGTAGGAGAAATCAGAACAACACCTACCCCCGATCCCGTATGACACTTAGAGCCATCAAAGTATAACTCCCAAGTTTCATCTTTCTCTGTACAAAGGATGAAGTCGTCAGGAAAAGACTCAGGATTAGGGAAGGAGAAAGGTGAAGAGGCCTCAACTAAGTGATCGGTCAACGCTTGCCCTTTAATTGCCCTTTGTGAAACAAATTTAAGGTCAAATTCAGTTAACATCATAACCCACTTAGCTAGGCATCCTGATAAATCAGTTTTAGAGAAAAGATGCTTCAACGGATCAAACTTTACCATGACGTGGACTTCTGAATTTAAGAGATAATGTCTCAATTTCTGAGTCGCAAACACCAAGGCCAAGCATTGTCTTTCTATCCTGGAATATCAGGTCTCATAATCAAGTAAGGTACGACTTATATAATAAACCGGACACTCCTTACCATCTTTATCATGTTGTGCCAATAATGCTGCAAGAGCATGAGAGGAAGCAGCTGTATAAAGAAGGAAGGGTTTAGAAGGTTTGGCAGGTTGAAGGATAGGAGGATTAGCCAGATACACTTTTAAATCTTCAAATGCTTGCTGACAATCTTCATTCCATTGAAAAGTGATATTCTTTTTGAGAAGTTGAGTAAAAGGAAAAGTACGATCCGCAAGTTGAGATACAAACCTATGAATAGCTTGAATCTTTCCTTGTAAGCTTTTGAGTTGAGACACATTTCTAAGAGGTGGCATGTTGACAATAGCATCTATTTTCTTAGTATCCACCTCGATCCCACGATGCGAAACTATGAATCCTAATAGTTTTCCACTATCCACACCAAAAACACATTTTTGGGGATTCAAGCGCATGTGATATTTATGAATCCTTTCAAAGATTTGACGAAGGATCTTAATGTGATCTATGCGGAGAATGGATTTGGCTAAAACATCATCAACATAATCTTCTAAAATCTTATGCATGTAATCGTGAAAGATAAGGGTCATCACTCGTTGATAAGTTGCGCCAGCATTTTTAAGTCCAAAAGGCATCATTACCCAACAAAACGTACCCCAAGGAGTGGTGAAAGCAGTTTTGAATTGATCTTGAGGATTAATGAAAATTTGATTGTATCCTGAAAAACCATCCATGAAGGATAATAAATCATGTCTTGCTATAGAATCAACTATCATGTCAATGTTTGGGAGGGGAAAATCATCTTTCAAAGAAGCTTTATTTAAATCTCGAAAGTCGATACACATTCTTATTTTATTATCTAACTTAGCCACAGCGACAATATTTGAAATCCATGGGGAATAATCAATAGGGCGGATAAATCCAGCCTCCACTAATTTTTCAATCTCAGCCTTAACAAGCAAAGCCACCTTAGGATTCATTTTTTGAATCTTTTGTTTCACAGGCTTAGCATCAGGAACTAAGACAATATTATGAGTGACAATCTTAGGATCTATACCAGGCATGTCAGAATATGTCCAAGCAAAGATCTTAGGGAATTCACACAATAAATCTTCATATTGTTTTTGTTCCTCTTCGTCCAGACATTTTCCAATTTTTATAACTTTTTCTTCATTGCCAGAATCCATCTTAACATCAATGGTGTCACTTATAAGAAGATTACTTTGTTGAGGAGTATCCTTTAACTGAGGAAATTCTTTCACAATCTCATCGTTATCAGTCTCTTTTCCAAAATAGGCTTCAGTGTTCAAACAATAAGGGAATCCCCTATTGTGATGATAATGAGGAAGAGTATCATATGCTCCTAAAAACTTAGCTAAAGCATCATCGGTAGGAAAAACATCCAAAGCACAGGCATGCGAAGGATCAATATACTCAGGATGTCTCATTGGTAGAGATGTAGAAATAACATTAACACTAATACATGGTCTTCTAGAAGCTTTAGTGTGCTTGCAGGGATTATAACCAAGTCCAAAGGCATAATCATAAAGATTATTCTCTAGAGGAACCTTTATTCCTTGTTTGTGAGTGCCACAACCATTTCCATTATACCCATGCTTAGCTAGAATACGAAAACCATGACCATAACGATCAGCCATTTCAGAAAGAGAAGGTGGTTTTTCATAAGACAAAGAATCAAACCCTTCAAAATTGGAAGTGTGAGGAGAAGAAGTTTGAGAAGCGGCCACAAAGTTATTGCTCATAGGCTCAAGTAATGTTGATTGATTTTTAGCTTCTTCCTTCTTTTCATCTTTAAGCTCTCTAGAAGGAACCTTATATTCACCTACAAAGGTGGGATTAAAATCAAGAGATCCCCAATCGTTGTCTGCGAGAATCTTCTCAGGATCAAAATCCTTCTTGTGTGTAGATTCAAGTCGAGAAGAATCTTCTTCAGGAGCTCCAGACTCATCCAAAGAATTTCGATCATCAGAGAGCAAGGATTCATCGATAGGTATCTTGTTTAAAGAGTCATCGCTAGATGAGGAAGGATTAGAAGAACCCCCTTTGGAAGTAGATGTTTGTAAACAAGCTTGGAAGTTAGTGTCACCTATCAAGGTATATGTCTTATTATTATAAATAAATTTAGCTTGTCTATGCAATGTAGAGGGGACCGCTTGCATACTATGAATCCAAGGTCTCCCTAATAGCAAGTTGTATGTTAGATTTCCTGACATAACATGGATAGGAGTAGGCAACGTAATAGGCCCCACTATGACGGGTAAGGTGATAGTACCTAATGAAGTTTTAGCCACATTATCAAAGCCTTGAATAGGATGAGAGGCAGGCTCAATTAGGGATGTATCCACATTCATCTTATGCAAAAGATTAATGCTACACACATTAAGACTAGAGCCATTATTTACTAGTGTTCTTCTTATAGCAGTATCATTTATGATAACCACAATCATCAAAGGATCATATTGATGTTGAATTTCACTAGTGGGAAACTCATCTTGAGTAAACACAATATGAGCTTTAGGATTCATCACAGAGTTAACCAAAGACACTATATTACTAGATGTATTCGGTGGAGGAACATTCAAATCTTTCAAAGCATCTTGTAACATTCCGTGATGAGCAGAAGAAGTTTGAATCAAATCCCAAAGGGATATCTTAGTAGGGGTAGCTTTAAGTTGTTCTATGAGATCATATTCCTTACTAAGAACTTGTGAAATATGTGGAGCTTGCGGAAGAATTGGTTGAGGATTAGGAAGAGAAACAAGAGTAACCGGAGGAGGATTAGGTTGCCTATTATTTCTAGTATGATAAGTATGGGCAACCACATGATAACTCTCTCTAGTTAATTTCTTGGCATAATTATAAGGACTTATAGGTTTTCTTCCTTGCACAATGATGATAGGTTTATTTGGAGTAAGAAAGGAATCATACCCCCCTTGGACAGTAAGGATAGGTGATTTAGGAACTTGAAAGGTGGTAGAAGGACAAGCACCTTGGACTTCAAAGAGAGGCTTATTATGCTCATTCAGGTTTATCATGTTAACTAATTTAGAGGTTTTGTTCTTGTTTAGAGATTTTGATAAAGCCACAAAGTCATCAAGAGCATAATCCAACAAAGCATGATCATATCTATTAAAAGGTTTATCTTTTGATTCAAAAGGAGACATCTCCTCATAGAGGGGATTATTGAAAAAAACCATGTTACTAGATTCAGTGGAAGAGTTGATAGGAATGTACCCTTGAGAGGAATCATTCAACTTATCTTTCTCATCACAACGAAATGGCATAATAACAAGGTTTATGAGTTTTTGGTAAAATGAAGGTTTGGCCTCTTTAGGATTCAAAAACTCATCTAAAGCTTCATCTAATTCATCTTGGCTATACTCATAATCGGCATAATTGCATACATCATCATAAATATGAACATCTTGCAAATAAAAATCCAACATTTTGAAATAAAAGTTGCATAAAACTTAGACACACAATGCAAAGAAACAAAGAAACACACTCTTTTTTTTTCTTTTTTTTTTTTGAAAATGAAACTTAAATGAAACACACTAAATCTAGATCTAGATCTAACAAATGCAACGCAAGAGAAAGAAATAATTCGATTCACGTCGGGTTCACCAAAATGTGGGGGGGAAAAAGCGAGACTAGGCTAACATGTCCTAATCCTACCTTTTGTCACACATTACGGAATACGAAAGAGCCTAGAGGTATCGCACAATTGGCTACTTCTTTTTGGTGAAAGAGAGAGCCACGGGCTACCTATTAGGGTTTCTATTCCTTTGTTGTAATTGAAAGGTAAGATTATGCAAGTTCAATTCCTAACCCCAAAATGCAAGTATGAACTAATAACAAGATTGCAGAATTGAACTTAAACAATGGAAAGCTGCAAACATAAGGACAAGATAAGAATGCAGATGCGTACCCAGAGTCAAAATCTGAGTGAAAATGTTTGGGACGGGGGCGCGGGCGCCACTATCCTGAAACCGCACCTGAAACTGCCACTTTGCAATCTGGAAAACTGTCGGAAATGCTAAAAATTGCTGTCTGTCAAGAGGACCAGGGTGCCCAGCACCCCTGTCCCAGGGACCAGGGCGCCTAGAACCCCTGTCCTGGCAGGACCAGGGTGCCCCATGCCCCTGTCCTAGTTTTCTACTCTGAAACTTGGTGTATGGTTCCGTCTCCGTCTGCTTCTTTCGGATCTGCAACTTGCGGCATTGTCTGAATCCTGAAATCTGCACTTATATCTAAAAAAGGTGTTTGGGCGGCTATATAGGGTTTTGCCTTAGTCAAACCCCCACTTCGGTGATTTCCACCTCCATGAATAGCCAAGTTGTATTGTAAAAGTAATGTGTGTGCAGACCTTGTGTGTGTGCAAGATCTAAAATGCAAGTAAGCAAACTAGAGCAACCTAGAAAGTAAACCCTAATTGCTTGTAAATGATAATGTAAATGCTCCAAATCAAGATACCAAGTGATCTAAAGCATGAATGTAAGTGACATAATGAGGCTTATGCAAAGACATGAAAACAACATGAAATCATACCCAACCCCAAGGGAGGGGTACAAGCCAATCTTCAATCAGTGATCCCTTATTGTTCTTCAATGCCTTCAAAGCCCTAAGTGAATGAATGGATTTGATGAATGCTTGGAGGATGAATGTTGAGAGTGGTTGAAGTCTTCAAAGATCTACTCTTTCGCTGCATATGAGGTTCCTGAAAACAAAAATTCGGATCCTTTCCAATGAAGAAAGAGAGCTCTTATGTATGAAACCCTAGGTCCTAACTCCAACTTTTGGCTGACCTAGAGATTGAATATCTCGCCAATTTCTTGGGGTTAAGCTTTATTTTATGATTGGATCGCGCTCCTAAAATTTTGGGAAAAATGTCCAGGACCGTGTGCACTCTGGGTGCCATGGTCCTAGCAACTTTTCACCAAATTTTCAGGGCCATCAGATATGATGGTTTTAGAGAGAATCCCAAAGTTATAGGTGATTTTGAGATGTTTTGACCCCCGAAATCAAGCCCCCAAGCTCAGAATAGGGCCTAATTAGGGTTTTTGATTAGATGATGTATTGGAGGAATAAAATGAGAAGGGGCACACTTTAATGAAAGGGCCCACCTTTATGATGTGGAGGACAATGAAATAGGACCTTAGACCTAATTAATTTGATTAATTAAGTGCTAAAGGGGAAATGCAATGCAAAATGCAAACTACACCAAGGCGGGTGCTAAACTAGGTGTGAAATTGTACTGCTTTAGCAAGTGCGTACAATTTACGATGCTACAGAAAGATAAATATGAACTTGCCCCTACCAGAAGACCCAAGAGAGGAAAACAACTTAAAACTCAACTTGACAAAGACCTTGAATCTAGTGATTTGCAAGGTAAATATACAACATTATTGATGCAAGGAGGCTAATAGCTAGTAAAATTGATAAGAAAATGAAGGAAAGGGAATTGATTAATGTTTGCACCAATGCATCCCATGATGAGAGCAAAAGGCTTATTGAGGAAGCTAACAAGAAATAATTCAGAAGAAAAAAAAAGGTGAATAGGTTGATGATTGGCCAGGTGGAAGAGCTGAGAAAAGAGACTAAAGATATTTGGAGAAAAATCATACAGAATGATCCTTTGTATAAAGATGCATTTAAGTCCTCTCAGCTGAAAGTAAAAGAAGGTGTTTCTGGTGATCAAAAGGATGAAACTTAGACTGAGGAATATCTAAAAGATCAAGGAAACACAACCCTTGATATTGAGACCAGTGATAATCCTTCGGTGGTAGATAGTTTTGTAGACCCTGAGATTCAAAAGGATGATGTTGCACCAAGTGGCAATATTGGTGCACAAGATAAAGGGGATGGAGCTGAAAAGGAACCTGAGAAAGTAGAGGTAAAGGATGTTGAGGTATACAAGGGTAAATGAGTTGTTGATTTGGTGATTGACAATCCTACAGTCACAAGGACCCCACCTCAAATCTTTGTAAATCTAATTGGTCCTTTAAATCTTGGTCAAATGTCACCTACAAAGAAGCTAATTCTTATAATACTTGTTCAAGCTCTGGTCAGTCAGGATTTGATAAAATTTGAGTCAAAAGATAAAAAGCTTATTTTGATGTCAGTTGATGTTTTTCAGAAGGTGGCTCCAGGTGTACAGTTAGATCCTAATGCTAGCCCCTTTGGTAAATTGTTACAATTGATTAATAATGTAAATACCAGTTTTGGTTCTTTAGAGAAGTCTACTACTAAGCGATTTTTGGATAAATTTAAGGATGTAAGAATGCAAACATTCTGGAAGATGACTGAAGATGATAGAGTTATATTGAATAAAGGTCTACAAAGTATTTGAAAGGCATTGACAGAAGGTGGTAAATTATATAAGCCTTGTCTAATTTTGCCCAAGTTCAGTGTAGATATAGACAAGCAAATAAGTGTTTGCCAGGGTAAACTAGTTGGTATTTCTTAATCTTTTGATCCTAATGTATCTCTAACCAAATGTTGAAGGGTAGATAATGGTTCTCAATGAACAGATCTCAAGCCTTAATGTGGATAAGGATAGAATTTTGAGGAGACTTGGTGAACTCCAAAAATTGATTTTCCCCTGGTTGGACATCATGTTGAGCAATAAGGTAGATTGTATGAAGGCAATGGCCCAACCTGTTTCATCTAATCTGAAGGAAGTAGAGATTCATGCAACTATATTTAGTGTATTCATTACAATTTTGGATAGCTTGAAGAGTGGGTGGGACACTCACCTAGGGTTTTTCAAGACCATTTTAGCTAACATCTTCAAGTTCTTGTAAAGACTCTGGTAGGTATCTTTGTATATAAGTTATGGGCAGCACCTTATCTTTGGAATTATTGTCAAAGGGGGAGAGTAAAGGTGAAAAATGTATAGTAGAAGAGTGCAATTACAGGTTTAAGAATCCTTCGTCTAAGGGGAGCCTTAGAAATTCTTTTGATCCAGTGTATAGTTTTCAGCACTTAGCCATTTTTCATGAGTGTTGCCATCACTGCTAAATGGGGAGATTGTTGGCAATTGAAACTCATCCGGTGACTTTTGATTGTTGTTTATTGGTTTAGGGTTGTCATTGATGGCAACTCTTCTTGAGATTCCTATCTGATAATCACGGATCTTGATTTCTCGAAGAGGATGTCAACTGATAGCCAGTTAAATGGTTTTTGAGGTTGAACAGAGCAATTTTGGTCCAGAAGATTTTCGGTGATTGTGGTGTCATGAATCGTGTATCAGATGATTGAGTCAACATAAACACATCATTTTATCATTGTTTTGGTGATCCACATTTACCTTTGGTGATCTAGTCAAGCCGACATATGACTATACGTTACACTAGCAGGTCAACTTGATAAATGATCTATTTTGTGATTACAAATATATAAGACCCGTGTGGGAGATCTTTTTGATGGATGGTATGAATGTATGTGAGTGAGTGGTGAACGAGAATCTATTTTGGCATAGTTTCACGTGCACATTCTTGATCCAATTGTTGACTAAGACAAAGTTAAGGGCAGAACAATAGAAGTAATACAATATGTATCTTTGGCACTCAACCAAAACTCATCGAGGCATTGTAGATGTTATTTTGGAGTTCATTCATTGTAATACATCATTCTAATTGATTTCTTAGGTAGTGAGCCTTCCAGGGTTGTAGCCCTTATTGTATTTGAGCAGTGAGCTCTAGGCAGTGTGCCTGAATGCTTGTGCATTCCACATATTGTAATGTTGTTTTGCTAATGGCCATAGTGAAATGATATTGTGGGTTCAAATACCACCATGGATTTTCCCATTTGGTTTTCCATGTAAAAATTTCGGTGTTATGATTTTGTGGTTGATTGTTTTATGTTCCTGCATTTCAATTTCATGTTTATGCTTCTGGTGGTTTAAAGTCAAATCAGAAAGTTTGCAAATCAGTAGATCACTTATTCACCCCCCCTCTCAGTGATCCCTAATTCCAACAATTCCTACCAAGATAGTCCAAATATGTACAAGACCATCATGCATTTTCCCAACACATCAGATACTACATTGTGCAAATTTTTCTTGTCTTTTAACATCATAGTCTTGAAAAGTGATCAAAAAATGCGTATACACAAAAAAGACATGCAAATGTTCCCATATAGACTAGGTATAATTTGAAATTTCCAAATTTTTTATTCTTCTCAAAAACCCTAGTCTACTCCCCAAATTTATTACAGTCCCTAGAAACAATCTGAAACCTTATGGAAACCATCATGATAATTATTACAATTTGTACAAACAATTCAAAACTTTATATAATCCCTCATAATTTTTAACAACCCACACTAGATACTGCACTCTCAAAAAATAATCTTGTACTTTAGCATTACCAGTCTTGACAAGTGGTAAATATCCATGCAAAATAGACATACTGAATGAGTAGAATTCAAAATTTCTAAATTTTTACCATGAACAAGAAACCCTAGTCCTCTCCCCAAATTTATTATGAACTCTGTAAACATTAGAAAATCAAGCATTCCTCTTCCATGGTCCCTACCAGCATGAAAAAATAGCAACAATTATTGGACAATATACATACCTCTAAGGGAGTTTGGCGACGCTTCAAAACCTCCACGACTCGGCCTCCAAAACCCTGACGCCAACAAGGAGACTTCCTTGCACTATGAACAACACAAAAAAATGGTAAAAATTACATAAAACAAGCCATGTCAACGCATTTTTGAAAAATAAATTGATTAAACTATTATTTTGCACACTTACCACACTTTTCTATAGACTCTATGAAAGATTATGACATTTGCCTAAAGACTCTAGAAAAATTCAAAAAGATTCTCCAACTGCATGGAGAAATTTTCAAAGACCGATTGTCTAAACACTCTCCGACCATCACCAACTGCGATCTAAAATCTTTATTCCACAAGTAATCCCTAACCAGCTAGAATACATGCAAACTGACCACACACCGCATATTTCTCCCTCCTTTTTTGGTCGTGGCATTTGTTTACCCCATTCGTGGATTCCAAAATTTTTTGCTCTTTCCAAAAAAAACTTCAAATTCCAAATCTTTTTATGTTGTTGTCTGATGACCAAAGATTACTTTAGTGGAAAATATTCGTCAATGGTGAATATTTAGTACTGACTGGGGGTGGCCATGTCACCAGAACATTATCAATTTTTGTCAAATTCATGGTACGATCATAATATGTTTTATGTAATTAAATATTTCTATGCGAGGTTTTCGCCAATACAATATATTTCACCAGGAGGACCCAATTCACCCAGCATTTTACTGATGCATGTGTTCATTCACCCTAATTTTAGCCAACTATATTATATTTTCCAATTATTTGGATTTGCCATAATTGCCTCGAAAATTACATAAGTTGTGTTATAGTTAAGCGGGATTCGCCAAACATTTGTATACCATATAAAATTCCTACTGAATTCACCATATAAGGATTGGTATAAATACATTCAAAGATCATATCTATCTCTACACAGCCTGGTGGGTTCTAGGCTTTGAATTCGGATCAATAGCGAAGTTTCAAAACCAAGGAAAATCATTGATATTGATGGCATTGGCGACTGCTAGTGACCTAAAGGTGATCAATCATATTTTTGAAGTGTTATAATATTATTCTTAATTTATTTATATATGTTTGCACTATTGAGTTCATTCTTATTCAGTGGGGACCCATCAGTGCTAAGTGGTCAGCCGAGAGATTTAGACCTCTGACATCTAGATTGTAGGTCATAGGGCTAATGAAACATACATTATACTTTATAGTCAATTATTACTTCTTCAACAAATTGATATTTTTTTGCAGCCTTTATTTTGTTGGGGATGTCAAACAGGAAGAAGGGTAGGAAACCTAAATGTGGGGAAGGCCACGAGAGGCCAACAAAATGCAAAACATTGTCTTTGTACTTTGGCTTTGGAAAATATTGTGGTGAAAATCAAGAAGGTACATCATCACAAGTATGAGTACAAAACTCACAACTTACACCGCATGTTGAAGATGGCGACAAACCTAATACCTCAGATCAAGATGATCTTGAAGAAGATTTTCTGGTAGATACCCAAGTTAGCCGAAATGATATAATCAACTTGGGTGATAATGCCATAGATGATAATGCATCGAAGGGGAAAAGAAAAGCCAAATCAAAAAGGATCAACCAAAATAAAAAAAGGATCAGGAGTGGGATATGTCAGTGAGGAATTTTCAAATTAATTGGGCATCAAAGTATCCATTCATTCAACTAGTGGAGAATCCAATTGAAGGTGAGCCTCCAATAGAATGCAGGTGTAAGATTTGCACTTGGAAACATAACAAGAAAATTAGGTTGCAGCTAAAATTTGATACCATAGAAAAGCATATAGGTAAAGTATATGAAAAACAAATGATAGACGGAGTTGAAAAATCAGTGATAAGATGGAAAACAAAGGAGGAATGTAAGCATGTGAGGAATGATGAAAAGTATCATTTTCATGAGAAAATAAAGATGAAGCTTGTTGAAGTTAAAGGTTATATTGAAGCTAGTTTTGGAAAACCAATGCAAATAGAAAAGTTGGGAAAACTTGTTCAGTTAAGTGTTGTTTTTTATATTTTGAGAAAAGGGTGTGCTATGATAGATTTCACATCAATTAGTGGTGTATTACACTTTTTGAAAGCTCCTAACTATTCTAATAGTCACTGGTCAATAAATAGTGGATGGGAATGGGCAAGTTGTCTTGTTGAGGTTGAAAAAGAAGACGTAAAGGAAAAAATAAGAGTCAAACTTTATTGGATTTGTCTTAGACGAAGTTACGTCAGTAGACAATACTTTGTGGGTATGCATGCAATTTTATATTGTACAGAATCATTCCTGCCAACATCATCTACTATCTTTTGCTAAAATGAAGGATAGTGCGAGAATGGATAATTTATTTCAACTAGTAAAGAGACATTTAATTAAATATGGAGGTATGGATGACATGACGGTTGCCAAAAAATTAGTGTGTATTGGAGTAGATGGAGCTTCAGTAATGCAAGGTCACAGGAATGGTCTTTGTACAAAGATTAAAATCTCTTTTGCACCCTACATTACTTTAATTCACTACATGGTTCACAGAATGAATCTAGCTTTTGGAATTCTGAGCATGTATGCTCCAGTAAAAAAAATTGAAATTTTAATCACAGAGCTCTACTCACACTTCTGTCAAAGTCCCAAGCGATTTATGGAATTTTAACACTTTGTTGATGGAATAAATGATGGGAAAAAGCTTCTCAAGTATAATGATACCAGATGGATCTCTTTGGATGGTCCAGTGCATCGATTTTTTTCAGAATATTCATCCTTGATTGGACTATTTCATACAACTCACGATGAATCATAGCAACCGAAATTTCCTAACCTTCTTTAGAGGTTAAGTAATCTAGAGACACTCTTAACTTTAGTAGCTCTTCTTCCCATGCTAGAGGAAACAAGGAATATTATGAAGGCCACCCAAAAAAGAGCTCTGTATATTGCAGAATATGCTATGCTACATAAGTT
This sequence comes from Cryptomeria japonica, assembly GCF_030272615.1. Lineage (NCBI taxonomy): Eukaryota > Viridiplantae > Streptophyta > Pinopsida > Cupressales > Cupressaceae > Cryptomeria > Cryptomeria japonica. The sequence goes on from NC_081410.1 coordinate 289,313,822, forward strand.
AACATGCATGGCCCTCAATAATCCCTATCGAAATCAACCAACACTATCTGATGAAAAATTGGTTAAGTGGTGGACACTCACGGATTTGAACAATCCTGGTAACTTTTTACAAATCGGTACAAAAAGAGAGGTATGTGTCAATGTATGGGGAGTTGAGATACCAATGCACTTCTATGCCATGGTCGATCTCGAGGAATGAGGAAAGTGCCCCAAGAAGCAACTAGCAAGAGTTACAAGGGAAGATTTATCAAGATTGTTAAGTCTGTAACTACTTCTATGAAGAAAATTGTCTATGATCTTTCCTCACAGATTAGAAGTAGATTCCCTCCTGACAACCTACTTGAAGCCATGTCTATTGTGTTTCCTCAATATTGGAGCCTCAACAATGCAATTGATTTTCGAAGTAAGCTATTGAATTTGATAAAATAATTTTACATATCCAAAGAATTGAATGGAGTGACTATAAATGGAATATTAGACAAAACTTATCTTAGAGAGAAATCATCTCATTTTGCATACACCATGAGGGAACAATATGGCAGAATGGAGAACCCCTATAAAGAGGGATCAGTAACAAGGCTTTGGAAAAATATAGGTGAGAACTTAGTGTTGCATGATTCAATACCAGAATATTTCAAGCTTGTTGATTTATGTCTTACCATGATATTGGGTTCAGTGGACGATGAAAGGGTTTTTAGTTCTTCAGGGTTCCTTAAATCAAAGCTAAGAAACAAACTAAACAAAAATTTGGAAAATTGCTTGAGGCTCTATACATCTAGGTATGATGTCCACACTATTCCTTACGATAGGGCATTGAAAATTTGGAGGTCCAAATGTGAAAGAAGAGGTTTGGGCAACACTTCAAACCAAAGTGCCAGTGGGACTATTGACTCATCTACTAGACCTACTGGTACCATTGAGATGAAGTTCAATGAAGGTATGTAGACTCAGAGTGAAGAAAACACAGACAAGAATCAAGAAAGCTTTGAATTTGATGAGGATGAATGTCAACTGTAAGAAATTGGTATTTATTAATCTTATTATTGTATATCTCATCATTCATATTACAAAAGAATATTATTATGGTTGATGACTTGATGATATTTTATGAGTGTCAACTTTTTGCAATTAAAATTTAATATTGATTTGTAATTGTATTTTTCAACTTTCTATTTCTAGATTTAAAATAGCATAATAAAAGACCATAATGTGTTTATTGGTATAGAGATGTTTATTTAGACATGTTTTTGATTAAGTAAAAATAGGTTTTAAGGGACCCAAAACCCATTTACATAACGAAAGATTAGCATGAAAGAGACAAAACAAAATAGCTGCAAAAGACCAGCACAAAAACCAGCAACTAAGAAAAAGACAGCAAGAAGCCAACAAGAAGTTGGCCCCAAACCCAGAATTACAAACTAATTGAAAACTTTAATAGATTCCTCAGCATTCTGAACCAAGAGAATCATCGCCTTGGCCGCTTCCCTCAGGTTGTTGCTTTCCTGTCTTAGCTAGCTATCTTTCATTTTGGTCTCCATCCCAGTAGTGTTCTGCCTTGTTCTACGCCTTGGAATCTGGTAGGTGGAGCTGGAGGTTGGTATATCTTCAATGATTACTAGATTATTATCCTGGTTTTTCCTTTCCAAATGATCCACCAAAGCATTCATGTTCTGTGAAGACACTTTAAGGACCTGGAGACTATGGTTCATAAAGATTTTCAGAGCCTTCTCAGTGCGAGCAACCCGGGTGTTGATGTTGTCTTTATCCTCCTCAAACCATTCTTTCAGAATTTTGATAGCATCCTCCAAGTGTTTCAAATCCCCTTTGATCAGGTATTTTTTTAGCCAATCCTCCATCTCGATTTCCTCCTCAGCTTCATTGTTTTCCGTCTCATCATTCTTTTTCTTATAGTTTGTGTCCTTAATCAGCTTATTAATCTTGTTTTCCAGATCCCTCTGTGTACTTTGCATGCTAGTTATGTTGTCGACAACCCATTTCTGGAAGTTGAAGGACTCTAGAGTATAGTTACGGGTGGTATTCAAGATAGTGTTCGCAGAATCCCTACCCCATTCAGTGCCCACAAAGTTAGGATTGTCATCCTCCTTAGAATTCAGAGCAACATTCTTACTATCCGAGCCCATAGGGTTAGAGTGAGGGTTTTTAGAGTTATCCCCATCATCCTCTTCACCAATATTCTCATCCTTTTTGTACTCCATTTCAGTTTCAATATCCTTCCCCTTTTCCTCATCCACATCACAGTGCACCTCCGTTTCCTCATGCTCTATTTCAGCTCTCCTTTTTTTGTGGGTAGGGGCATTAGGATGATCCTCATCTGAATCTGAATCTGAGATATGAGCATTGGTGATCAAGGGGTCATCTTTGGTAGCCCTATCCTTGTCCTTCAAATGTTCATAAATGAGCAATATAAGCCCTTGATGGGCTATAGGGTAAGAGTTAGGATTTTTAGCATAGTCAGCAAGACTCTCATTCAAAGAGCATGCTAAATAAAAAGGCAGGGATATTTTAGCCCCATGACAGAAGTGGTTCAAAATTGCAAAGTGATAATTATATAGTTTTGTAAATCTATCGTCAATAGTGAGATACTCCATTAAAACCCTTAAAACTTTTTTCCAAAAGGGCTTTACCTACTGGGGATTGTAGTAGGAGATGTTGTCTTTCTTCACAAGCTTGCCCTTCTCCTCCTCCAATTTTGAGAAATTTTTGAACGCTTCAGCTGCATACTTCTAGTCTTTATAGAATTTAGTACCCTCCTTCTGCAAACCCGTGGTTTATTTAGACATGTTGAGAAATTAGATTTTCATTAATTCTTTCAAAATATAGCCATATGATACAATTAATTAAACACACCACTCTATGTGATTCTCCATGCAAAAGTTAATACAAAGTTTTAGAACCCTTTGCAAATGATCTTGAATTAACTTTTATAGAAATAAGGGAGCAACAATAGTTTTAGACTGATTTGCAACATGTGAAGACTCAACATCAAAATCAATTACCAAGGCACTGAACATTGAATATATCATCTTGATTGCCATCAGTATCACAAAATCAACACAAATTTACATGGCCATCACAGGTCAGATCGATAATTTAGCAATTTAACAACTGCTACATGTCTCCTATTCAAAAAATAGAATTCAAAATTAAATATTAATTCAAGCAATGAAAAATTAAATATAGATAATAGTAGTGCCCAAAACCTAGAAATCAGAAATAGAGAAATGCAGAGATGTTAAAACTTGGGAGAATTTGAGAATACAAATTTACAGGCTGAAGGTTTGCACTATGCATCATAGATTCATAGGCTAGATTAGAAATAGTGAGTGCTAGTTTTTCATGTTCATAAAACAGAGCTATTTCAAATGATGCTAAATTCCAAATAGAAAAAACATAAAACCTTGAAATTAAGAGTAAAAGAATAAAATTGTGCAATACATACTATGATTCTTGAGATTTATGTGCAAATTTTTGTAGGGTGCTCCACTCTTTGTTTGATGGAAGGTCAATATTCTTTAAATTATGGAAAGTCAACTGCAACTTCATCAACAATCCATATTTAGAAGAGTGACTTGACATCACTGTTTCACCCAATACCACATTCGGAGTTGTAAATGGTTTGATGAATTCTAGAAATATTTGGGGAGTTGTGTTCTTAGGAAGCAAGTCTAAATCAAACTTCATTTTTTTCTCCATGATTTTTTTGTAAGCTTCTTTTCCAATGAATTTATTTTATGGGTCAATGGACTTAGGCAAACCAAGTTTAATCAAAGTAGTTGTCTTTTCTTGTAGCTTCAATAACTTTTTGCCACCTTTATCCATAACTTTGATGTTTCCCTTAGTTTCTAGCATTTTTTAAAGATAGATGTTATCTTACTGTGGCATCAATGCGGTTGTTAATTCCCTTGGATGCCAAATAGCTATCACTGGTACTGTAGACTACTTTCATAATTCATTTTTCCATATCCTCTTTTGAATAAACATGTATGCTCTTCTCAATGTGCCCTTTAATTTTTATATAAATTAATCTTGGACTTTGATTCAATTCAAACCATTCACACAACTTGTCACTCCTCTGCATTATTTGCCCCCAAATATTTTCTTGTATATACTTCATTGTATTTTTCATATTATCTTTCAATCTATCCTCCAAAGTTTTAATTTTATCATTTGCATTGTGTAGGCCTTCTTTCATTTGTGCACATTTTTTTTCTTCCTCTACTTCCTCTTCCAAATGTTTGGCTTTTTCCTTCTCATGATCCAATAGGTCCTATATTTTTTTTATTTTGGCAGTAGCACACTCATAACTTTTGTATAATTTTTTAAAACTAGCTCTTTCATCATTAATTTTTTTATTGCTTTTAGCCAGTTTTTCCCTGAGTTCCTTCAATTCTACCTCCATCTTTTCCTGCTTTGTAATTTCTACAGCAGAGCCCAATTTTTTTATCTTTTTATTTAAATCATTACACTTGTTATGTGATGCTTTCCTCTTTGATTTTTCGTTTGCCAGGTTTGCCTGTAACTTTTCTATTTGTTTCTCCAATTTATTTTTCTCTCTCCACCTTTAGCAGTGAAGTGTAGACCAGTTCATTAGTCCGTTTTGACATACTAATTTTATCCATATTTTGTACTTTGGAAAAATCCATTTGGAGGGTGCTAACTTGAAATTTAGAGGGATCTATCTGACTATGGTGGATTTTTGTCTTTTTTTGGGGACATAACAACCATGAACTCCATCATTTCTTTGTCTGGGTTATATGTTGGAAATACCCTATTCCTTGCAGGTTGTTTCTCTAAAACTTCAATCAGAGCAACCCTTTGCAATGCTCTCTTTTTTTCTTTATTTGCATTTGTTGTGTATTCAAATTTTTCATAGTAATCACAAAATTGAAAATCTAGGCTTGCTGAAGAAATTGAATATTTGAAAGGTGAAATAGCAAAGGTGGAGTTCCACCTATGCTTGTGGTTTTAACTAATGCATTATGAGGAGTACCAACAACCATTTTTGATCCTGTCCCATTGTCACTTGCATGTGTATTTTTTATAGTCTTTTGAGGGGTCTGTTATGAAGCTACAAATGATAGTTTTGTAGTGATAGTGGCACTTTATATAGGATTCTAAATAGTATGAGTATCTACTACTAGTGGCCTCTTGAGAGAGTTATTTTGTTGTTGCACTTCTCCAACACCAAGACAACTAGTATCAGTAGTAGTACCCATGTCAACCCCACCAATCATAGTGGTACTTGACTGAACACTAATAGGAATACTATCCCCAGATTCCCCACCAATGGCAGTGGCACTTGATTCACCACCAATGGGAATACCATGATGTGGTGGTGGTTATGTATTTGAACTTCTAACAAATGAAGGTGGACCTAGAGGGTAATGAGTAGTACCTTTTCATGATGAATTTTAGAAATCAAGTCCAATGACTGGCTTAACATGAGCTTTTGATTTTGAATCTAATGGAAGTTGTACCTCAAGTGGAAACCAAATGCCTTATCCTCTGGGACCTAGACCACCACCTTCAAAACCCATTTTTCCACAATGTTTGCCCCTTTTCTATATATTTCTTTCATGAACTCATTGACTCCACCAAATATTGCAAGGACTGTAATAGTTGTTGGAGTGGCCTCAACCTCATACTCGTTTTCATCATTACTCCTGTCATATGTTGTTGTGGGATGCTCCATATTTCACAATTAGCTAAACTCTACATCCTCGTCGATGGTCTCAAATTTTGCACTGGTCTTTGGTTCACCGAGATTCTTCCTTATAGTCCAAAAATCATTTATTTTGGTTTGAGTCCAAAATACATTTGTACATTCTTGCAAAATTGTTTTGGGAATAGATTTATTAGATAGATTAGCAGATTTTTAGTAGAAATTGTAGGACCTCCTATTTTGGATGCCCTCCTTTGTTGTGTGCAATGCCATAATTTGTGATGACAATTCTTTTGTTGAAATGTTATTGTCAGCAGTAATTTTCTCCATCTCTTTTTTTACCTCATCCCAGGAGTCCATGTTTCTAAGCTTTTCTAGAAATGGTTTACTTTCATGTTGACATAACACTGAAGAATTCCCATTTTTTTTAAGCCTTGTTTGAACTACACCAATTGGATCATATCGCCAGAGACCCTCATCACCAAAGCTAAAAACTGTCAAAAATTCATGTACCACCTTGAATGCTTTTATCTCAAATGTGAATCCTCCACATGAGAAAGGCAAGGAAAGAAATATGGTCTTCTTTTGCTAACCATGAAAGTGCCTATCTATTCTCTCCAACTGTCGTACATATTCCATTGCAAATACCCTCTTTGCCACATTTATTGGAAGTCTGTAGGGTTTTACTGCTAATCCGTAAAACCTTAACACAGTGTATTCTTCCATGAAGAACTAGTTAGCCAATTATATTTGACTTCCAAGCTAAATGTAATCTCTACAAGACACAAGAAATCAAGGCATTGGAGTGCTTGTAATTTCATTATACATTGGTGCTAAAAGAAGTCTACAAAATGGTTGTAGTTCTTTATGTTATCATACATCCTTAACTTAGGTGTCCATTCATATATTGGACACTCTATTCTATTCTGAGTCTTCTCATCAATCTTATAGTTCATAATGTGAAGATTGTTGGTCTTGAATATTGCATGATAGTTAGATAGAATAAGATAGTACAAGTAGGATGAGAACCTAAATGTCTTATAGGAACCTTTTTTATCATTAGTAATTGTTTTTGCATGGATTGAACAATGTTCTCAACAAAATTATATCTTACTAGTTGACATACAAAATGGGTATTAAAAATCATTTCAAGAAGGCTAGCACCCACTTCCCTATCATTTTCCAATGCTAGGAAAAATGTCAGCAAAGAAATAGTATCCCGAACCCATGGAACAAAAATTTTATGATCATAAGGAGGCTTATGATTGCGATCCAACTGAGTAACACACATTATTAGAGCTCTAATAAATGAATCTCTATGACTTGGATCGAGACTCTCATAATTATCTGTGAGCTTTCCTAGGTCAATGTGGACATTTGAGTTTTGTGCTTCAAACCCTAGGTTCAACAAAGGAGCAAATTCTCCCTTGTTTATGGATAGAATTTCCTCTTTTGTATTTTTATTGATAATTTATTTTTTATCTTCATCATAATTTTTGGCTCAGACCATGACAAATTCAAGGTAAGGGAATACTTCAGGTAACACCATGCTTACCAATCCAGCATCCCACGATGCAATTTTATTTGTTCTTTGTTTTAACATTGTGTTGAAAATAGTAAATTTTGCCTTTCTTGGATCTACTACCTTATTAGACAATGCATATCTAATTTCTATGATACTCTTTTCACTATGGATAGCAGGGTCATAATAATCATGGTATTCATCAGTGAAACCTAGTGTTTTAACGAGTTCGGTTAGGTATATTATTTTATTCACTTTGGCTTCCTATTGAAGTACTGCTTCCAGGTTTCCCCATCATTGTTACTATTGATAATTCAAAATAATGCTAGATACAAGCCTAAAAATGCTAACCCTCAAATTGAACCATGAGATTCATAAAAATTAAAAAATACGGGCTATAGGTGTTCTAGATTTTACCCAAAATTTCTATTTCACTAGATTGGTGCAGACAGACTGTTGCATTACTCAATCTAGTAGTCATTAATTAATCTGATGTAGGAGCATCGATCTAGTTCTTACTGGATGGGCAGTTTTTAGTGGAATTGCTTGAGAGCGTGGCATTTCTTCATGTTTGAGTTTTTAGCATTGTGGTTTTGGGTTTATTCCCTTGTATTCATGGTCATTGTTGCATTCGAGTTTCATAGCTTTTGGCTTTGTTTCCGGTAAGATGTGGATTTCAGTATTCTCCTAGTTGGTGTATTCTTACCAGTTAGCCTGGTTGTATGTTAAGTGAGGATGATTTCAGGTTGTGGTTGATCTTTGTGACTTGCGGATCATTTGAAGTGTTGCTTTGGGCCTTGGCTAGTATTCTCGGAGGTCTGTGCATCATTTTGTGTTTTAGAGATTGTTCTTAAGTGATTGAGCTGACATGTTACCGCTGTATGTTTCCTGAACCGGTTGATCTTTTAGGTTGACTTGATTAAGTTGTAATTATTTGTGGGCAATATATATATGGAAGCTTGTGAATCATTTGAAGATATCAAAGGAGTTAGAAGATTGAAGACAGAACATTGAGATTGAGCAAAGATGTAGATCTGGTAGGACTGGGGCGGGAAGGCTGAGGTCTGGATTAGGATAGAACTAGTAGACTATTATCGGAGGCCAATGTGTTATGAGGATGATCTATGGATCTTGTAACTACATTGCAAGCATTATTTGTATCCTGGACTGCGATCTAGAATGTGGCATGTATAATTTTCCAGAATGTAATAAGATTCATTCACATTGTTTACCGGTTATGTCTTCTATGTTGTCACCAGTTGTTCTGCCTATTATTTTTGGCACTTTGTTACTAGTTACAGGTATTCTTTGCATGGTTTATGTGTTTAGCTACAAGGTTGGGCTATCCTTCATTGGGTCTCCTTGCCTTGACTGCGTCAAATGGTATCAGAGCTAGTTCGTGAACCTGTTGTTGGGCAGAGTGATGTTTGTGCACCGGTTGGTTGGAGAGAAGATTGAGGCAACTTGTGGACTTGTTCAAATCACCGAGTGTGAGGCAAAGAAAGGTTTGTAGGTAGAAAGCTGATCCTAGAGCTTGAGCTTGAGGTAGTTAGTGGATGGAGACTTGAACAGGTCACTGATTGAGGTTGGCTACAGTTTGTACTGGTAGATCATTGTGGAGAGGCAATCAGAAGTTGTAGTTAGATCGTTGAATCCCCTAGGGAAGTTGCAAGTACCTACGGACCAATCGCTGAACCAAAGCAATTGATGGGACTCACTTTTCAATTAACCTCGAGAGTCATATGTTGGAGCACCAGTCTAGTTCTTACCGGTTGGGAAGTTTTCAATGGAATTGCTTGAGAGTGTGGCATTTCTTCATGTTTAAGTTTTTATCATTGTAGTTTTGGGTTTATTCCCTTGTGTTCATGGTCATTATTGTATTCAAGTTTCATAGGTTTTGGCTTTGTTTCCGGTAAGGTGGATTCTGGTATTGCCTTGGTTGGTGTATTCTTATCGATTAGCTTGGTTGTATATTGAGAGAGGATGATTTCGAGTTGTGGTTGATCATTGTGACTTGCAGATCATTTGAGGTGTTGCTTTGGGCCTTATTTGGTATTCTCAGAGGTCTATGCATCATTTTGTGTTTTGGAGATTTTTCTTAAGTGATTGAGCCGACATGTTACCGTTGCACGTTTCCTGAACCGGTTGGTCTTTTGGGCTGACTTGATTAAGTTGTAATTATTTGTGGGAAGTATATATATGGAATCTTGTGAATCATTTGAAGACATCAAAGGAGTTAGAAGATTTATAAAAGAGCATTGAGATTGAGTGAAGATGTAGAACCGATAGGATTCTGATCTGGTAGGACTGAGGCCAGAAGGCTAAGGTCCGGATTAGGATAGAACTGGTAGACTGCTATCAATGGTTGATGTGTTATGAGCATGATCTGTGAATCTTGTAAATGCATTGTAAGCATTGTTTGTATCCTGGACTTTGATCCCGCATGTGGCATGTATAATTTTCCAGAATGTAATAAGATTCATTCACATTGTTTACCGATTATGTCTTATGTGTTGTCACTAGTTGTTCTTCCTGTTGTTTCTAGCACTTTGTTACCGATTACTGGTATGCTTTGTATGGTTTATGTGTTTAGTTGCAAGGTTGGGCTATCCTTCATTGGATCTCCCTGGATTTATTGTTTTGTCCATGAAATGAAATACGATTATGAGTCATTTATTTTGAAAACAATGAAAATTTCAAAAGTAATACCTAAAGGGCAAAATTTCTAGAATCTTGTTGTAATTTTATAAATTATTATTAATACTTATTCACTGTCTAAGGACAAAACATTCAGTGCTTCAGTCTAAATTCTGAGGACAGTGGACATGTCACCAAACTTGAGTGACAAGTCACTTTTACAGGCTATTTTTGAAGTCTTTTTAATCCTTTTCAACTTCCACCCAAAATAGAGCTTAATTATAGTTAATTAAATGTAAAACGTTCAATTTCGAGTCAAGTTCTCAAAAATGTGTTTACTTCCCACATTCGGGCTGAAATCCACCCTAAGTCATTGATCTGTGTGCATCCAATGGACGATGGTATCTGTTGTCAGTTGTCATGGGTCCTAGGAATTTTGTCATTTTTAGGCCATGTCACCAGACTCGAGTCACTTTTCAGGAATGGTTTTGAAGATTTTTTAATCCTTTTCAACTTTTGCCTAAAATAGAGCTTAGTAAAGTTAATTAAGTATACAATTACAAATTTAGAATTTAACTATACTTAATTAAATGTTTATCATTTATGGAAGTCTTCCATTAGAAGTTTGCAAAAAAAATTAGCATTCCCACATTTGGCCCGAAATACACCTCACGTCATTGAACTGTGCTCATCCAAGAGATGGCAATATCCTTTGTCATTTGTCATGGGTCCCATTATACATAGGATTTCTGCCACCCAAATGCCACGTCACCTAACACTTCATCTTTCCATGGGCCATAACCTTTCTTTCCTATCGATGTTCAATGACACGAGTTTCTAGCGAAAGTTTGCAAAAAAATTTAGAGATCCCACATTTGGCCCAAAATACACCTCAAGCCGTTGATTCGTGCTCATCCAATGGATGACAATATCCATTGTCAGTTGTCATCCATCCCATTATCAATAGGATTTGCATATGAATTAAATATATAAATTTTTAAAGAATTAAATATATAATTTAAATATGTAATTTCAAAACTTGCATGATATTTCATTTTTTTATCAATAATTTTTGTATTGTATTACTTGGAAATAAAATATTACAAATATGCAAGTATAGGTGGTATAGTAAAACCACCAGAGTTCTACCACTGTAAAAAATACCCCCAAGGGCCAAAACCACCATTCCCAACAAAAAATAAAACCCTACTACATGCAAAAAACCCAGAATTCCAATTCAACGTACCAAAATTTGTAGCAGACATCCCCTCATACATATAAAGTTGGGGAGAAAATGAACATGGAACAAAAAGATACAAACAGACAATACCAAACACAACCGGCCATAGCCAGATTAACCCAAAAATGCCCTATACTCTAGTCATCATAGAATTCTGAGAGTCACTTCATTGCTTGGGTAGTCTTGGGTCTCGACTGCAATTCTTGACCCACCTCTGCATGTGACACTTCATGAAGGACCGTTAAAACCTCATCATCAACCTTGCAAACATTTTGAAGGCCTTCCACTCATGCCAAGCAAGAGCTCTACATATTTCCTTCAAATCACCATCATCCCATCGAATGAGTGGTAGCAGCACCACTAGACCAGCCACCCCTTCCTTAAGAACAATGCCCACCTTTGGGACCACATGAGCACACACACTATCTAGATTTAACAGGTAGTACCCATCAATTACAACTCTTGGGGCATTTTTTACCTTATCCACCTCATCCTCAAATTGGAAACCTCAAGCAAAAATCAATGAATATGCCTCCATGTTTGTCCTGTAGCGATGACCTACATGGACAATTTCCTCTCCCAACAGTATTTTCACACTCTCGTACATCCGCTCATCCTTAAACAAGAACAAACATTTTAGCCTCATGTCCGTAAATCATCCTAGAAATGGGACTAATTTCTTATCACTATGGAAAGAGAAATTGGCTTCCATGTTGCTTAAGAAACCCAAGACAATGTTGTAAGTGCAGACAGTATGATACCAAAGCTTCCAATCCACCCAAGATTTAAACACCTTTCACTCAATTCTTATTTCTAACATCCAACAGTGGCAGTCATTAGCATTAACCACAAACTTTGTTAGCATTCCTCTGCATGTACTAGTTCAACCACATAATTCATCCGCACAAGCCGGAATTAAAGCAGCATAAAGGCTAAATGCTAACCATTCAGTTTTAGTGATGTGTGTACCAGAAGGCAATGTCACTGCATATCCGTTGTCAATTCCTGTGGGTCTCATTATACATAAGATTTCTGCCACCCAAACACCGCATCACCTAACACTTCATTGGCCCATGGGTCATAGCCTTTATTTCATGTTGGTATTCAATGACACATATTTTTGGTGTTCAATGTACATGTACCTAGTTAGTTGGAATTTATTTTATATATTAAAATTATGCAAAAAAAATTACAAGTTGGACTTTTAATTCACTTGTTTTTCATGAGATAAACATCTTTTTTTTTAATATTTATAATCAATGATATCAATGTACAAATAATTAATGGAATGAATTGGAATTTTTTTTTATATATTAAATACAGAGGAAGAAACATTACATAAAAAAGATCACAGTATTAAGTTTATTTCCGTTGTTTAACAAAATATTGAGATAACGTAGCTCATAGACAAAAAAAATGTAGCTCATAGACATTGCGATCCTTATTGGATGCTATCACTTGCAACCAATCCCTAACATTATGTTTTTTCAAATACTTCTTTGTCAAGCACTTCAAATATCTTTTAGATAAGGTCATCTTAGAAATGATACTGAGTTTGTTCTTTAACTTTAGAGAGGAAATTAGAATAGACCTACTATTTTTTTATGGTGAAAATTAAATCTTATATCCACACAAATTAATAACTATTTAAGATATTTAAAAATATAATGATTATGCTAAGTATCTTGACATGGCATGATGACAGTAACAAATAATAAAATGAAACATATAACATTTTTATATCCTGTAGCGTCGTAAATTGTACGCACTTGCTAGGGTGGTACAATTTCACACCTAGTTTAGCACCCACCTTGGCGCATTTTTCATTTTGCATTGCATTTCCCCTTTAGCACTTAATTAATTAAATTAATTAGGTCTAAGGTTCTATTTCATCATCATCCACATCATAAAGTTGGGCCCTTTCATTAAAGTGTGCCCCTTTCATTTTATTCCTCCAATACATCATTTAATCAAAAACCCTAATTAGGTCCTATTTTGAACTTGGGGGCTTGATTTCGGGGGTCAAAACATCTTGAAATCACCTGTAACTTCAGGATTCTCTCTAAAATCATCATATCCGACGGCCCTGAAAATTTGGTGAAAAGTTGTCGGGACCATGGCGCCCAGAGAGGACCATGGCGCCCGACATGCACATGGTCCCGGACATTTTTCCCGAAATTTTAGGAGCATGATCCAATCATAAAATAAATCCTAACCCCAAGAATTTGGTGGGAGATTCAATCTCTAGGTCGGCCAAAAGTTGAAATTAAGACCTAGGGTTTCATATATAAGAGCTCTCTTTCTTCATTGGAAAGGACCCAGAATTTTGTTTTCAGGAACCTCATATGCAGTGAAAGAGCAGATCTTTGAAGACTTCAACAATATTCAACATCCCTCTATCAAGCATTTATCAATTCCATTCATCCATTTAGGGCTTGGAAGACATTGAAGAACAATAGGAGATTACCGACTGAAGATTGGCTTGTACCCCTCCCTTGGGGTTGGGTATGATTTCATGTTGTTTTCATGTCTTTGCATAAGCCTCATTATTTCACTTACATTCATGCTTTAGATCACTTGGCATCTTGATTTGGAGCATTTACATTGTCATTTACAAGCAATTAGGGTTTACTTTCTAGGTTGCTCTAGTTTGCTTACTTGCATTTTAGATCTTGCACACACACAAGGTCTGCACACACATTACTTTTACAATACAACTTGGCTATTCATGGAGGTGGAAATCACCGAAGTGGGGGTTTGACTAAGGCAAAACCCTATATAGCCGCCCAAACACCTTTTTCAGATATAAGTGCAGATTTCAGGATTCAGAGGACGCCGCAAGTTGCAGATCCGGGAGAAGCAGACTGAGACCGAACTTCACACCAAGTTTCAGAGCAGAAAGCTAGGACAGGGGCGTGGAGCACCCTGGTCCTGCCAGGACAGGGGCGCTGGGCACCCTGGTCCCTGGGACAGGGGCGCTGGGTGCCCTAGTCCTCCTGACAGACAACAGTTTTCAGCATTTTTGACAGCTTTCCAGGTTGCAAAACAGCAGTTTTCGGAGCAGTTTCAGGGGCAGAATCAGGATAGTGGCGCCCGCGCCCCCGTCCTGAACATTTTCACTCAGATTTTGACTCTGGGTACGCATTTGCATTCTTGCCTTGTCCTTGTGTTTACAGCTTTTCATTGTTTAAGTTCAATTCTGCAATCTTGTTATTAGTTCATACTTGCACTTTGGGGTTAGGAATTGAACTTGCATCATTTCATCTTTCTATTGCAACAAAGGAATAGAAATCCTAATAGGTAGCCCGTGGCTCTCTCTTCCACAAAAAGAAGTAGCCAATTGTGTGATACCTCTAGGCTCTTTCGTATTCCACAAGTGTGTGATTGAAAGTGAGATTAGGGCATGTTTGCTTAGTGTCACTTTTTCCCCACACATTTTGGTGAACCCGACGTGAACTCCAATCTTCTCTAATTCTGATTTATGTTTTCAAATTTGAGTGTTTATGCTATTTCAAATTCAAATTTGTATTTACAAGTTTCAATTTCTTGCAAGATTCAAAAATTTAGAGGAAATTTTTGCTAAAACCCTAATTTTTCAATTCAAAGTTGAACTTGTGGATAGCTTAATTGGGATCAATAATTTCAAATCTTATTTAGGAACTCATTTGAATCATAAATTATTCTAAGTGCTTGCATTGGTTAAAATTAAACATTTCCTTCTATTTTGCATGTGTTATCATTTGAAAGAGGAAAATTGTTGTTATGATGCATTCATTTCATAGATTTGATAATGGGTTAGCTTCCCTTGTTTCAATTTTTCCTTCTCCTAAAGAAAATCCCCTCATCTATAACAACATTTTAATGCCTAAAAGAGTTGCCTCCAATCCCTTTGAGACTCTTCTGTGCTCTAAGGATGAAAACTTTAAGAGTGATCTTGACAATTCTCCTAAAATGTGCCCTTCCTATTTAGCTATCCTAGAGGAAGAGAATGATATCATAAACACCTTTCTTAATGTTACTTCATCCTCCCTACATGATGCCTCTATAAGTGAAAAGGTATTGATGGACATTGACTTATTTTCTCCTAAATTTGGTCCTTCCAATGGGGGCATGTTAGTACAACAAGAGGTTATGAGCACTTCTTTCAAAGATCTCCTTCCTAAGCATGAATCTTTGGAGAAATATGTTCATGTTCCTCCTAAAAAACACTCCCTTCATGAGGATCCTTTTGTGCAAGAAGATGACATTATCCCTACATCTCCTAGTGATGGCATTTCCTTTTCCAACAAAATTCCCACTAGAGATGATGAATTAATGATAAATGCTTACCCTTCTCCTAAAGTTTGTCTTACCCATAAGCATCCCTTAGAGAAAGAAGATGAAATAATAAGCAATTTCCTTAATTCTCTCTCCCCTAAAGATCATATTGAACATATTTTGAGGAAAGAGGATGAGTTTAACACATTTATTGATGCTCTCCCTCCTAAGGATGAGGAATTAATAAACAATGTTATCTCCTCTCCCGAAATTCACAATACTTCAAACATTCCTTTCAACAACCTCACTATTTGGGATGAACCATTAGAAGAAGGTGTAGATTATTCTCTACCCCATGAGAGAACCCTAGCCAAAGGGGATGAAATCAAGATTGAAAACTCCCTTGATAGTTTCCCACCTTCCTTGAATCTTAATTATTCTCCCTCTAAAAATAAAGCATCTCCCTCTCCTCAGCTTGGTTCTACTCATAAGGAAACCCTAGTTCAAAACAAGATGGTTAACATCTCTTTCAAAGATCTCCCTCTCAAAAGTGAGACTTTAGAGTATAATGTTGATCCTTCTCCTAGAGAGTTTATTCCCCATGTAGATCCTTTGATGATAGAGGATGATATGACCTTTCCTAGTATTACTCTTCCTACTGGAACATCAATGCCTACCCTTGTCTCTCTCCTAAAATTGATTTAATCCGTGATAAGATTTTAGTGCAAGAGAAGACTATCAATAATTCTTCCAACACTTTTGTTCATTCCTCTAAACCATCCTCAATCAATTTGATATGTGTGAATGAAAAACCTAACAAACCTCTCTTAACTGTCCAAGGTGCTTTTCCTTCTCAAAATTCTCAACCTTTAGATAAGCCTATCTTAGTGGTTCAAGGTGGTTATGCTAATGATTCTTTTTGCACTCCTAAGAAACCTATTATTACTGTGCAAGGAGGTTATTCTACTAAGAGCCCTTATGAGTATGCTAAGCAACTGACTAGAGAGAGTTATAATGCGGTTGCTCATACCTATAACACAAGAAACAATAGGCAACCTAATCCTCCTCCAGTTATCCCAACTTCACTTCCTCCTTCCCAACCAATTCTTCCACAAGCTCCACGTATTTCACAAGTTCTTGGTAAGGAATATGACCTCATACAACAACTTAAAACTACCCCTGCTAAGATATCCCTTTGGGATTTGATCCAAACTTCTTCCGCTCATCATGGAATGTTACAAGATGCTTTGAAAGATTTGAATGTTCCTCCACCTAATACATCTAGTAATATAGTGTCTTTGGTTAACTCTGTGATGAATCCTAAAACTCAAATTGTGTTTACTCAAGATGAGTTGCCTACTAGTGAAATTCAACATCAATATGATCACTTGATGATTGTGGTTATCATAAATGACACTGCTATAAGATGAACACTGGTAGATAATGGTTCTGGCCTTAATGTGTGTAGAATTAATCTATTGCATAAGATGAATGTGGATACATCCCTTATTGAACCTGACTCTCATCCCATTCGAGGCTTTGATAATGTGGCTAAGACTTCATTAGGTATTATCACCTTACCAATCACAGTGGGGCCTGTTACTTTGCCTACTCCTATCCATGTTATGTCAGGAAATCTAACATACAACTTGTTATTAGGGAGACCTTGGATTCACAGAATGCAAGCTGTCCCCTCTACATTGCATAGGCAAGTTAAATTTATTTATAATAATAAGACATATACCTTGATAGGTGATACTAATTTTCAAGCTTGTTTGCAAAAATCTACTTCCAAAGGGAGTTCTTCTAAGCCTTCCTCTTCTAGTGATGACTCGTTAAACAAGATGCCTATGGATGAATCATCACCCTCTGATAATCAAAATTCTTTGGATGAGTCTGAAGTTCCTGAAGAAGATTCTTCTCAACTTGAATCTACACATGAAAAGGCTTTTGATCCTGAGAAGGTTCTCGCAGAAGATGATTGGGGATCTCTTGATTTCAATCCCACCTTTGCAGGTGAGTATAGGGTTCCTCCTAGAGAGCTTAAAGTTAAAAAGAAGGAAGAAACTAGAGATCAATCAGTCTTACTTGAACCTATGAGCAATAATTTTGTGGCTGCTTCTCAAACTTCTTCTCCTCACACCTCTAATTCCAAAGAATTTGATTCTTTGTCTTATGAAAAACCACCTTTTCTTTCTGAAATGGCTATTCGTTATGGCCGTGGTTTTCATATTTTGGCTAAGAGTGGCTATAGTGGAAATGGTTGTGGCACAAATGAACAAGGAATTAAAGTTCCTTTAGAACATAACATGCATGAATATTCATTTGGACTTGGATATAATCTTTCTAAGCCCACCAAAGCATCTAAAAGACCATCTCTCAATGTGAATGCTATATTTAGTGGTGATGATGATCTCACTTCAACTAAATCATCTTCTACTTCTATCAACTCTCATTCCCCTCATAAGGAAATCTTGGTGATGAACAAATCTCTTTATGACTCCCCTCAAATTTCTAAATCCACTTATGAATCTTTATCTCCTATTCATCATAAAGTCCTTTCCTCTAGGGATAAGGCTCTAATAAATTACACTCATCCCTCTTCTAAGATGTCTTGTGACTTTTCTTCTTCAATTTTTATCATTTTATACATGTTTTTGATCTCACTTATAGTTGAGCATTTAGCATGTCATATTCAAATACCTCATTCAATCTATCATGTCTTTAAATAAAATTAATGGCTATTATGTTGCTCATCATTATGTGACATTGGTAGCTCATTTACTGGGGGCTCATTGTCATTCATGATGGTACAATTTCAAGTGCAATCATATTTTTGAAGCAACATAATAGCCTAATTTTTCTATGTTATCTCTTTTTTCTATGGGGTAATAACATGGAAATATTGATCATCTTTTCTTTATAATCCTCTTTTCCTAGATATGGGAGAAGATGTGTATTCTCTCTCTTATCCTACCCACTTCTTGTGAGGAGCATTTTACATACACTAATGTCTTGCTTGCATGAACTCATGTGAGTATGTAGTACATTTTGCTTATGTCTAAATCTCCCCTAGAAGATTGTGTAAGTCCTTCTCATTGTCCTTATCCTTGGGAGGCAATGATCTTTCCTTATTTTTATCTAAGGATACACTTTTTCCTATTTCGTGGATGGTGTGAACTTTATTACTTGATGTTATTCCTTGTATGCATTTGTTGTTGTTTGTTCAAGGATTCTCTCTCACAAGAGGTGTAAGTCCTTGACTACAACCTCTTTTGCACTTGGTAAAATACATCCATAATGAATTCACTCTCCCAATTGGGTTAAAAAGAGCATCATCCTTCATTAAGAATCACTTTCACCTCGCAAAAGAAGGAAGTATTGCATTCTTATTCTCTTCTTTGTCTTATTCTAGAAGATGTTATATTTATCTAAGACAATTCCTCTTGGGGATAGGTGTCTTTTGTACAAAGATCTCTTCTCCTCTAAGGATCTCCTTTACACATACTACAAGATATCCCTTTTCAACTATCTTATCCTTGCTTAAAGAGTGCAAAACTCTCTTGCTTGGATCTATGACATTGTTGCATTTTTGGGGTATCTTCTTTTGTGATGAAGGTAGGTATCCTTGTTCTACTTTGCTTATAACATAAACATTACACTTTTTGAGCAATGGGTCATTCTCGGAACCAGAGCATAGACTCTTAGAGCGAGATGTCTCCATTTTTCTTTTATGCAAGGTGATCATTCTCGGAACCAGAGCACAGACTCTTAGAGCGAGATGTCATGCTTTTGTACTATACATATACAGGTTGTAGCATACTCGGGCATAGACTCCTATGAGGTGCTTCTAACCTCCCTTATACACACATGCACGAGGTTGAGTGGAACTAGCGGCATAAGGCTAGACTTTCTCACTCTCCTCCCTTACATGGATCACCTAGATAGACTCTAGGGGCTAGTTTTCCATGTCCTTTGTCCCATGGATCACCTAGACAAGATCTAGGGGTGAGAAGTCCATGTTTTCTCTCTCACTATTCTTCTCATGGATCACCAATGTGTGTATTCATGCTTTTTTCCTTTCTTTTCTTCTCTTTGCATTTTGTTTCCATTCACATCCTTCATCTTGTGTTAGAGAACTCTCAAATCCTCACACTCTTTGTTGTGTTGGAATTGAGATTTAGTCCTCTTTCTTACCAAATGACTCTCCATTAGTTTTTGATCTCATATCAAATCTTCTTGTGAGCATTTGTCATCAATATTCTTTAACAATTCGAAGACGTAAACATGATACCCTGTTTCAACTCACTAAAATTAGCAAGCCGAAACAGGGGGGGGCATATAGCTACCCTCGAATTTTCATCACCTTCCTTAGTAAGCATTAGGTGATTTTGTGATCTAACGTGTGTTTTGTAGGGTGCGGTTCCTAACTGTGTACTACAGATACCGCTAGGGGCTTCATTCAATAGACTTATGGATATATCCTTTTTCAAATAATGTTTACTTTTTTGTACTTTAGCTTGCATATGCACGTAGTGTTCATATGACTGCTAAAGTGGGGGCTAAATGTAGCATCGTAAATTGTACGCACTTGCTAGGGTGGTACAATTTCACACCTAGTTTAGCACCCACCTTGGTGCATTTTGCATTTTGCATTGCATTTCCCCTTTAGCACTTAATTAATTAAATTAAATAGGTCTAAGGTTCTATTTCATCATCATCCACATCATAAAGTTGGGCCCTTTCATTAAAGTGTGCCCCTTTCATTTTATTCCTCCAATACATCATTTAATCAAAAACCCTAATTAGGTCCTATTTTGAACTTGGGGGCTTGATTTCGGGGGTCAAAACATCTTGAAATCACTTGTAACTTTGGGATTCTCTCTAAAATCATCATATCCGACGGCCTTGAAAATTTGGTGAAAAGTTGTCGGGACCATGGCGCCCGGCGTGCACATGGTCCCGGACATTTTTCCCAAAATTTTAGGAGCACGATCCAATCATAAAATAAAGCTTAACCCCAAGAAATTGGCGGGAGATTCAATCTCTAGGTCAGCCAAAAGTTGAATTTAAGACCTAGGGTTTCATATATAAGAGCTCTCTTTCTTCATTGGAAAGGACCCAGAATTTTGTTTTCAGGAACCTCAAATGCAGTGAAAGAGCAGATCTTTGAAGACTTCAACAACATTCAACATCCCTCTATCAAGCATTTATCAATTCCATTCATCCATTTAGGGCTTGGAAGACATTGAAGAACAATAGGAGATTACCGACTGAAGATTGGCTTGTACCCCTCCCTTGGGGTTGGGTATGATTTCATGTTGTTTTCATGTCTTTGCATAAGCCTCATTATTTCACTTACATTCATGCTTTAGATCACTTGGCATCTTGATTTGGAGCATTTACATTGTCATTTACAAGCAATTAGGGTTTACTTTCTAGGTTGCTCTAGTTTGCTTACTTGCATTTTAGATCTTGCACACACACAAGGTCTGCACACACATTACTTTTACAATACAACTTGGCTATTCGTGGAGGTGGAAATCACCGAAGCGGGGGTTTGACTAAGGCAAAACCCTATATAGCCGCCCAAACACCTTTTTCAGATATAAGTGCAGATTTCGGGATTCAGACGATGCCGCAAGTTGCAGATCCGGGAGAAGCAGACTAAGACCGAACTTCACACCAAGTTTCAGAGCAGAAAGCTAGGACAGGGGCATGGGATGCCCTGGTCCTGCCAGGACAGGGGCGCTGGGCGCCCTGGTCCTCCTGACAGACAGCAGTTTTCAACATTTTTGACAGCTTTCCAGGTTGCAAAATAGTAGTTTCCGGAGTAGTTTCAGGGGCAGAATCAGGACAGTGGCGCCCGCACCCCCGTCCCAAACATTTTCACTCATATTTTGACTCCGGGTACACATTTGCATTCTTGCCTTGTCCTTGTGTTTACGGCTTTTCATTGTTTAAGTTCAATTCTGCAATCTTGTTATTAGTTCATACTTGCACTTTGGGGTTAGGAATTGAACTTGCATCATTTCATCTTTCTATTGCAACAAAGGAATAGAAATCCTAATAGGTAGCCCGTGGCTCTCTCTTCCACAAAAAGAAGTAGCCAATTGTGTGATACCTCTAGGCTCTTTCATATTCCACAAGTGTGTGATTGAAAGTGAGATTAGGGCATGTTTGCTTAGTGTCACTTTTTCCCCACACATATCCATACGAGGGAAATTGAAACGAACTGGAATTTGCAAAATTATCATTAATATATATGCTTTGCAAATTTACAATTTTTACATGTCAGAGTCCCTCAAAAACTCTAAAGCCAAAATGGGTGAGATTACAAGGAAATAGCCAAAAAAATAAAACTACAAGGGGGTCGCGGCTAGGGCACATGTAGTGGACACATTCATGGTTTACCCTAAGAATCTTGCCCTCCCACTATGTAGAATTATTTAGACATTATAAGCTATGAGAACTCTTAAAGCCAACTGTAGTCTAGAAAGTCATCCAAGAGGAACCATTTCCAGAGAAAGTCCCTACCAATCTGCACCCATTTCCTATGATGCATCAACTGCTCTGCATTCAAGTTCAAAAGAAATGGTGGCCTGGCTATAGTTTGGTTAGGAAGGAGAATCTTGGTTAATTCATTCACCCAAGGGATCCCCATGCCTACTTCTGCAAAGATGAAAAAAGTAACATCATCTCCAATGAAGTCTTCTTTAAAAACCTTCCTTAATAGCATCAACATATCCACATTGTCTCCTCTGAGGTCCAGAAAAGATGCCAAGAACTGAGACATAATGTCCGTGTTAATGATGTATCTATTTTCATTACGCAGAAACTCTCTGCCTAGCCCCATCCTCACAATCTCATTAGTGAACATCGCAACCTTCATAAAGACTGATTGGAGGGTTGGGTCTCTAACAGAGCCCAAAAAGGCCCTCTGGTCCTCCATAGAAATACTTCTCAAGCGGATACAAGTGAGCATCTTGAGAAATCAGAATACCAAATTATACAGCTGAGCCTATAGACCTAAACTAGAGGCATAATTTAACTACCATGAGCTCCGATGATTTATCTACCAAAGGCTAATTGAAGATGAAAGAATTAGAGATCATCTATAAATACCTAAAGCTCTTGATTGTAATAATTCCTTTAATTTTTTTAAATCTTTTGTATATCTCTACAAATCTTTCCCATAATTGTACTAGTGTGCGAAATTGGAAACAAATATAAACTAGTACCAAATACAATATTGGAAGTCATGGGGACAGAGTGGATTGTTGTTAGTGACTAGACATATATTAAATGACCAACATTATTAACTGTGACATTTAATACATGTCTATTGAATCCAATTCCATTATGGGCACTTTCTGGAGAACTACGTTCTCTTCAGAAATTTGGGTCGAAATAAAACTTTAGTCATTGATCTACGATCATCGAACAACTTTAAATCATTGATGGATTTTAGATACGTGTGATGTGTCAAAGAAGTCATTCTTATTGATACATCGTGCAGGGTCTGGACTCAATGTGATGTGATGTGATGTGCCTTATCTATTAATGACAATGAATTCATGAAATCGCTAATAAAATGATGAATACTAAGAGGGGGGTGAATAAGTATGCCCAAAAACTTAACCAAAGTTTTAAGCAATTTTACTGTAGACCGGTATAGTAGTTTAAACAACAAACAGGTTAAAACACAAACAAGCCAAATAGAAAATAGAGCATTCACCCACAGAAGCACAATCACCATAACACAAGATATTTTGACATAGAAACCCATATGGGAAAAACCACGGTGAGTAAAACTCACAAGTCAACTATCTACATAATAGTAACTAGACCGATTAAGGTTAGACCGGTTAAGGTCAAAATGGTAAGCTTCTTCTACAAAACACTAATAGTCTTCTACAAACAATGACTATACATACAATGGCATATAATACCGATGTGAACAATACAACACATATTACCAGTGGAGTATAACTCATACATAAAATAAGTGTGTGTCCATCAATGACAATCACAACTAAACATCATCAAAATACCAACAATCTCCCCCTTTGGCATTGATGGCAACACTTAGGAAAATTTTGACATCTAAGTGCTTCCAAAACAAAATTGCTCCCCCTAAGCATATACACTACTCCCTTTGCCAAAATTAAAAGCATGTACCACTTCAATTCCATTCTCCATAAAAATTTTAATTCAATACCTATCTCCCCCTTTGCCAACAATGACAAAGTAATACAAAACATAGTGGGTTTACCACTCCCCTGATTTACCAAAATTATATTGCATAACATAAAAAATAGAGTATGTGTTTCTGATAATAAAGAGTAAAAATTTTCAAAAATAGATTTAAAGTTTTTCAGAAAATCCTTCATGTCTGTTGACCAGGTATCTAGAAGTGAGGCAGCGATTTCACTCCAAGTCTTCATCTAGAAAGCTAAATCCTCCATGGTATCAATGGTGCTCAATTCCTATGTAAAAATAATAGCCTCCATGTTCAGAAAACACTTCTGAAGAACCTGCAATTTTGGTAATAAAAGCAACTGGAGCTCCTGCAGATCTTGAGTCTGCTTCCAGATCTTTGATTCAATCTTTGCAATCTAATGTTGGTGAGTGTGAACAGTCTTCCCATACACTATGAAGGAATCATATGGCAATTTGAAGTTGTCTATATACTGCTTTAACTCCGATTGCAATTTGACTCTGTTTCTTTAAAGCATCATCACAGAATAGATTGGGTTGGCAGATTTTGCTCAATAGTCTATGGCCTTTAGCTATTGCTAGACTGATATCATCCCTCTGGTGGATCATCTTTTCTTTGTCTTCATTAAATTGTTTCACCAGTGCAACTTTGAGTTCCTTTTCATGTTTTTTCTTTGCAATGGCCTAAGCAACATCTTCAAAACATTGTACTTGATCATCCACGATTGTGCAAAGAAGTTTTAATTGGGCCAGAGAGGAATTGGTACTGGGGAGACTAGTATCAGGAACTAAGTTGGAAAGACTGTCAACAATAGATTGAATGACATCCTATTCTTTCTTCCTCCTCAATTCTTCCAATCTTTCCTAAGCTAGTTGAATACTCCTTAGTGGCTCATTTTCATCTACCGGGGTAAGACAGGCAAGAGTCAAATCACTGTGACCAATGGGATCAACCTGTTTGGTTTGATCGTCGGTTGCCTTAAGAGTCTGTCCTCCTTCCTTTGATTTGTTCTCCTCTTGTTTCCTCTTCTCCTGCTCTTCTTTTTCCTTGGCCTCCTTGTTGGCCTTTTCTTTCTCCTCTTTGTCCTTCTCCACTCTTCTTCTTTCTATGATTTCTTCTTCTCTTCTTCCTTCTCTACTCTCTTCTTCTCTTCTTCTTTCTCTTCTTTATTCTTCTCTTCTTCCTTCTCTACTCTCTTCTTCTCTTCCTTTTCCTTTTCCGCTCTCTCTTTGTCTTCCTTTTCTTTCTTTGCTCTCTCCTTTTCTTCTTTTTCTTTCTCCGCTCTCACCTTGTCTTCTTTTTCTTTCTCCACTCTCTCTTTCTCCTATTTCTCTTTCCAGCTTTCTCTTTTGTTGCTTTCTCAACTTTTTCTTTTTCTGACTTTTCCTTCTCCATTTTCTCTTTTTTCTATTTCTCTTTCTCTACTTTTTCTTTCTCCATTTTCTCCTTATTTGCTTCCTCTAGTTGAGTACCTTCATCATCTAGTGCATCCACATCAATAGGGTTAATTTGTTTAGTTACTCTCTCACCCTAATTATCAAAGGTTTCATCCAGTTTGGATGTAGATAGGTCAGGCTCTTGCTCAGCCTGTCGATTAGCTTCAGATACCTTCTGCATTTTGACATATGCTTTAACCTACAGATGAGTGTCTTTTTCTACTTCATATTTTTTGCCTCCGAGTAACTAAAGTCTTCTTCTTCACATGAAAAATATGCCTTTGTACCGATTAAGAATCTCAAACAATTATGAATTAGAAGCATCAGGAAAATATTGGGCAAAAATTTCTTCCCTAATTTCTCACTCCTTTTCAATGACAATGCGCCATTTATTATCCAAATAATTATACAAATAATTAGGAACAACAGGTTTAATGTCAATCGGAGATCGATCATTATCACACAAATATTTAATGACCTCTAGCTCTACCTCTTCCTTTTCACTATCACTAAGTTCATCAAAATAATATTTTAGATCGTCAAGAACTTTCCTTCTAACATTCTTCATAATCCTTTGAAAATGTGTCATAGGTTGGTAAGAAGCAATATGTATATTTACCGGTGCAGAGGTTGCAGGTACATTATCAATTATCTTTGTCTTCTTACTTGGTTGCCTTATCTTCTTCATTTCTACCTATGGTTCAGTGTCTTTCGAATCCGGTGTGTTATTCCTGGTTTTCTATTTCTTTCAAATACCTTTGGTGGAATGGCCTCTAGTTTCTTTTTGGCTAGTGACCTCTTGGTCACTTTAGGACTAGCAGTAGCTGCAATCAGTGCTGATGTCGATGACACAACTTTCCTCTTCTTCTACTTCGGTACCTCAATAGGTTTGATCCTCTCTGAGTAAGTATCGATCCTCTTCTTCTTTGGATCTAGTGGTGAAGCAAGTAGGGTAGAGGCATATCCTGTGAGTATATCATTTACCACTTCATAGCCCATAGGCTCAACTTCATCTTTTCTAGGATCAACTACTTCCATTATGCAGTGATCCACTTTGATTGTGAAACATATATCATCTTCATACTTTTTAACCAGATCACCTGATATTCTCATTCTCTAGTTCATCTTTAGTCTGAACTCATCAAAACACCTATTCAGAGTCTCCAGATAAGCAGATCCCACTACTTGTAGACTCTCCTTTATTTGTCTTGAAACCGGTAGGTCACTCGACCATTGAACATCACCAACTCTTGGAAAATACCCTTGAAAATAGAAAAACAAATTGACAAGCAGTTGACCAAACTTAAACCTCAGTGTCTTGTCCTCTTTGATGGACTTTAGATTCTCCATGAGTTGTTTTTGCATGCAAGTACATAAGTCATATTCTGTGTCTTCCTTGATCATCCTATAAGTGGCATGCACCATAGCTGTAGGAACAAAATTTATTCTACTAGCATAGAATAATCTATACCCGATGACCATGCACGCATACTTCACCAGGTCATCTCTTATGGCGCTTATAGTCATTTCTTGTTGGTCACTCATAGAACTGGTGAGATCTGTCACTTTGACTTTTGTGATCTTGCGAAGAACAGGGATTTCTCCAACATTACAGAAACCAGTCATGACATGGATTGCCTCTAGTGTGATATCCTGGGTTCACTCAAGATACATCTTATCACCATGAACCCTACTTAGAATGATCCTTATGTGATATTATATGAATTCCTCAAGAAAATATACTTCATTGTGTAATTTCTTCTTCTCGATCATTCTCTACTCTGGTTTGATCTTCTTATCATCTCTACAGAACAAACTCAACTGGGAGTGAATCACTAGAGACCCTAGGTCTTCTAGGTTGCAATCAATGTATCCTGAAACATCCTCTGTGACAATGACTCTAGCAGGAATTTGAGATAGGGCATTATATTTCACCTTATTCCTGAGAAACTCAGAGGACTCCTCAGGTTTGGTAGAACTAGAAGGGATTTTGGATGTAGAGGCCATGACTAAATAATTTTGAATGATGACAATGTTTCAACGAAGAATACCTTTTCACTCCGAACTAGGGTTCATCAATGTCGAATTCAAACTAGGGTTTGCCGATGTCCAATTTGAACTAGGGTTCACTAATATTGAATTCAAACTACGGTTTACTGATGTTGAACACAACACACTTCTCCAAAAGCTTATTTTAACACTCTGGCCTCCACTCTGAATAACTTGAAATGGCTACAAAATCTTGTGCAAGATTTCTTTCTGGATTCTTTCGTATGCAAGATTGATCGCTTTTGTTTCACTGCTCAAGCTAGAAAAATTTTCCTTTAAAAATAGGTAAGTAAAAATGATGAAAAAAGTCACTTTTAAGAATGCTCCTACCTACCATAATAAATGCATCACCGATAGGGTACAAACCCTAACTTTACCACTTCATTTCTTTTGTCAGTTGATAGGTAACCAATACCTATATACACCAGGGGTCCAAAACATTGTTACCAATATGTTCCCCCTTAAGCTTTTTGAAGATTAATTTTTTGATTCAAGGGTCTCCACACTGGGTGCAGAAATTGGTACATCTTGTGGCTTCTCTTCAGATTTCTTCTTCCAAATTTTATCCATATCAGCCTGAATGGTTTCAGCATCCACCTTTCCTTCTGGGTTGACCGGTATGTTTCTTGATGGATTCTTTTTCAGTCTACATGTTCTGGCAATATGTCTTGGTTTGTGACAATGATAGCATAGCATACTAGGTGCTCTCCATGGTCCGGTGTTCACATTTCCATTCTTCCTCCTGCATGTTGCACCAATGTGACCACTACCACGATAGATCAAAGAGGTTGCTCTCCAATTGTTTTCCGCTCCATAACCATTTGACTAGTGGTCATAGGTTTTGTGCTAGTTTGGGTTCCGGTTCATAGGAGGTTCTAGGACAAATCCTTTAGATCTTGGTGCATAACTTCCAGGGTTATTCATAACTGATCTACACTCAAAAGATCTATGCCCAAACTTGTTGCATTCAAAACAATGACCATTAAATCTACCGGTTCTAGCATTGTGGTTGTACACATTATTTTGCATGTAAGGAAAATTATTGTAAGTCTTACTCCTACACACATTGGCAGTATCTCCTTCCTTGTGATAGTTAAAGCATACAGGTTTGAACTTTTTCTTACCTTTGCTTTAGTTGATCTTAGGTATCAATTTCTCCTTTGGTGCACTAGTCTTGGTTCCAAAGGTTTCACCTTCCTCATATGCAGAGAAACCAAGTCCATAGGTATCCTTTGAAGGCTTCATTGTTTCCAGTGTTTGGTCCAACTTCACAACACTCCGGTTGAACTTTGCAAGTATCTCCTTTGTCTCAGCAAGTTCCTTGGAAAGAGCATCATTGGTTTTCATCAAGGTTTCATTTTGAGAAATGGCTACATTGAGGTTTGCTTGCATTTCTTCTTTCTCTTACCCTCTTGCAAATAAGTGGCAATGACCTACCAATTTCTTGGTTTAACTTAAAGATCTCATGCACCTTGTCCTTCACTAGATCTTCATCTTTTCTTTTTTTTTCTAGCTCCTGACTCATTTTGATAGTTAGTCCTTCCAGCTCCCTCCGTAGGTTAGTTTTGGACTCATTCAATTTCTCCACTTCTTGGACTAGGGCATCCATGTCTGCTTCATCAGAAGAGTTATTTTTAGTGATTTCCATCATTTTCTCAGCAAGCTCTCTTCTTTTGGTTAAAGAGGCTTTATACTTGACCTTAAGTTAATCATAGGCTCTCTCAGATTCAACCAAATGGTGAGTGATTTCCCTCAAGTTGTATTCCCCCATATCTTCTTTCAAGTGGTTAGACTTAGAGAAAGGTTGGCTCTTATACTAATTGATGAATAATAAGAGGGGGGTGAATTAGTATGCACAAAAACTTAACCAAACTTTTAATAAATTTTACTGTAGACCAGTATAGTAGTTTAAACAACAAATTGGTTAAAACACAAACAAGCCAAATAGAAAATAGACCATTCACCCATAGAAGCACAATCACCATAACACAAGATATTTTGATGTGGAAACCCAAATGGGAAAAACCACGGTGAGTAAAACTCACAAGTCAACTTTTTGCAGAATAGTAACTAGACCGGTTAAGGTCAGACCGGTTAAGGCCTTACAATGTTCTTCACCAGAACAGATCATGTTAGGAATCCGGATCTTTGTTAGGAGATAAGTCCTTTTAAAGACTACCTTGTTAAAGGATTTTAGATCCACAACTGTGAACCACCTTGTTAGAAGATTTACAATAGTCTTGACTAGGCCTACCCAGTTAAGGGTTTCAGACTTGTCGAAGAGATTAGTAATCAACAAGTGAATGATCTAGAAAGTAGCACAGAATGCTTGATTAGATCCTTGACTGCTCTATGTTAATGCATTGCAACATTATTTTAGTATTATATCCTTTTCATATTCATTCGCTATCACACGATGCTTCTTTAATATACACACATGCATACACTCTTTAAAACCCTAGACATGATGTCCTTAAATAGGAAGCTGATTTCATGTCAGTCCAATGAGATTGGATTACAATTTCCTTGGTTCAAAGCATCTAGACACATTTGGTAACATAGTATAGAAGCACCACCAAAGATTCGATGGATGATAACTCATCACACTTTACAATTTTACTGGTTTAACATAGTATACCGATTATTGGTAAACAAAGACTGGTAAACTGGAACATGGTGTCTTGATAAAAAAGATTAACTACTGCTAGGGGTCCTCATTATGCTTGAGGTCTTCATACCACTTGATGTCTTCATACCACTTTATGTCTCCATACCGCTTGATGTCTTCATACCGTTTGAGGTCTTCGGTCATGCTTTGACTGGTAAGATTCTTCTACAAAACATCGATAGTCTTCTACAAACAAACACTATACATACAATGGCATAGAATACCAGTGTGAACAATACAACACATATTACCAATGGAGAATAACTCATATATAAAATAAGTGTGTGTCCATTAATGACAATCACAACTAAACATCATCAAAATACCAACATAAAATATATATTTTTTCATAAATAATGAAATATTAGCCAAACAAATTAAATAATTTTCAAATGGTGGATAAAAATCGCGAATACACTTGAATAATTTTTCCTTTGGAGTAAAAATTTCCGCCCATACACTTATATATTTGTTCCTTTAAATGAAAAAACATTTGCCTCCTACAATATATATTTTCCCCACGGAACAAGGTATTATTCGTCGGAATTTTATGGAATTTTTGTATCCTAGAAAAAAATCACCAATACAAAATAATTTGTTTTCCTACTTTGAAAAAAAAAAATTTGCCATCAATATGAAAATTCCCCGACCCAAAATAACATCTGATTCGCCAGGTTTTTACACTTTTTCCTAGGGGGTGCTTTCTTAAAGTTATCCCTATTGATGACCTTGCCAAAAACTTGTTTGCCAACGATCGCCACCCCATTTGTTGTATTTTGGCTGCCGCCACCCTATGCCTCTTCTCTGTGGGCCCGCCATGCCATGTCATGCAATCTCCCACATGCCATGGCCATGCCATTTTATGTGGAGAGTAGCCAAAGCCTCGATTTAATAGGGTGGAAATAATCCATAATAAATATTATTTTCTTTTAAAAGTGCAATGGTCCTTCATATTTCGAATACTTGGTCAAGTTAGTTAATAAACCAATTTATGGAAGATGAGTAATTATCAATCGGTTATTTTGTTTTGAATATGATAACCAATTTTTGGTTAATTGATAATGATGTGAATTATGTCACCCTCTTTCATTGAGGGAAAAGATGATTTCAAATGGAGAGATTTTCTCATGAGGAAGGCTATAAATAGATTAGCCATAGGCTTTTTAAGGGTCTTTTTGGGGAATTTTTATTCATCGTGTTTTTGTTTAAGAATTGTCTTGTTCTCAAGAAGTCTTGAAAGGGGAAGAAGTTTACTTTCTCGCTTTTAGAATAATAGATAGAAAATAATTTTTTTGCATCTTTGTAGAGGATTAAGGTGAGGATAGGCCTGAAGGAGGAGAATTAGAAGAAGGATTTGGAATCTCACAAGCTTCTACCCTTGATGTTCTCCAAGAGAAATTGGGCATGTTAAAAGTTTTTGTTAGAAATCCTCTTAATCATGTACTTGTAATGTCTTTCTTTGGAAATGTGAATTTAGGAGTGTTTTTCAATGTAGAACTCAAGATATGAAAAACCTCATATATTCTTAAGATGAAGAAAAGGAGAATTTACTAAATAGCATTGTGAATCTCTCATTATATATATATATATATATATATATATATATATATATATATATATATATATATACACATATATATATGTATATATATATACACATATATATATGTATATATATATACACATATATATATGTATATATATATATACACATATATATATGTATATATATATACATATATATGTATATACATATATATGTATATACATATATATGTATATATGTATATATATATGTATATATATATACATATATACATATATATATGTATATATATATATGTATATATATGTATATACATATATATATATATAAATACATATCTATATATATATATATGTATATATATACATCTATAGACATACATATATATACATATATATATACATACATATATGTACATATATATACATACATATATGTACATATATATAAATATATATGTACATATATACACATATATATACATAGATATATATGTATATATATGTATGTATATATATATGTATATATATATATACAAAGAGAGAGAGTTATTAGTATTACTATAATACTTTTGAGAAATTATTTTATGATTTTGAGTATGATCTTAGTAATGGCAAGAGGTTGTCAAAAGATGGAACTAGGTATTCTAGAAAGACTAAGGGTCATAGGTTTTCCATTCAAGATGTGTATCTCATCTTTATTGGCTCAGTATTAAGAGCATTAAAGTAAAAACCCTTTTATCGAACTTAGATTGACTAAAGGTAATAACTTCATACTTCCTATTGGTTGAAAATTTTGTAAACTGGGGAAGTTCACAAAATTGTGGTTTCAGCCACAGTATGTGAGATATAATTTCTCCTAATTATAAGGGAAGGCCCCCCCTTTACTTACTACTCTTCTATACTTAAAACTGTAACGTCAAAAAATTGCGACCTTGCAATTTTTAACTTCATTTGGGTCTTCACATTGGCGAAACAAATCCCTAAGCCTGATTAGAGACCCGAGACATGATCGCACCTCTTGAAACATTCATTTCCTTGCATCATGTACTTCCTATCTTGGATTAGGGAAGGATAGGGGCACCTTTGTCCTACTAGGACAGGGGCATGGCATCATTGTCCTTGCCCTATTTTGGCCCCCCTCCACTCAAATATTGCATTGGGCTTATCAATGGGAAGCAAGAAAAGGTTTTCTATGTCAGCCTAAGATGGAAAATCAATTACAAACCCTAATTGGCAAATATATAAGATACATTTTACCCTCTTATTTGAAGAATTTCAATCAATTACAATAAGTTTGATAAGTGGTATTCAAGCATTCAATCATTCCTTTCAAGCATAGAGCATCTCAAGTCTCCTTCCAAGGCTAGGTGTTGCATTCAAGTCAAGGATTCAACCATTGAAGAGGAGATCCCTATCAAAATTCAAAGCATTCAATTCTACATATCCTTTCAAACAACTCTATCAATATTTCAATTGCATCCTCTCTTGAGGTGAATTCTATTTCAGCCATTTACTTTCATTTACTTGCAAGTACTTTTCATTATTTGGTCAATTCCAAAAATGGGGTTTGACCTGAAGGCAAACTCCCAATTCCAACAACATTTCCTCTCTTTTCATGTGTAGGTTGCAGGTGTGCAATTGTATTTGCAAGTTTAAGCTTCATTTTCAGAGACGGAAAAACCCTTTTGAGTACATGGATTTTTCAGAGGACCGAGTACATTTTCAACACGGTCCTGACAACTTTCACTCAAATTTACAGGGGAGCTTTGTCTCGACATTTCACTATAAATTCTAGGTGCACATCTTCATCCCACATTTCTATCTCAAGTTATAATAATTTCTTTGCTATTTTTACACTTAGTCTCAATTCACTTAATTCATCCTATCTATTCTAAAAGAGGGGTTATTGTCAATTCACTTAGCATTCAATCTCTTTCCATTGATATTGGATCTAGTGAATTCAACCCCTTTTAAATGTAATGTGTTAAAGAGGTTGAAGAGGATCCTTTGTGAAACTTTCACTCCTTTCTTGAGTAGGGTTAAGCTTTCCACTTGATCTCCTCATCACCCCTTTTTCACCATTACATTTTGGTAAACCCGACATCTTACATACTTCACATTATCGCATTTTTTTCATTTACAAGTTTAATTTTCTTGAAAAACTCAGTGATTAATTCATTCAAAACTCTAGTTGTTAAAATTGGAATTGAACTTGTGTTTTGCAAAAATTGCTATCTATTGTTTTAGATCAGAAAATTGCACTGAATTCAATTTCTTCTTTGTCTTGTCCAATTTGAAAATCAATTTTACAAAATTAAGTGGTTAATGGTCAAAACCCTAATTTTCAAAAATCAACTTGAATTTATGCAAAAATTGGATTGACATTTAATTTTCAGATTTAGAACTATTTTCAGCTTTGTCTTCTTGCCTAAAATTCAAATTTTTAGTTTCGCTCCCTTTTCCAAAATTCAAAATTTAAAAATTCAGTGGTTAGGTCTTAAAACCCTAATTTTCAAACTCACTTGGATTTTGTGTAAATTTCAATCAATTTTAACCAATTTCAGTTATCAAAACATTATCCAAGCTGGCCTTATCCATTAGGTTTGAACTTTTTCAAATTTGCAATTCAATTTCTTATCTTTTTCAAAACCCTAATAGGGTCCCATTTTCGCATTCAAACCTTAATTTCATATATTTAAACTTCATAAAATCAACCAATTTTTTGACGTTAGCTCTAAAATCATCATAGCTTTTATCCCTGAAAAATTCTGAAAAAAATTGGGCATACGGTGTGCAACTTCAACATGGTCCTTGGCATTTTTTCCAAAATTTTGGGGGACTGTTATTATTGTATTTAATTGCTTAAATCTAGAAATTTGGTTGATTTTGTCAAAATTTGATCCCTCTAAAATAAAAAATACTTCACAAATTCAACATCACAACTTTCAAGAAAAAATTTAAAATTAAGTGGTTAATTGTAATCTGCCCTGATTTTAAAAATTTGGTCAATTTTAATTTTAAAGTTAAGTAGTATCCCATAGGCCCTAATTTTAAAATTTCAAACACTATTTTGGAAATTATGTCATTTCTTCTTTCAACAAAGTTCAAATTGTATAGTCATCATTTGTGCATTATTCGATTTTGCAAACTTTATTCCCCAAACTCAAAACTCAAATTCAAATTTTAAATTCAAATTTTCCCTCTAGTGCATGAGTTTTACCACTATTAGTCCTAACTCTATTATCCCCATTAGATGAAGCATTAGAATTAAGGCTTCCCAAGGTTTAATTCCCGAAGACATGGAGCCTAATTTGGGTGACTTCTTCAATGAGGATAATTATAATCCTTCCCATTCTAATAACATCCATGTCTACCCAATTGATGATTCCAATGATGAAGAAGAAGCTTTGAATAGAGTTTATCAAATTTCAAAATTGGACAATCAATTTGACAACTTTCAACAATGGATGTCCAAAGAATATCCTAGTAGTAAATCCCTCCTTTAATTGACGGTCTAAAATGCATGATTCAAAGTGATAAGAATGAAATTAATATATTACGTGGCATTGCTCACATTGTTGATTCTAATGTCATGCCTATAAAAAGTTGTGCTAAGAACTTAGGTTATTCACAATCTCCTACACAAGTGAATCATTCTATACCTTTGACCACTTCAATGACTAGCATTCCTAACTTCACTTCAAACATCATGGCTACATCAACTCAAAATGTTATACCTACAACCATTAGTCATGGGGGCAATCCCTCTTCTTCATTCAATCCTCCATATTTATCTATGCCTTCAATGAGTATTCCTATTGTCTCTCAACCAACCAATGTGAAACAAGGGGGAAATTCATCTAATCATTATATCCCTCCTTTTAGTGTCCCATTTCCTACTCAATCATCCCCTATGCCTACTTACCATAGTGTTCCACCACCCTATTCTCAATCAATGCCTTTTTTCAACAACATCACACCACCTTATCAATCAAACATGTCTAACATAAATTATTCAACCGAAGCAACCATTAATAGCTTGCCCAAATTGTGTCATCACTGCAATAACAAATTGTTTCTATGAGTTAATACAAGTTTAGTGTGCCCACATTTGATGTTGCAAGCCCACTTTCTCTTGATATTATTAGAGTTGTCCCTCCTAAACATGTTGAAATCCCTCACTTGGAACTCTATAATGGGAAATGTGATCCTTTAACACATGTCAAGACAGTCCAAACTTTGTGTACTAACTTTTCTTATGATCAAATATTGCTTTCCAAACTATTTACTAGAACACTAAGAGATAATCCTTTACAATGGTATTGCTCTTTGTCTTCCTATTCTATTACTTCTTTTCAACAATTAGCAAATGATTTAATTCAACAATTTCAAAACAACATAGGTCCTAAAATCACTTTGACTTATTTTAATGCATTGTAAACAAGGTGTTAAAGAAAAGGTGACTGACTTTATTGGTAGATATAAGCATTTGTATTTTCAAATTTCTTTTCCAGTGCCTTATAATGATATTAAAAGGATTTTCATTTCTAATTTGTAAAAAGACATTAGGGACAAACTTCTCTTTTCTAAGTTTACTTCCTTTCTGCAGTTGTGTGCAACACTTCACAATTATCAACTAACTGTGAGTCAACTGGAGCAATCTACTCCTATGGCTCTGAGTGATAAGGGTGAGAGTGATCAACAACCATTTGTGAAGTTCAAACCGAATAAAGGCTTCATCAAATTCAATGACACCATCAACAAAAACAATGTGAATGCTACAACAGGTGTGCCTCCTATTTCTAAGTTTTTTCAGAAGATAAAGACAATTTACTCCTTCGAATGAATCTTTACATAGAATTATGTCTCAGTTGTTACAAAGAAATGTTATCACACTTCCTCCAATAAAACCAGTTGACCCTTCTAAGTAAGCCTCACCTTACTTTAATAATAATTCTTTTTGTCAATTTCATCGTCAACCTAGTCATGATACTGAGAAATGTTTTACATTAAAAAGTAAGATTCAAGATCTGATTGATAATAATACTATATTTGTGGTAGGTGTGAATGATAAAGGAAACAAATCAGTAGCTCCTCCTAATCAAAATCTAAAGATTTTTACTGATCCTTTACCCTCTCATACCTCTAACATGATTGAGACTGAACATGGCTCTTTCTCTCCCTCTAACCTTACTACCACGAATCCAAATTTGGTGAATATGGTAGAGAAACAAGAAACACCTAAGGACTCATGTATCACATTTGACCCTAGTGAGACTATTAGAGCACCTAATGGACCATTATAAATAGTTGTGAAGATTCAAGATAAACCTTGTTGTGGTGTGCTTATCGATCCCTCTTGCATGGTTAATATCATCACTGAAGAATATCTTTTCACTTTGTGTTTATATAAACCAAACCGTGATGATACTAATGTGGTTGTTAAGTTATTTGATAGATTTTCTTGTCCTACCATTGGTTCTATCACACTCCCTATTGAGGTTCATACTAAATCTATAGATGTCAACTTTTTTGTCATTCCTTCATCTAAACAATTTTGTATGAAGTTGGGTTACCCTTGACTATCTTCCATGAAGGCCATCACCTCTCCAATACATAAGTGTTTGAAATTTCCCCATAATGGACAAATCACAACTGTTAACCATAGCTTATTTCGACCAGCCGAAAGAAGCTCAGGTGTTCCTATTGATTACTTTTGGCCTCAACAATTTCAATCTCTTCCACCAAGAAGTGATTCTCTCTTTCAATCTTATAAAAAAATGGATGAAAGACATGATCTTATACTTGAGCCAACCTAGAACTCCAACACTTGGTATTCCTATCATCCTTGAAGATGAATTTTTTCCTCTAATGGATAGAACTAATCTTCCTCCTAAGGAAGATTCCCAACCTATTCATATGGATGAAACTATGCCTTATCCTAAGAATAAAAATAATATCCCTCCTAGGTTAGACCTGTACCTCCTCCTCATTATGGACTTGGTCTCCTTCCTACGCCAAACATTCCTCCTTTAAATGGTTTAGTTCCACCTCCTTGCACTTATAGAGAGAAGAGACATTCCTCTCCTCTTGTTCAACCTAAGAGACCTCAACCTAAACCTCCAACTACCAAAGATGAGAATATTTTTCCTTCAACGAATATTCCTCCTTCTTCTCAGCCTTCCACTAAGACTCGACAGAATCATTATGCAAGAGATCGCCAATGAAAAATGTCATGCTAGAGCTTGTGAAGTTGTTTCTCAAACTATTCAATCTCCCAAAACACCAATAGTTGACATGATTCCCTTTTCTCCTAAACAAGATATTGAACCTAAATCTCCAAATCATAAGTTCTAGAAAACATGTGATGGTTTTACTTTTATTCATGTTAGAGCTCCTCTTTCTATAAATATTGATGAAGAAATAGGTGAAAATGTTATTCATGATGGCAATCCAAATCCTAATGCTTCTTGTGTGTATGAAAAGTAGAATAAGAATCTATATCTGCAAGACACAACAATTCAATTAAGTTATTACATGTATGGTTAGATATAAATAAGCATGAATAATAAAACCATAACAAATCGACCAATTGCCTTCTAAAATATGTGAGTATAAGATTGCTCTCATATTTTTATAAGCAATACCAGTGACTAGACTACACCAAGATGAAGGGTTTAATCTATATGAGTATGATATGAAGCTAAAATGGATGCAAGATGGATGAATAATTCCAGCAATAATGAATTCAAGCAATATGGATTCAAGAAATAATGAGTAAACTAAATATGGATGCAAATAATCTAAAAAAAGCACAATATATTCAATGACTCCAGAGCAAAATCAACGTAATAATAATCTCCAAGTGTGTTCTCAAAAATCTCTAGGGTAAATTGGAAGGAGAGCTGAAGGCTGAATTTATAGAGAATTACAAGAGAGATGATGATGAAAAAGCTCAATTTAGAATTAATTAAAAATAATTGAGAAATCAGGTTCAGTTAACCTCGAGATAGATTCCAATTATAGTTTAATTGAAATGCATTCAAATAAGAAGGTCAAGTTGCATTAGAAAATAATATTAAATTAATTCCATGCATTTGTGATAAAAATAGATAATTCTTTGATTTATTCAAGAAAAGAGTATTTTCAATGCAACTGAACTTCTTTTTCTGAAAAGCTTTGAGTTCCAATTTTAGAGAATAATTCAATAATTCAATTAATTGCTTTTCTA
Organism: Cryptomeria japonica; assembly: GCF_030272615.1. NCBI lineage: Eukaryota > Viridiplantae > Streptophyta > Pinopsida > Cupressales > Cupressaceae > Cryptomeria > Cryptomeria japonica. The sequence continues at coordinate 289,352,314 of NC_081410.1, forward strand.
ATTTCAATTTCTAAATTTAGAAAAAGAAATAATATCTCAAGTTTGATTTCTCTTTCAATTCAATTCTTTTATTTTATTTTCAATTCAACTCTTGCTTTGTAATTGATTCTTCTTTTGTAATAAATTAATTCCTTTTTGCATGATTAAATGGCAAATTTATTAATTAATCAAATATGCAAAGATATTTAATAAATTAAAATAGGATAATTGATGAAAATGATTTTCTTGGAATAATTCAATTAATTAAATAAATATTTAATTAATATTGAGTAATTGATTTGCCATGTAATATTTGATTAATAATGTGCTCAAGATTGATTTAATTGCCTTTGGTTAGGACCTTGGTGATTTTGTCGAGATTAGGGGCCCATGGTTTAGATGACCAATTTTAGGGTATTACATTTGCCTATCTTTGAATTAATGTGCGAGCAGCGCGTTCATTCAAAGAATATGTGATGTCTAGGAGATGCCATTTCTGAACTTGATTGATCACGAACCAGATAAAGAGCAAGGTGTTTATCTTGATTCGAAGCGATGAAGTTGAATGAAGTCTGATTAAAGCGATATTGTTCCCGAACTTGATTGAACTTAGGAATGATAGAGAACAAAGATACCGAACTTGAACTTGATTGATCAAGAAGCGGATCTTACTGATCTAGAACTTGATTGAACTAGACACAGTGAGCGAAGATAAAAATCAATCTTAAACTTGATTGATCAAGATACAATGAGCGAAAAATAAACTGTCCAGCTTGATTCAATGCGATGAAACTGAACACCTGCTTAAATTGAGCGTGTGATCAAAGATACTCTTTAAACTTTTGATTAAGTTTAAACGAATGATCAGCTTGATGTAAAGTGATGAAACTGATTAACATTAAGAGATTGATTCACAAAAAGACAAATATCAGCTTGATTTGAAGTAATGAAACTGATATGCCCCTAGCGATTGATTCGATTCAGATGATTAAGAGATCTCAACTTGATATGAAGCGATAAAGCTGAGATGCCCCTTAGCAATAAGAATTTGATTGATTTTCTTTAGTTGAAAAGATTTTTGCTCAACTTTTGATGAAGATTTAAAAAATTTCTCGATTTTGAAGATGTTAGGTCATAAGGTCACGAGTATGCCCCTCGAGAGAGAAATCGAAAGATAGCGAGGGTATATGATTATTATAGGCCATTTTTAGCAATGATAAGTTATTTGAGCACAAATGATAATTCTGAGGAATGTTTGAATATATTGGTGTTAATTGATAAGAAATTGAGTGCAAAGTTGCTTTGTAGAATAAATATTGAATTGAGATTCAGCGTTGATTCATGAGAAATTGAGCGCAATTAGAAGAAAGAATGAGCTTTTGATGAAAAGGTGCTAAGTGGTCCAAATTGTGTGAAATTGACTAGTAAAATGATCTCAAATTTCAATTTCAATCCCAAAAATGGAATCAGAACAAGTGAATTAGCTAAGGGTACAATTTTCATGTCCATCGGAGCAAGTTTAAAAATTAGGGTTTTGGCTATATATGGGGTAAAAATGTCATTTTCAATTCATTTTAACCCTCCAAGTTTGAAAATTTAAAAAAAAGCCTTCTGCAAAGAAAATGGTGGTCCCTACTTGTGAGCATTGATTCGAGCACTAGAGACAACATAATTGACCTTGACACTATGAGCCAGCGGTAAGTGGTCAATCTTAAGCCTCTAAATTATGTTCTCAATTTTGAATTTGTTTTGTTCATTTTTCAATTTTTAACACGTTTGAAGTCATCCATTCTCATTTTGTCATGCGAGATAGGATCCGGTCTCGTACGAAAAACTCCTGAAGTTTGTTTTGTCATTTGAGGCTATTAGTTTTGTCGTTCTAACCCCACCCTTATATCATATGGCAATATTCATGAAAGACCATTTTGTCGTCCAGGGTCCAATCTTTTATCATATGGGGTTCTTTTGTCATTTGAGGCCCAATCATGACTCGTACGAGTTGCTGCCCTTCTATGTTTTGTCATTTGGGAAACAATGAGCATTTTTTAATGTCTAAACTTGAAATTTTGATTTTTCAATGGATGTAGTTGAATTTGTGGTTTGTTTTGCTTCTCTTCTAGGCTTATTTGGAATATTTTATGATGCTTCATTGCTTGATTTTTGTAGGTTCGATTACCTCATGTTCTCTTCAGATGTGTTTATCCCCCTACCATGACATTAGTGTGGCAGTTATCTAAGGTTGAGCAGGCACATATTGATTTGTGTGGCTTGACACACCTTCTTGGTTTACCAGACATCCGTGTGAATCATAGAATGCTCACAGCATTGGTTGAGCAATTCCATTCAGAGCTACCTTCCATTTGCCAGTGGGGGAGATGACTATCACTCTCGAGGATGTATATAAGATCCTCTGTATCCCTTTTGTTGGGTATAAGGTAGATTACAATGCAGCACTATTACCTGGATTATAGGTAGTACGGCATGTCTTCAGGGATCCTAATATTTTGACATGTTCCATCAGTTGGGACGTCATGATGAGTAGGTATACTAAGGATTTTCCTCTGTCTTGTGTTCTAGCAGGTTTTATCAGTTGTTTTTTGATGCCAGATAGAGGACAACAAGGATTCCAATGTGGTTGGGGTAGGATGCTAGAGAGATTGATGGAGACCCCTCAGAGGCTTGGCTGGGGTTCTTGCATATTAGCCCACATGTATTGTGAGATGCATGAGGTTGTGTATAGGGAGGGCAAGAGCATGGTTGTTGGAGTTTTGATTTTATAGGTTTGGGATTGGGAGCACCTCCTAGTTTGTCAGTTGATTGTAAATGATAGTAGAGAACATGGGCAGTCGATTGTATATAGGTATGCAGGTTATGTTACATAGCCCCATCTAGGGAAGACCAATTTTTGGTGATGGCAGTTAGATGATTTGATAGCCATTATATGGAGACCTTATAGGGGGATAGAGCCATGAGATGACTAGCAGATAGTACATAGGGATCTTTTTGTTATGCGCCCACTTATTGGCAGATCATAGACTGTAGTGGAGTTATTTATTGTTTCTTGAGTGATGAGGTAGTATGGCAAACCTCAGGGGATCTCGCAGGAGTTCACAGCATATGTGTAGTATGCTGATGAGGAGAGGCAAGGATGGTCACCAAGGTTATCCTATGCCTTAAGTATGTAGGAGCTGACTTTTCTACAATGACTTTGATGGGACTATATGGATGATGTTGTGGATGCAGGGGTATTGCCCCAATATAGGGATTGGTTCCACTAGCATCCATTTCCTAGGTTGACAGATCCATCTGAGAAGGATCCTCACATTGAAGAGATTGAGGATGATTCCCTGCACAGGGACAGGGATAGGGCCAGAGAAAGGGACAAAGAGCTGAGGCTTCGAGGCAGGCAGGTGGTGATCCTGGTGCTAGTAGTAGTAGGGTTCCAGCTGGGGTTGGATAGTAGAGGGGTGAGAGTGGATCCCTTGGGAGGATAGGAGTGAGGTTGGGCAGAGCTGAGGAGGAGAGAGCAGCGCTGAGATAGATCCAGCAATGAAGGGAGGAGCAGGGTGGAGCTGGAGGTGGAGATGGGGGTGGAGATCCTACAAGAGAGCAAAGGACTGATGCAGGACGGTCGATAAGAGAACATCTTGTGGAGCTGCTGTCACAACTGATAGTGGCTCAGACTCAATTAGTGGAGCGAGACCGACAGCTAGCAGAGCTTAGGGCTAAGTGCAATTGTTAGGTCACAGAGATGAGAGAAGAGAGGAGGGAAGAGACAGATGCTTTGTGACAGGAGGTACTTCACTAGATGAGTAGGGCAGCATACTATGTTGCAGCGTACATCATAGCAGTTCTAGTTGCGCAACAGGTTGTCCCCTACTCGCAATACATGGCACGATCGGAGGGAGCTTGGGCACCTCATTAGGATCTTGGTCAATAGGCTCCCCCTCCTCCACCTATCAATGAGTGAGAGGCCGAGAGATAGATAGTCTTTTTGTAGCTCTGAGATTTTTTGTAGCCTATACGATTCTTGCTCTGATGTGAGTTTTTATATGTCATTTGACATCATTTTGTACTCTAAAACTTTATATGATATATATATATATATATACGAGATCTGATTTGACTTCATCGTACTTGTGTTGATTCAATTATGAGATGCTTTCTATATGCTTTATTCTATATGTATGCATTTCTTTTCAGGATGGATGTATGTAATGCAGATGAATATGAATGTTTGTTTTTGTTTCTTTTCATATGCAAATAAATGAATGTAAATGAGTAATGAATAATGCAAATTTTGATTTTTCTATGCAATAAGATAAATGCAAATGAGTAATAATGAAATATATGAATCTATGAGATGTTTATGTATGCAGCTAACATCTCAAAACACAAGTACTCGATCGGAAAAATGATAAAAAAGAGACCACTTAGCGTAAGAAATGATGATGCTTCTAGCTCTCATTCAGAAGATAAAGAGATTATTATTATCACACCAAAATCACTCTAAATTCACAAAATATAGAATGAAATGCAAAATGATATGCAAAATGCAACCTAAACCTAGTTACTAGATTTTAAATGCTTAAGATTCATCACTGAGCATAATGAACATAACAGGCAGATTAGAGTTCCTTTCTTTTTCAATGTGCAGTTTTAATTATCTTGTCTACAATGACCATTTTTTCATTCATATCTTTGGACAGATTTTGTAGGGACCCGATTTGCATCATAAAGAAATTTCCGCAAAACAAACAAAGAAATGATGTGGACCTCCCTGTAGCATTCAAATAAGCAGAGTTGAGGTATGTGTGGCGATTTCACCTTGATGTGAAGTCTCTTATCACAAACATCCAACTAATTTAGATGTTTCTAGATCATTGGGATCATTCCTACAAGCAAAAAACAAAGAAAATATTATGTCCCCAATCCTTTCTCCTCTTAATCATGATAGACTTCCTTGAGCTACTCAAAGGGATAATAATCGAAAACCAATATAAAAGATAGAATACAAAGAAATTTTTCACGCATAGCTCAAATTGTTTAGTGATTGTTTTCTGTTATGTTGTTTTTCTTGTTAACTCAGTAATAAAACTCTTCAGTAGTCAGGAGACAGGTGACTGACTCAGAGTAGACGACCAGGTTTCGCTAACAGAAAGATGACTTGGTTGATGCTGCTTAGGACATAATATTTTCTCTGTCAATTAACCTAGGACTAGAACATTGATCAATTTTAAGCCACGAGGGTTCCAATGAACCAGGATGTCACAAAAGTGACTGAAATATATGTACAAGCGAAAGCAAAGATGCAGGAAAGCGAGAATGCCAATGTTGCATTGATAGATGGAGCACTTGAGTACAAGAGGTGCCTGCTTGCCAAGTTCTCACTTGCTTGGCAAACATTACATTTTTTTTTTACCAAGGTGCCTATTTACCAGGTTTTCACCAGGACATTTTCTCTCTTTATATTTTTTTTTCTTTTCTCTTTTTCAGGACTTTTTATGATTTTTTTTAAATATTTTTTGAGGACTTTTTCAGCTGTACAAGTTGCTGGAGCAGAGAATGCTAAGTGAAGAATTTCTTCAAGTGGATGGTGTTAATTGGTTCATGGAGCTATTCTCCTTCCAAGTTTGAGAGTTGATAGGCACCAAAGCCAAATACTATAGTAACAAGTAGGGACCCAACCAATTGAGTTCAAACTTCCCTTTGTTGTCTTGAAACTGTTGATTTTTAGGATTTTCTCTCAGAACTAGGTCACCAACCTGAAATTCTCTTTCTCTAACTTTCTTGTTATATCCTTTGGACATTCTCTTTTGATATACTTTGATATGATCAAACACCACTTGTCGACGCTCATCCAGCAATTCAAGTTCTTGCAATCTAGATATTCTATGATCTTCATCAGTAACAAGACCTTACAAAGAAACTCTTAGAGATGTTATTTCCACTTCAATAGGTAATAGTACTTCAGACCCATACACCAAAGAGAAAGGTGTTGCCCTAGTAGGTGTTTTGATACTTGTTCAGTAAGCCCATAATGCAAGATTGAGCTCAGATGTCAATCCTTCCCGGATTTGTTCACTGTTTTGTGCAACATAGTCAGTAGGTTTTTGTTAGATGCATCAGCTTATCCATTACCTTGAGGATAATATACTAATGACCAGTGTTGTTTAATTTTGAATTTCTCACAAAGCTTGTCTAGGTCTTTATTCTTGAACTGTCCTCCATTATCAGTCACAATGGACGAAGGTATCCCATACCTGCAGATGATATAGTTTAATATGAACAAGGCAACTTGTTTACCAGTTGCTTTGATGAGCGGAACCGCTTCTACCCACTTGGTGAAATACTCAGTGGCAGTTATGATAAATTTCTGTCCATTAGATGAAGAAGGATATATCTGACCAATGAGATCAAAGGCCCATTGCTGAAAAGGCCAATGTGTAATGAAGGGTATGAGATCCCTTATTGGAGCATGTATGAGATTTCCATTTAGCTAACACTTTTCACAAGTCTTAGAAAATTTAATGGCATCTTTCTCCATGTCTGGCCAGTAGTAGCTAGCCCGTAGTATTTTCTGAGCTAAAGTAAAACCATTCAAATGAGATCCACAAATACCTTCATGGACTTCTAATAATGCACGTTTAGATTCTTCACTTTCTAGAAATCTAAGAAATGTACCATCCAAACCTTATCTAAACAAATCATTAGCAATGATAACATATCACGAAGCATTTCGGGTTAGGTTCCTTTTCTCATTATAGGTAAGATTTTTTGGGATGATTCGGTCTCATAGATAAGAGTAAATGTCACTATAATGAGATGACTCATGTCCAATAATAGAATAGACTATCTAGGACTCAGGAGAATCATAGGCAAGGTAATGTAACTCTTCCACCAGGAATTCAAAGTAAAAATTAGACTCTTGTAACTGTGGTATGGATGCCAAGGCGCCCATAGCATCTTCTGCTCTATTTGTTGATCTAGGAATCTACTGGAATGATACAAAAGTAAAATATTTCTTATGATCATCCACCATTCTCTTATAAGGCATTAGTTTCTCATCTCGAGTATGATATGTATCATTTATTTGATTGATGATTACCTAAGAATCTCCACAGATGTATAATTCAACAACCTTCCATTCGATAGCTAGCTTGATCTCGTTTACCAGAGCTTCATAATCTACAATTTTGTTTGTATAAGGGAAGAGAATCTTATAACCCTTTGGGATTGAATACTTTTCAGGATTAATAAAAAGTATTCTAGCACCGAAACCATTTTGAGTGAAAGACCCATCAAAGAACATCTTCCATGATTGTTGAGTAATATGAATTATTGATTCATCTGGAAACTCTATATGCAGCAGTTGAGTGTCTTCAAGTGGAGCATCATCAAGTTGATTTGCAATTACCTATCCTTTGATACTGGTACTATGTTTAAAATCCATTCGGCATAATCTATAGCTCTAATGAATCCAACTTTTAGCAGCTTTTCTAGTTCAGCCTTGACCAGCAATTTCACATGTGGGTGCATCTTACGGAGTTTTTGCTTGACTGGTTTAACTCCTAGTTTGATAGAAAGATGGTGCATGATGAGATCAGGATCAAGGCCTGGCATATCAGAGTGCATCCATGCAAAGTTTCTTTTCTTTTCTGAAAAGAGATGAGTGAAATCTTTCAATTCTTCTGCTGATTGTAATTGAGCTACATGAATGATGTGTGGTGTCTCTTGACTCCCAATGTTCACTAGCTAAGTTGGCTCGATCAATATAAAAGACCTTTCCTGAAAATGACTTGGTAGTATATCAAGTGTCTCACCTTCAGGCACCTTCGAGAGGTTTTCACCCTTAGGTACGTCCTTTATTTTCTTTTTTTAGATTTTGACACCGCCATAATGTGGTTTTCGCCATCAGATCTTTTATTTTTATTTTTCTTGTTTTTGCGACTAAGATACTTGATATCTGTTTCAGTCATGTTTTCACTTTGTTCACTAGTGGAAGAGTCCATAGGTTCAACTGCATTGAGATAATAGGCTACTGTATACTCATTGGTAAAAGTAGGTATATTCATTGGCTAGTTTTGTAATGTGCAGTCAATCAATTATGGATGTACTAAGGATAAATTTTGGATAGGTTCGAGAGCATTCATGGTATTGTCATCACAATTGCGGATCGAAAAGTTGAGTTCCAGAAGGATACCTTGCGTAAGTGTCTTGAGACCAAGAAGAGTCAGATCATGATTATTAAAGTTCATGTTAATATTTAGTTAACCTAATCCAATAGACATACTTGTAGTGTCATTCCCCACACCAGACTGGATGTCATATCGTGGTTCAACAGTGATAAGATGAGTACACAAATTTTCATTATTTGCATCAGATGATTCAAAATTTGATGTTGAGTAGATATTGTTCTGAATAGGATTGTTGTTAGAGTCATCAGAGTCATCGGGTGAAGTTTTCGGGTCTTCTACAAGTGATTTATTGAGTATATGTATGGTATCAACACCAACATCTTTAATGTTGCAAGTTCCTTCAAGCTCTGGCTCATTTGTCATTTGTATCTGACATACATGTTGACATGATCTTATTGTTTATGTGATTTGTTGTCATCTACTCCATTCAACTTCTTCTGGACTGATGACTGGTTCTGCTTCTGTTGCTTCCAATTCTTCCTATGTAGTGCTATACCTGATTTGTTCTATTTTAGCATAGGGGTACATAGATGAAAAGTATTCTGGTATGCTTCCTTCCTTCAGTCCTTGTTCATAGTTTTCTTGTCTCTTTCATCTGATTTCCTGTATTTCTTTTTCTAGTTTTATGTGCATCAGCTCTTGAGTATCTTTTGTGATGGTAGTAGACTCTTCTGGAGTTTCCGTAGTGGATATGTCTAAGAGGTGATCTGAACCCCATTCATACTCATTTGAGTCAGTCTCTAAATCTTCTACTTATTGTCTACCAGTATATGTGACTGAAATTTTTAGCAGTGTGAGCAATTCCCTGAACCTTTCTACTTCTTCTTTTATATCTTCTGGGACTTTTACTTCTTGTAGTATTGTAGCTAATACCACCAAAACTTGGGCACTAACTATTTCTTCTCTCTTGATTGCTAGTTCCTCTTGTTCTATTTCATAGTTGTCTTGAAGATTTTTTTGAGTGTTTACCTCTTGTAATGTTAAAGGCAAAGTCTTTTTCTTCCACTTAGTCTTAGAAGCATGTTTTTGATCTGATGTTTTTCTTGGAGTATATCCTAGTCCATCTTTATTATTTATGGAATTTGTTTGTAGCTAAATTGGTTCAATAATACCTTCCTGATGTTTGCCCAGAGGACCAGTACCTAAATATCCCATACACTAAATCATTTTTTAACCAGAACCATAATGGGTTGGAGAAACATCACAATGTTGTGCTTCCTCATTTTGACTATCTTCCTTCAAAAGTCAGTTAAGAACTGCATCTTCTTCTATTTCATCTACCAAGGAAGTAGAAGATTGTACAAAGAGACCATCATATATGATATTTGGAGTTGAAGTTTGTGTTCTCATAGCCTCTGATGGTTTGCCCAACTGTTTTGGTGATGTAGGGAGAGAGACTAATGAAAGTACCGGTTCTATCCTGTAGCCATCCATGTCGGTATTTGTAATTTTCAATTTCTTTTCCAAGTCTTTCATCAGAGCTTCTGGATTTTCATTTGTAGAGGCTGCCCTATTATGAGGCACAAAATTATTTGCATCTTTTGTCAATGCATTACAGACAACATTAGTATCAACAAGAATACTTACTTCAATTCCGGGAAATTTTAAGCATTGATGGTATGTTGATGGAACTGCCTTCATCTCATGAATCCACGGCTTGCCCAATAAGATATTGTATGACAAAAGAAGATCAAGTACCTAAAAAAGGACATCTCTTTCTACAGGTCCCACTTTGATTGGTAATGATACCAGACCTTTAGAGGTCCTTTCTTCTTCATCATAGGCTTTAATTGTTATTTTCTTAGCAGGATCAATGACATTTTCAGAGAATCCTAGTTGTGTAAGCAGACTGTAAGTACAAATATTCAACCTCATGCCTCCATCTATCAAAACATGTTTGACTATATGTTTATGGATCATGGCTCCAATATGCAATGGCTGGTTATGTGGATTATTTAGCGAATTGTCATCTTCTTCATAGAAGGTCAGATAGTGAGGTGAGGTTAGATGACCCACCATAGACTGAAACCGATCAATGTCTAAATCATTTGGAACGTTAGTGGTGAGCAATGCTTTGTCTAGGATCTCTTTGTGAGCAGAAGAGATTTTTAGCAATTGAGATTTGAGCATTTGTCCTTTTCAATTGTTCAACAATGCTATATCCAGAGGATGATGTTGAAGTTAACCTTCTAAATTTATCCAAGGTTGATTCTTTTTGTTTTTTTGGTGAGACTAGTGGGTTTGATGTTCCTTAAGCCGAGTTGGAAGAACTAGCTCCTTGGAGAGTGACTTTCCTTTGAGAATGGGTCAGAGCTCTTGCGTATCATGATTCATTTGGTTGATCTTGGACTATAATCACATTGCAATATTCAGATTGGGAAGGCTCAACCATGTTAATGACGTTGTCATTGCTAGTATAAGTATAATTTACTTTGGCACCTCCTTTGGTCTTTGATGAATCACCTTGTTCATAAACAGGTAAAGGGTCTCTAAATTCTTTGTGATAAGCATTGTTCGGATGATTTCCAACAATGATTTTACCAGTGTCTATGAGATCTTGAATTTCATGTTTGAGCTTCATGCAATTGTTTATGTTATGACCTTTATTTCGATGGAAGTCACAGTATTCATTTTCTCTCCACCATTTTGGTTTGATTTCTGGATCATGTGGTCTGGAGTTATCTGGTAGTGTTATCAGGTTGTTTGCCAATAGAGTCTTAAAAGAGGATTCATATAATTCTTCAAGAGGGGTAAAATCACGCTTAGGTTTGGAAAGCCAAGGTTTCTCTTTGAACCACTCTTTTGTTTTATTTGGAGGATTTTCTATTGCAGCTTCAACAGCTTTAAGTCCTTGTATACCACTAGCCAAGTTGAATATCGTGGGTTGTGAGTTGGTTTTAATAGTATCTACTACTCTGTCATTAACAACATTCTTGTTGTTATCTTTGCCAAATTTCCAATACTTGTTCTTCTCTTTAGAGCTAGATCCTGGTTGTGTTTCTTTCCAAGGTGAGATATCCCCCTTCTTTATGAGCACATCTTCCATTCAAATGGCATTATCTACCATTTTATTAAATGATGGGTGTACTTGTATTTGTATACTATATTTCAGTTCTGGGACCAAGTTATTGATGAATATGTCTATTTTCTCATAATCTGGGATAGGTCATGAATACCTAGAGAACATCTTTCTCCAACACTAGAGGAAAGTAAGGAGAGGCTCCCCTGCTTTTTGTTTAGTATTGCAAAGATCGATCATAGTCACAGGATGTCGAATATTGTATGAGTATTGTTGTAAGAATAGTTGGATTAGTTCTTCAAATGTTTTTATTTCTTTAGGTAGACTTGAGAACCATTCCATGGCTTGTCCTCCCAAACTCCTTGGAAAAACGTGCATGAGATATGTTTTATCATGCATGAACTCCATACAGGTAGCACAAAATTCCTTGACATGATCTTGATGATCTGAGATACCATCATATTTGTCAAATTTTGGGATCTCAACTTGTGAAGGGAATGGACGCATGTATAGATTCTTGTCAAATGGAAAGGGGCATATTGTATCTAGAGAATATTGTTTGGGGATTTATCCTTGTTCTTCAATTCTATGATTTCAGTCTGTAAGGCTAGTAATTTTTGTGTACCATGAGTATAGGTGATTCTTCCTTTTTAGCAATGAGTGTCTGAACATCATATCCAGTAGGAAGTTTGGCACCTTGTTTTGCTAGTTCTAAGAAATAGTCTTCCTTCTCTCTAGCCAGGATAGCATTCATCATTTTTCAAAAGTCTTTGTCCTTTTGACAGTCACAAATTTCTTTTTCTGGAGGTTTAGTGTCTTCTTCAGCTTCACTTGATGAGCAATCATTATCGGTTTCATGAACATTAAGGTTGTCTTTTTCATTGTATTTTGTCTCATGTATAGTGGGAGATTCAGGTTCATCAAAAACTGGTACTCCTGATGACGAAGGTTTGTTAGTGAGCGGATCCTTCATGTAGTGTGGGTTATCTTGATATGTGAAGGGTTGTCCTTTGCCTTTGGCTTCTTTCTTTTGAGAACTCCTGGTTTGAGTAGGCATTTTTATGGATTAGTGTGACCTAAATTTTTGTTGTGATGCAGAGGTCAAGATCAATTTCAAAGCTAGTTGTTCAGTTAACGTATTATTTGAGAGAAGCAACTAAGATTTAGTCTGGTTTCAGGAAAGATATATTCTATATAAGACATTTATCTAAGTTTATTCAAGATTAGTGACTAAGATTCAATCTGGTTTCAGGAATGATCTATCCTATGTAAGATGTTTATCTAAATGACTTAAGTTTGATAGGTCGTTGGTTGAACTAGCTGAAATATGATCGACCAAACCATGCAACGCAAATAGAAAAGGTACACTATCTTGATCTATTTATGCTTAGGATGATGATAACCAGTATTATGTTTGTTGTAGACTATTTTAGGTAAGTTTGATTGTTCTGTACTGATAAAATTGGAGATTTGTACGACATGATTTATTGAGTCAAACGACAATTTAACAGTTCTAGGATGACAACAGTTATGTTTCATACGAGTTGCTACCTAGTACTGTACGACAAATGGGTATGTCTAGAATGATAAAAGATTTAGTGCAGTTTTGTATCATCTAACACACGATTTAGCTTCAAATGATACACTGTTGGGTTTTGTATGACAGACAATTAGACTCATACGACACAGGATATGATGCAAGATGATGAATGATCAGATTCATACGACTGTTCACCAGACAGAGACTAAAATTCTGAGTTTTTTGATAGCGGAGTATGACAATTTCTGAGATGGACTGATTTTTGACTAGGATAGACTAGTTTTGGACAAAACTTCAACTTAGGATAGACTAGTTATGACATAAATAGAGTTTTTGATCACTGAGTTGTTTCTTGTTTTCTCCAGTTTTTGGTATTTTAGTTTTTGTTTGAGAGATGAAAACATAGAAAACACGTAGTATAAATAGTAACTCCAATCACAGCATGCAAGCCCTAAGGAATTTGGTGAGAGAAGAAAACCTTTGCTTGTAGACTCAAGTACACACCCAATAGCTAATCAGAATATGGTTGTTGAGTCTCACATAATGGATTTTCAACATCGTATTATTTGACTCCAAATGATAATGGGGCCACGAAATGACAAGTATCTTGGGAGAGTTGCTATCTCTCTTGCACAAAGATTATCCCCCTTTTGGAGGTGAACTGGGTAGATTCTAATTTTAATTGGATCTAGTAAGGGGTCCATTCAGCACGTTGAGGTATAAACTCAATTAAGAGGTCTCCCAGCCTTGAAAACCAAGGTTTAATATACCTGAAGGTACAGAGGAGAGATATTCCCGAGCACTATCGTTGACTTGATTTTCATCAAATCATGTTTATTTTATAGTGGGTTGGAGTACTTGGTGTTTAGTTGTTTGACTTAGGTCGCTCCCCTCACACCAACCGTATAGGATTAAAGAGTTTTTAAGCTCCTCGGGAGGGCAGGCCTGCTAAAGATGTACAAATCTCAAACAAAGAAAAAGCCTCAAGGGTCTGGATTTCTAATTGCCTAGAAAAAGACAAGAGCATACTCTCCTACCTCTCAAAATCTTCTAAAAACATGAAATACAGATTTGTTCTTTAACCAGATAGCAATTTAGGTGCCTAAAAAATGAATTGACAACTTGCAAAGACAATGAATCAGTAGTCATATTTTCTTTGTGCGACAAGCATATTCTTCAACAAGCGTTCTGCAAAAACTGATTAAAATGTGAAAAATTCTATGATAGACAAATAAATAGCCAGGATCAGTTGTCAGAATAATCAATTTGAACAGAAAACCAAAATCACAAAATTTGATTTTTTGCCTTTTTAACCAGAAAAATATAGAATCGTACGATAGATTTTACTAGATAGTATGATACAAGATTCCTTCTCGTATGATACAAAATTCCATTTTGTACGATATAGAATTCTTGTTCATACAAAACCTGCAATTTGTCATTTCAGCCTATGAAAAATGTCGTACGAGATGACGCAAAGGTTGTACGGACGAAAATCCAAGAAGTCAAAAATCTAAAAAATAACAAAAATAAAAAAAGTCAGTCTTGGAGGCTAAAAAATGTAGTCTTCTGTGCCATGCTGGGCGCTAGAAATGTGTGTGTGAAAAGTGGAATAAGAATTTGTATCTACAAGACATAACACTTCAATTAAGTCATTACATGTATGGTTAGATAGATATAAGCATGAATAATAAAACCATAACAAATCAACCAATTGCCTTCTAAAAGATGTGAGTATAAGATTGCTCCTAGATTTTTATAAGCAATACCAGTGACTAGACTACACCAAGATGAAGGATTTAATCTATATGAGTATGATGTGAAGCTAAAATGGATGCAAGATGGATGAATTGTTACTACTTATTTAATTGCCATTAGTTTTATATACAAAGTCATTATATATACTCTAGTCGGTTACCACTACCGAAATATTTAGTCGGTATGAATAGTCTAGTCAATTACAGAAGGAAAACAGTCACAAAGCCCAGTATACACCGAGCTGTCTACCGAGCAGTAAAGATAATACACCAAGTTGATATACACCGAGTGAAACATGTTACTAGATTCATTGAACTTGGACACACATATGAAAACGTGTTACAAGATCGAGGCACATAGAACCGTTATCGCATTGGAAATTGCACATATAGATTTTCTATAATTTTGAGGTCATCTAACCAATGAAATATTTTGCATGGTTATTCATTCGAGAAATCATGTTTGTAAGATTGAAGCAATGAATCAGATCACCGACATAAGAAATATATTTATACAGCATGAATTTAGGGTTAGAGATATATGTGAATGAGAGAAATGTGTGTGCATATGTGTATGAAGCAAGACTTATGTGATACATGAGAAATCACAAAGTATTATGACTGTTACAGAGACACAGAGGTCACTGAGAAGGTTATCAAAGAATAGTCAAAGAACAAAGTAAACAGAAGGGTTTACTGAGTTACTTTATGAGTTACCGAGGTATGCTATAGGCAAGGTAATCTTATTTTGAGCACATAGAATCTACTACAGCATTTTAGATGTAAAGTTGCAGATATTTGTAAAGTCTTATTGTAATATTTTGAAGTTGTAAGAGAAACCTTTAACAGGGTAAAAGACTCTAATCAAGTCTATAAATTGTAATGCCTCTAACCAGGTGCAGCATTTATAAAGTGTTGTAAAATCCTTTAGCAAAGTAGATCTAACAGATCTTGTTACTCCTAACAGGGTAAGCTATCAGAAATAGCTAAATATGTAGCTCTAACCGAGCACTCTTTATTATTGCAGTAGTGAAGTTGTGGGTGCCATCCCCACCGTAGTTTTTCTCTCTAACCAAGAGTTTCTGCGTAACCAAAATATATGTGTTATGGAGTGAATCATGTATGATTGTTACTCATTTGTTTTAGCTTTATGTTATGTTATAGCAATTTTTGGTTTATGCATAATAGTAAAGATATTGTTGATAAAAGGATTTGAAGTACTGATTCACCCCTCCCCTCTCAGTACATTAGCTTTCCATATTGGGCCTAACAATTGGTATCAGAGCTTGAATCTTGGAAAAGGGTTTAACTGCTTAAAGAGAAAGATCTTATCAATGGAAGGCTACAAACAATCTCAGAGGATTGTGTATCTGCAAGAAGAATTGGATCGTGCTAATCAAGTGATTGCAGACATGCAAAGGCAAATGCAAAAATCTCTGAAAGTGAGAAGAAGATTATCTGATGATTTGCAGGACTCTCAAAAGTTAGTAGAACAAATTGAGACATCATCTAAGAACAATATGTCTGAAGAGACTGAAGAAATGATTGGACAACTGAAAGAAAAGAACAAAGCATTGGCTGATCAACTAAAAGAAATGAAAAGAGAACATGAATTTTTGAGTACACAGATGACTGAAAATCTTGATGCATTGAGGACAACCAAGGACAAAATAAGAGATCTAGAAAGAGAAAAACAACAACTTGAAGCTTTAGTATCTAATAAGGATGATGAAATCATAAGGTTGACTGGGATTCAACAAAATATGATAGATCAACTAGGTTATGCACATCATGAAGTAAATCTGAAAGATTATGAGAATCAAGCATTGAAACTTGAAGTATCAAGGTTGAGCAATGAACTTGAAATACAGAAGAAATCCAAGGAAACACTGAAGAAGAGTTATGAAGCATCAAAGATGTTGGATGAGCAACTGAATACAAGATGACCCTACAAAGAAGGAGGACTCAGTTACAAAGGAAAAGACTCTACCGAGAAGGGAATCTGCACTACCAAGAGAGGAGAATCATCAAAGCAAGCTGGAATCAAGAAGAACATCAAAAGAAAGAAGCCTATTTGCAACTACTATGGAAATCAAGGTCATACTACCAACATGTGTCAAATCAGAAAAGGTAAGCAACCGAATACCACTAAGACCAATGGTTATTGTTACAATTGTAATAAATATGGTCACACATCTAATCAATGTAGGACAAAGTCTGTTAACAATTATTAGAAGGCAAAATTCAAAGGGTTTTGTAAAAACTTCAATAGATATGGACATAGTACCGAGAAGTGTTGGTTTAAGCAAAAGAACCACATGTGGTCTACACACCAAGCAAATAGTAGAGGTTACCGAACTCACACAGATCCTTACCGACAATATTTTGTAGTACCATGCGATTACAATACAAGGATATGGTGTGAATGTTGTGGAAGATATGGACATATAAGTGCCAACTGCTTTATAAGGTTTGGAATGAATAACCGAAGATCATGGAGAAATCCTAGTATAGCATGTTTTCATTGTCACAAAGTTGGACACTTGGCTAGAGATTGCAGAGATCAACCTAGAGAAGACATTGAGGAAATAAAAGAGAAATTAAAGATGATTTGGAGAAAGAAGGAAATTGTGTCAAATAAAGAAAGCACCTTACCTACCGAGTTAGGTGCTCCCACTCCAAATTAATCGATAAAGGTATGAAGGGACTGCATTCTCACAAGGTTAAATCTTAAACAGTTCCTATTTTAGAATGTACTGAATTCAAAATATGTATAGTAAGACGTAGTAGTAAGTTTGAAATTCTATCAAAGTCTTTTGGAGCACTTTATAGAAAATCTGTCAAGTCGGTGAATTTAGGAAGCCTGTCAAGTTGGTATATGAAGGAAATTTGGTTACTCAGTTAAAGCGCAAAAAAGGGAAAGAAAATTAAGTAGAATCGAGTGCATTTAATGTCTTTGACCTAACTTGCACAAAGCTCGATAAGGTATTTTTGAGTACTTAAAGGTTTTTCGTGGTCATTTCCATTCACCAAGTTTTTGAGAAGTAGAGCAGAGCGAATCAAGATGATCAAATCATCTTCAAAGCAAAATCTAAGGTATTTACATTGAATCTCATTGCATTGCTAAGCTGGTTTACCGAACTCATTAAGTTGTTATTATCTGCTAAGTGTGAAGCGTCTGCCATTTGTTAAGTTCTCAAACCCTAAGGTTCCTATTTCAATTTTTATCTAAAATCAAAATGGCACCTAAGATCCAAGACCCCATTGTTGTCAAGAATGTAGAGAAGCCCTCACTAAAATACTCTTTGACTCCCAAAATTGCCTCTGAACCAGATGACAAAACTACCTTTTCACTCATCTCGGATCGATTCTTGTTAGTCAAGGATGTGAGATTCTTCACAAAATGTTGTGTTGAAGAACTTGGTCATGTTGAGATCAAAGATGCATATGATGAATTGTGCACAGATGGTAAAATGGATAGTAAGTATGAGCATATCAAAATCAAGGGATTGACTGAAGCCCTAACCTATCCCCATGTGTTCAAACCCCAGTGGGTCAAGTTTGTACTAAGCCGATTGCATGATGATTTCATGTGGCTACAAGAGCAACCATTTAAGATCACTAAAGAAATCATTCATCTGATCACCGATTATCCTATCTATGATCATGCCCAAGCACAGAAAATGATATCACAAAAAGAATTGATCAGTTTAACTGGAGTAGAATCTGATTGCAGAGGTCTGAAGTTGAACAATTTCACTGATCCTGAACTCAAATTTGCCATTAGAGTAATTGGTTACTATTTCTTCCAATCGGCAAGGGAAAATAGTCTACCCTGTGTAGCAGTGGACTTAGCATACAAAATTGTTAAGAAAGGCATGAAAATTGACTTGTGTGAAGTATTGCTGAAGAACTTGTTTGAAAATTTGAACACAATCAGAAAGTTGAAGAAGAACAACTCGGAAAATACTCTAAAATTTGGATCACTACTTGTATGTATGTTTTTCTACTTTGAGAAGTTTTTTCCAACAGTCGGTAAAGTTGTTTGGGAACTACACCGACCAATCACCCATCAGATCAATGACTTCATCAAGAAGTTAGGTGATAACTTTAATGATATAATGGATGATTACTTTAGCAAGTTCCAAGAGAAAATGCATAACAGGTACCGAATTCCACCACAGCTGGTAGAAAAATACAAAGATGAAATATGTTTTGAGGTAGACACCGATTACTGTTATGTGAATGTTGTGGAACCAAGGACTCAATCTTTGTCACCTATGGGTTATGAGATTGATTTTGATATCACACAACAACAAATTGATGCCTATCTATCATTGCCAAGGCATACTACCGAGCTGAGGTATGGAACCTATGAAGAGGTGAAGGAAAAAGTAAAAATGAGCATTGTAGTACCTAAGGCTACAAGAAAAGCTACAAAGATGATTAAGGCATTAACTAAGAAATTCACAGAAGAGTCTTCCTCCACACCTGTCAAAGGAGTTCTAGCCATCACTGAAGAGGAGACAGAAGCCCAAGAAGAAGCCATAACACTTAGCACCGAATTGCCTAAGGGAAAAGTGTTGAAGAGAAAGAAACAAGACACTTCAATGGCCCTACCAACCCCTCCAACAAAGAGACCTAACACAAGGGCATCTGCTGCATCACCGAGTAAGAAACAAAAGACTGCTGCCCTTCCTAAGGTAACTAGAACTTACAAGAAATCTACTTAGAGACTCATTTTGCCAAAAGAGTCGAGTGATACCGAATCTGAAGATGCAAGTAAATTTCAGATTGTGAAAAGCAAGAAGGTAGATGTACATAGTGTAGAAATTTTTTGTAATAATCTGAAAGAATATGGTGGATTTGGTGGATTCAGATTTGTCAAATATGAATCCTGATCTGCTGATGAAAAGAGGCAAATTGAAGAAGTTGTCATTTGCACACTTCTAAAATTCTGAGTGGTCCCATTAGAAGTATGCAATTCTATTCCTAAGGAATTATATGCACATATTGAAACCAGATGGCAATATGCCCTAGACTCGGAGAAACAAATCAGAGAAAAAAGTTTGGTGCATCTCTTTCCTGATATGTCGGTTGATGAAATAAAAGAACATCTGACAAACAGCCAAACACAATTTATAGTAAAACAAAAGGCCTTGAAATTGATGAATGGCCTATATATAGAAGTGGAGAAGGAAACAAAAGAGCAATGGAAGGACATCTTTCGAAGAAAGAATGCTAGTGAACAATCTACAGTGGAAATAGTCGATGTCACTGACCAAGAGCCTATTGTCACTGAGCAAGACCCTGCTGACACCATTCAAATAGATGAAGATATCATGGAGGTAGAGGCACCTAAACAAGAAATGATAGAAGGAAATGCTTATGCAAAACTTGTCTCCAGTGAATCTATTTTGGAACAAGTTTAGCCTTACCCACCGATCAATCAACCTGCTACAACTGAAGCTGCTCAGGATATAGATGAAGGCACCAAAGGTCAAAAGTCTACAGCAGAAGGTACTTCACAAGAAAAAACCTCTCAAGCACCTTCTAGCACGGAAAATGTTACGGCTGAGACACCAAGCACTGAGACACTGAAGGACACTACCGAGGCTAAAGAAACCAACCAAAGTGTTGTCTCTACCAAGCAACCTACCAAGGGTCCTCAAGCCTCTCAAGCTATTGTAATGGTTCACCCAGTGAAAGGTAAAGAAAAGAAGTTGAAAAAGCATAGTTTCAAAATTGATTTATCAAAACTAATAGTGTTGCCCAATGTAGGTATCTCCAAATTGAAAGGGCAAGCACTCACTGAATTCGGTGAACTATTCAAAGCAAAGGTCAAACAAGAGAAGCATCTGGCCATACAAAAGAAGAATAAAGTACTTCAGAAGGTAAAGACCTTACTACCAGATATGCTACCTGTAGCTACAATATCAACCGATGCAGCCATCCATATTCAATTGGATGAACTCCTAAATCAGATTGAGACATCTGGAGTAGATGCATCTGAATACTTGAGCAAACTAAAAGACAAGGAGCTAACTGCTAAAATGATAGAAGAAGTACAGAAATCCATTGTTGTTGGCAAGGTAAAACTTGTCAAATTTATTGTTGAGTTGTCCCCTCAACTCAAGCACATTCTTTCATTATTTCAGAAACTCTGCACATTTTCTTTATTCGTTAAGGACATTAAGAATAAAATAGAAGCAATTGAGAAAGAGATCACTGATCTCTCAAATAAGTTGACCCCCAAGCCCAATTCAGTTCAAAAATTTTATACTAAGCTACAACAGCTCATGGCTCAACAATTGGAACTGAGGAATGAAGAACACAAGATCAAGATGGACATAATGACACTTCAAACATTATTCCTTCCTCATCTTTCATCCGTTCAAGAACAGCTAAACCGAGCCACTTACCTCTCTACTACACAAGAGGGAAGCACTTTAGATGGCTTAATTTCATTATTGGCTGATATTAATGCACAGAATTCTTTAATGGACAGTGTAAAGGATGCACTTTCTATTGCTCTCACCAAAGCCAAGACAAAGTACAAATCCATTTTTGATCAGTTGCCACCTCCAAATGGTAACTAAATTTTGATGTTTGTCAAAAAGGGGGAGTATATCATCAAGAGTATATATAGCATCAAAGTACACAGGGAGAGTGTATAGTATTCCAAGTATCAAACAACCGGAGTATAGTATACAAGGGGAGTATACCGAGCAGAATGAGCAGAATAAGCAGAGTATCCAAGAGCAGTGAACCAAGTAGTGAATAGAGGAAAGAACAGTGATTACAAAGTATTGATCACCGAGCACACATAATCAGAGTTTTGTACAGCATATTGATAAGGGGAGTATATTTGATTATACTATTTCATTGACTAATGTATATACTGTATGTTTAGTCAAATTTTGTAAAGTATACAGATTTTTGAGTAATGACTTTGAAAGTAGTTTTGTCAAACATCTCAACTAATGTCAAAAGGGGATATTGTTACTACTTATCAAATTGCTATTAGTTTTATATACAAAGTCATTCTATATACTCTAGTCGGTTACAACTACCGAAATATTTAGTTGGTATGAACAGTCTAGTCAGTTATAGAAGGAAAACAGTCACAAAGCCCAGTATACACCGAGCTGTCTACCGAGTGTTATTTCATGTCTACCGAGTAGTAAAGATAATACACCAAGTTGATATACATCGAGTGAAACATGTTACTAGATTCATTGAACCTAGACACACATATGAAAATGTGTTACAAGATCGAGGCACATAGAACCGTTATCGCATTGGAAATTGCACATATAGATTTTCTATAATTTTGAGGTCATCTAACCAATGAAATATTTTGCATGGTTATTCATTCGATAAATCATGTTTGTAAGATTGAAGCAATGAATCAGATCACCGACATAAGAAATATATTTATACAGCATGAATTTAGGGTTAGAGATATATGTGAATGAGAGAAATGTGTGTGCATATGTGTATGAAGCAAGACTTATGTGATACATGAGAAATCACAGAGTATTATGACTATTACAGAGACACAGAGGTCACCGAGAAGGTTATCAGAGAACAGTCAAAGAACAAAGTAAACAGAAGGGTTTACCAAGTTACTTTATGAGTTACCGAGGTATGCTATAGGCAAGGTAATCTTATTTTGAGCACATAGAATCTGCTACAACATTTTAGATGTAAAGTTGCAGATATTTGTAAAGTCTTATTGTAATATTTTGAAGTTGTAAGAGAAACCTTTAATAGGGTAAAAGACTTTAATCAAGTCTATAAATTGTAAAGCCTCTAACCAAGTGCAGCATTTATAAAGTGTTGTGAAATCCTTTAGCAAGGTAGATCTAACAAATCTTGTTACTCCAAACAGGGTAAGCTATCAGAAATAGCTAAATATGTAGCTCTAACTAAGCACTCTTTATTATTGCAGTAGTGAAGTTGTGGGTGCCATCCCCACCACAGTTTTTCTCTCTAACCAAGAGTTTTTGCGTAGCCAAAATATATGTGTTATGGAGTGAATCATGTATGATTGTTACTCATTTGTTTTAGCTTTATGTTATGTTACATCAGTTTTTGGTTTATGCATAATAGTAAAGATATTGTTGATAAAAGGATTTGAAGTACTGATTCACCCCTCCCCTCTCAGTACATTAGCTTTCCATATTGGGCCTAACATGAATAATTTAAGCAATAACGAATTCAAGAAATATGGATTCAAGTAATAATGAGTAAACTAAATATGGATGCAAATAATCTAAAAAAAGCACAATATATTCAATGCCTCTAGAGAAAAATCAGCGTAATAATAATCTCCAAGTGTGTTCTCAAAAATCTTTGGGATAAATTGGAATGAGAGCTGAAGGCTGAATTTATAGAGAATTACAAGAGAGATGATGATGAAAAAGCTCAATTTAGAATTAATTGAAAATAATTGAGAAATTAGGTTCAGTTAACCTTGAGATAGATTCCAATTATAGTTTAATTGAAATGAATTCAAATAAGAAGTTCAAGTTGCATTAGAAAATAATATTAAATTAATTCCATGCATTTGTGATAAAAATAGATAATTCTTCGATTTATTCAAGAAAAGAGTCTTTTCAATGCAACTGGACTTCTTTTTCTGAAAAGCTTTGAGTTCCAATTTTAGAGAATGATTCAATAATTCAATTAATTTATTTTCTAATTTCAAGTTCTAAATTTAGAAAAAGAAATAATATCTCAAGTTTGATTTCTTTTTCAATTCAATTTTTTAATTTTATTTTCAATTCAACTCTTGCTTTGTAATTGGTTCTTCTTTTGTAATAAATTAATTCATTTTTGCATGATTAAATGGCAAATTTATTAATTAATTAAATATGCAAAGATATTTAATAAATTAAAATAGGATAATTGATGAAAATGATTTTCTTGGAATAATTCAATTAATTAAATAAATATTTAATTAATATTGAGTAATTGATTTGCCATGTGATATTTGATTAATAATGTGCTCAAGATTGATTTAATTGCCTTTGGTTAGGACCTTGGTGGTGTTGTCAAGATTAGGGGCCCATGGTTTAGATGACCAATTTTAGGGTATTACACTTCTAATAGTGAATATGAATATATTGATATTGACAAACATTTATCTGCAGAATTTTCAAAAGCCTTAATCCTAGCTACTAGAATCGAACAAAGTGACTTGTGACATGAGCATAGTCCTTGTTTGGATCTTATGATATCTCCATCTATTGTGCTCGATATCGCTTCTCTGGCGTGTTTCCCACCTTCCCAAAATAGTGATTAGCAAGATCGAGAGGTGGATGTCATGCTAGACTAGCTACATTAGCACCATAGATCCTCTACTTCTCTCTCTTTTCTTTCTCTTTTGTAACCATTCTTCTATGTGTATCCTTGTTCTTCTATTTTTTTGTCCCTAGTAATCTCTATTTGAGGACGATGCAAAGCATTGAGATATATTTTTCATGTCTCTTTAATATTGACTCAAAAGAGACTGGTGTTCCCTTTCTTCCAAGATAGTTTCCTTTCTTTGGGGAATGACGACTATTCTTTGCATATATATATATATGATATACATGAGTTATCATATAGCATACTGACCCCGAGAAAAGAAAAACTACCTCGTTCTTTGTGTTTTGTGTTCATTGTCCTTGGGTTTATTCCTTGATTGGGGGTTAAATCCTTGCAATAACATGATCCCTCTCTCTCTCTCTCTTGGGTTTATCCTACCTTAAAGTGATTGCTCCTGATAAGGCATGCACGATCACTTTAACATGGGGGCATACACTTCGCTCATATTTTCCTTCTTGATAATTAGAGTTACTTAGTAATGTTTTTGTATCTTTTATTTTTCATGACTCATAGTGAGGGGAACCTTACTACTTTCATTCATGGTTCCTCCCTTTTACTTTGTCAATTGAAGGGGTTAGATCCTTAGTCCACTAGGGGCTTGGTGTATCTTGCCTCCTTGACGTGGTCAAAGTCTTTCAGTATTGTTTCCTTGTACTTTATCGATAGTATTGTCGTATGCTTATAATCCTGCTAAAGTGGGGGCTAAATGTAACATCATAAAATTGTGACCTTGCAATTTTCAATTGCATTTGGGTCTTCACATTGGCTAGATGAATCCCTAAGTTGGATTGGAGACTCGACACATGCTCGCACCTCTCGAAACATGCATTTCCTCACATCTTTCACTTTCCTCCTACACTTCTTGTCTTGGATTAAGGTAGGATGGGGGCATGGCACCCCTATCCCCCCTAGGACAGGGGCATGGCACCCTTGTCCTTGCCTTATTTTGGGACAGGATAGAGGCGTGGCACCCTTGTCCTATTTTGGGACCCCTCCACTCAAATCCTGCATTGGGCTTGTCAATGGGAAGTGGGAAAAGGTTTTCTATGTCATCCTAAGATGGAAAATCAATTACAAACCCTAATTAACAAGTATATAAGAGGCATTTTCCCCTCTCATTTGAAGAAGTTCAATCAATTACAATAAGTTTGATAATTGGATGAGTTCAATAAGTTCAAGAAGAAAAATCAAGCATTCAAGAATTGAGCATCTCAAGTATCCTTTCAAGGCTAGGTGTCGTATTCAAGTCAAGGATTCAATCATTGAAGAGGAGACCCCTATCAACATTCAAAGCATTCAATTCTACATATCCTTTCAAACAACTCTATCAACATTTCAATTGCATCCTCTCTTCAGGTGAATTTTATTTCAGTCATTTACTTGCAAGTAATTTTCATCATTTGCTTAATTCCAAACTAGGGTTTGACCTAAAGGCAAACCCCCAATCCCAAGAATATTTCCTCTCTTTTATGTGTAGGTTGCAAGTGTGCAGCAGTATTTGCGGGTTTAAGCTTCATTTTTAGAGACGAAAAAAACTTTTTTCGTTGAATGGATTTTTTGGAGGACCAAGTACACTTTCAACATGGTCCTGACAACTTTTGCTCGGATTTACAAGGGAGCTTTGTCTTGATATTTCAGTGTTAATTCCAAGTGCACAGATTCATCCCACATTTCTATCTCAACTTATAATCATTTCTTTGCTATCTTTACACTTAGTCTCAATTCACTTAATTCATCCTATCCATTCTAAAAGAGGGGTTACTTTTAGTTTCTAAATTCATTGTCAATTCACTTAGCAGTCAATCTCTTTCCATTGATATTGGATCTAGTGAATTCAACCCCCCTCTTTTAAATGTAATACGTGAAAGAGGTTGAAGAGGATCCTTTGTGAAACTTGCACTCCTTTCTTGAGGAGGGTAAACCTTTCCACTTGATCTCCTCATCACCCCTTTTTTACCATTACAAAAACTAAATTCTAACTATGAATTCTAATCTAAACTTGGGTGATACATCATTTTATTCTCTCTTTTAGAATAGATGTTATTCTTTTCTATTTTTTCAAAAAAGATTTTAAAAGTTGGAGTATTAATGATTAACACAACTTTGAAATCACTACAGAATAACTTAAAGTATGCTAATGAATAATTCAAATAACAAGAAGAAAATTTTCCATGAAAGCACAAAGTCTTTAGTTGCTTTCCTAGGACAAGAAAATAGTATTTAAGCACATTATTCAAAATACTATAGTCCTATCAACCTTTGATAAATAACTTTTGTAACCCAATGTATTTTCTCCATATAACAAGACAAAGCCTAAAGTTTTCGTATTGATATCTAATTGCAATTTTAACAATATTTCCTTGAAATATCAAGATGGAGCTCAAAGTATTCAAATAGCTATATCTTGTACTAATTTTATTTCATAAATGCTGAAATGTGATACAAAGTTTACAAGACAAAATGTGTTCTCCTCTTTAATAATACTTCTCCACAATGCTTTTACTTGATCAAAACAAATTTTATAACAAGAATGATGTAAGAACACTCTCACCATAAAAAAAAATGTATTCAACACAAATTTTGAATGCCAAAGATGTCTTCTTATTTGATCAAATTTGCAAAATAACAATATTAACGCAAAGTTTCACTTTGCTCTTTACTTTGGCAAAGTTTCGTTGCATAAGATTAAATATTCTAATTACAATCACCCTTGTATATATAGGAGGGGGGAAATGATCTAATCTAGGAAAGCTACAACAAACTATGACTAAGTAAAAAATGAATCCTACTTGACTTAGAACTTGTGAATATTCTAGATGCAAAAACATAAATACAAAATGACACTTGAAGTGTCTAATTCTAACTGCAAAAATGCACCTACAACTTTAAAAATATAAAAACAACTAAGTGTCACCAGACACTTCATTATGATCTTGATTCATGAATTCCTTGAACTTTTGAAGAGCACCCTTCATGTGTTCTTCATCATGTCCTTGATTATTGTTTGTGATAACTTTGACCCAAGTGATAGAATCTCCAAGGCCAACATAACATCTTTTGTGCTTCTTCAGAAGAGAATCCAAGTTATCCAAATTAACTTGAATATCTAATGAGCAAGTTGAATTATTTTATAATAACATCTTCCTGAAGAGGCTTTTGATTCTCATCAAGGAATGTGAAAGGAATTGCTGATACATTTTCAATGATTTCATTTCCCTTGTTAACCAAACATTGGTATTGGCAATCTAATATTTTGAAATGTGTCCCTTATTGCAATTTTTTCCTTTTGAGACCATAATAACATCTTCCTTTCACAATAACATCTTCCTTTAATATTCCTTGATGTTATTTGACAATAACATCTTCCTTTCACATTCCTTGATTCTCATCAAGGAATGTGAAAGAAGTGATGATACTTTTTCAATGATTTCATTTCCCTTGTTAACCAAACATTGGTATTGGCAATCTAATATTCTAAAATATGGCCCTTATTGAAGTTTTTTTTCCTTTTGAGACCATTGGATGAGGGCTAAGGGTGAACCTACAATCTTATTCTTTTCATACATTGGATCTAGAACATATCTATCGTCCTCAAGATCCTCAAGGATATCCACAAGATTTAGGTTCTCAATTTGCTCCATAGTAATGTGTGTGTGAAAAGTGGATAAAGTATGTAAGTTGTAAGATACAACACTTCAATTAAGTCATTGCATGCATGGTTAGACAAATATAATAATGAATATTAAAACCATAACAAATCGACCTATTGCCTTCTATAAGATGAGAGTATAGACTTTCTCTCAGATTTGTCTAAGCAATATCAGTGAATAGACTACACCAAAATGAAGGATTTAATCTATATGAGCACAAGAATAAGCTAAATGGATGCAATATTAAGCTAGATGAATTCAAGCAATAACGATTAAATTAAGTATGCAAAAAGCTAAACTAAGTTGCAATAATCTCAAAGCACAATATCTTCAATGACTCCAGAGAAAAAACTTCACAATAACAATAAATCTCCAAGGTGTCTTGAATGAGAGATGAAGGCTAAATTTATAGAGATTCAAAAGAGAGACCAACGGTCAAGATCGATTAACAATGAGTGGTTGAGATTCCTCAAGAAAAAGCACAATCCAGGTTAATTGAAATAATTGAGAGATCGAATTAAGGTAATCTTGAGATAGATTCCAATTATAACTTGTTTGAATGCATTCAGATTATAAGTCTAAGTGTGCATTGGAGATAAAATTTAGTTGATTCCATCCACTTGAGATAAAAATAGGTGATTCCATGGACATTTCTTTAATTTGCTCAAGATTTTTATTTAGAAAAAGCCTTTTCAATAAAACTGAACCTCTTTCCTCAAGAAAAGCTTTGAGTTTTAATTTTAGAGAAAATGATTAATTCAATTTAATTGCTTTTCTGAAATTTCTCAAGTTATCTCAGTTTTAGAAAAAGAAATATCTTAAGTTTGATTTATTCTCTCAATTTAATTCTTTTATTTTGTTTTCAATTTAACTCATTCTTTTTCATATTAATTCCTTTTTTTGTGATTAATTTCTTTTTGTAAATTAATTCCTCTTTTTGTGATTAATCTCTTTTTGTAAATTAATTCATCTTTTGTGATTAATCTCTTTTTGTAAATTAAATGGAAAATTTATTTATTAATTAAATATTTAAGATATTTAATTAAATAAATAGGATAATTGATCAAAATGATTTACTTGGAATGATTTAATTAATTAGATAAATATTTAATTAATATAGAGTGATTAACTTGCCATGTAATATTAATGATTGAAGAATTAATTAATTAGGTGCTCAAAGTTTATTTAATTGCCTTTTGGTTAGGACCTTGGTGATGTTGTCGAGATTAGGGGCCCATGGTTTAGGTGACCATTTTTAGGGTATTACATTTTCCCATCTTTGAATTAATGTGCGAGCAGCACATTGGTTCAAATAATAGTTGATGTCAAATATAAATCGGTTCTTAACTTCATGAATCACAAACCAATAAAGAGCGAGATGTTCAGCTTGATTTGAAGTGATGAAACTGAACAGATTTAATTAAAGTGTTATTGATCTTGAACTTGATTGAACTAGGACTGACAAAGAGCGAGATGTCATTCTTGAACTTGATGGATCAAGAAACGAGCATCGATCTAAAACTTGATTGAAATAGATTGAGCGAACAAACAAAACTGATTGTGAACTTAATTGAACAAGAATCGACTGAGCAAGAGATAAAACCATTTTTGAACTTGATTGAACAAGAATCGATTGAGAAAAGAGATAAAACCGATTCTGAACTTGATTGAACAAGAATCGACTAAGCAAAGTGAGAGTGTCCATCTTGATTTGATGTGATGAAACTGAACACTGATTTGAGGATTGATTCAGATAAGGACAAAAATTGATATGCCCCTAGAGATTGCTTTATTTGACATCGAAGAATCTCAACTTAATACGACGCAATTTAGTTAAGATGCCCCTAGTAACAAGTTTTAATTAATTTTCTTTGACTGAAAAGATTTTTGTTCGACTTTAGATGAAGATTTGGAAAATTTCTCGACTTTTGAATAATGATAATCACTAAAAAAGATGTAATGAGGTATGCCCCCTTGGGAGAGAAATCAAAAGATAGCGAGGGTACAATGATTTTAGGCAATTTTTAGCAATGATAATTATTTGAGCATGAAGATTGATGTTGAAGAATTAATTTTGAGATCAGAGATGATTTGAGTGCCAAAAATGATTCGAAAATTGACTTGACGATGAAAGTGCTAAGTGGTCAACATTATGAAATTTTGACTAGAGAATTGATGTCAGATTTTGATTTTGATCCCGAAAATGGACTCAGGATAGTCGATTTAGTTTAGGGTACAACTTGTATGTCCATCGGAGCAATTTTAAAAATTAGGGTTTGGGCTATATAAGGGGTTCAATGTGTCATTGTCAATTCATTTTACCTCTCAAAGTTTAAAATTTGAAAAACCTCATGCGAAGAAAAATGGCAACTCTGATTCAAGAGCATCGATTTGAGCACCAGAGATGTCATAATCGGCCGCGGAACTACGCCCCAACAGTAAGTGATCGATCTTTGCCCTCTGCATTTCTCAATTTTTGAATTTTTGTTGAATTTTTGCATTTTTTATTTTGTTTAAAGTCATTTATGTTATTTTATCTTGTGGTTTGTTATTGTTTGTCATACGAGTTTTTGTCACTTTGTATTTTGTCTTATGGGCATATAGGGTTTTTCGTCTGGTAGTCACCCTTATTTCATATGATAATGTGTTTAAGCGACCATTTAGTCATGTGACATGTAATAAATTGTCGTTTAGGTTTATTTACTCATCGTGTTTTTAATGTTCTCTCATACGAGTTGCTACTTGTCTGTGGAAACTCATATGAAAAACAACAAGTAGTTTTTAAGGTTCAAATAGCAATTTTTGATATTGAATGTTGTATATTTGGATTCGTTAGCATTTTATCACATTCTTAGTGCAAAGTTGATCACGTAGTGACGATTTGTATGTTTGATTTTGTAGATTCAGTTGCAGGATATTCAATTTTGGTGTACATTTCCACTAACAATGAGGCTAGTACATGATTTATTAGACGCACAAAGAGGTCATATTGGGTTGTGTGGATTCGGATACCTGTTGCAAATACCTGATATCCATGTGAATCATGGTATGTTGACCACTTTAGTTGAGCATTTTAATTCTGAGCATAACACCTTTCATTTAACAGTTGGAGAGATGACCATCATGCCAGAGGATATATACAGAATATTGAGGATTCGTTTGCGGGAGATAAATTAGATTATGATTCTACTCCACGATCGGGTATTTTGGCTCTGAGATGGATATTCCATTATGAGACTATCCTTGATCATTCTATCACTTGGGATGATTTGATGAGTAGATATGGTGCAGAGTACCCTATGGCTTGTGTTTTGGTTAGTATGATTGGTTGTTTTGTGATGCCTGATAGAGGATAATAGAGATCTATATGTGGTTGGGGTAGGATTCTTGAGAGGTTATTGACTCATCTAGTGAGATTAGGGTGGGGATCATGCTTACTCACTCATATGTATCATAAGATGCATGAGATTGTGTATTGAGAGGGGAAGAGCATGGAAGCAGGTGTGTTAGTTTTAAAGATATAGGCATGGGAGCATATCCCTCTATGCAGACCTATTGTAGATGATTTGTGGGAGGTGCACCATCCTATTGTATGTTGTTACTCAGGTTATGTTACACAGTCCCACCTAGGTAAGACTGATTATTAGAGGAGTCAGTTGGATGATTTGAGCGTCGTGGTGTGGAGACCATATAGGGGTCTAGAGATATGGGACAATTGGAGAGCACAAAGGAAGGATATGTTTATGACTCGACCTCTCATTGGTAGATTGGTATCTATTATTGAGTGATTTGTAGTTTCTAGGGTGATGAGACAGTATGGGAGACTACAAAGTATATCCCAGGAGTTCACAACATATGCTAGATATGGGGAGGAGGAGAGACGAGGATGGGCACTGAGACTATCATATGCACTGAGCATGTAGGAGTTTGTGGGTTTACAACCATAGTGATGGGATTATCTAGAGGATGTGGCAGATGCAAGGGTATTGCCCCTGTATAGAGATTGGTTTTAGAGACATCCTTTTCCTTGGTTTACAAATCCGGAAGAGAATGCACCTCTTATAGAGGAGATTGAGGAGGATGCACTAGCATAGGCATAGGTACTAGGTCAAGTACAGGGATGAGGGTAGGTACAAGAACAAAGAGTGGATGTACCTAGATGGACAGGAGGTGATCCTGGTGCTAGTAGCAGCAAGGCAGCAGTGGGAGGTCAACAGCGACAGAGAGGGGAGGGTGGATCCTTAGGAGATGTTGGGGTTGAGGTTGGCAGTTCTTGGGTAGCAGAGGTTGGAGGTGAAGAGGAGAGAGCAGCTCCTAGGTAGGTTAGGTAGTAGAGAGATGAGCAAGGAGGTGGAGATGGGGAGATGGGGAGAGAGTAGGCAGTACCAGACGTAATACAGTCTTTGAGGACTAGGGTGATAGGTTTGCAGTCACAGTTAGTAGTGGCACAAACGCAGTTGGCAAAATGAGATCGAAAGATCATTGAGATCAGAGTTGAGCGCAATCGACAGCTTACAGAGGTGAGAACAGAGCGAGATCGATAGCTTGCATAGGTGAGAGCAGAGTGAGATGCTCTTCAACAATATGTTTTGCATCAGACAAGTCATGTAGCTTATTATGTTGTAGCTTATAGTGTAGCGGTCCCAGTAGGACAACAGGTTGTTGTGTATTCTCGATATATGGCTCGATCTGAGGGAGCTAGGGCACCTAGATAGAACGTCAGACAGCAAGCACCACCTCCTCCACCCGATGATGAGAGAGAGGAAGAGAGCTGGGATTTTTTATATCTCCTAGATTTTGTTATATACCCCATTTTTATAGCCTATACAATTCTTGCTTCGATGAAACATTGTATTTGGCATTTGATATCATTTGTACTCTTAGACACTAGATTATGACGAGATATACGAGCTCTTGATTTGATTTAATCATACTTGTGTTGATTGCTTCTAAGATGTCTATTTATATGCTTTATTCTATATGTATGCATATCTTTTTAGTATGGATGTATGTAATGGAGATGAATATGGATGTTGTGTTTTTTTCTATTTCTTTTTCATATGCAAATAAATGATGAAAATGAGTAACTAGTAATGCAAATGTTTATTTTTCATGCAATAATATGAATGCAAATAAGTACATAATGAAATGTATGGATCTATATAAGATGCTTATGTATGTAGCTAACATATCAATACACAAGTACTCGATCAGAGGAATGATGATGAAAAAGGGTTCCACTTAGCTGAGAAATGATGATTGCTTCTGACTCTCATTCAAAAGATAAAGAGATCATTGTTATCATGTCGAAATCACCTGAAATGCATTAAATTTAGAATGAATGCAACTTAAAATTAGTCACTGGATTTGGTATGCTATTTTTTCATCACTGAGCTTTTTACAAGCACATCAAGCAAAACAGAATTCCTTCCTTTTCATATGTAATATTAATTATCTTGTCCACAATGACCCTTTTATCATTCATATCCTTGGACAGATTACACATGCATCTGGATTGCACATTAAATAAATTCCCTCAAAACAGACAAAGAAATGACTCCAACCTCCCTGTAGCATTCAAATAAGTAGAGTCAAGGTATGTGTGGTGATTTCACCTTGATGTGAAGGCACTTATCATAGACACCCAACTGATTAGATGTTTCTAGATCATTCAAACTATTCCTACAAGCATAAATTAAAGAAAAATATTATGCCCCCAATCCTTGCTCCTCTTAGTCAAGATAGACTTCCTCGACTTACTTAGAGGGAATAATAATAAAAAACCAATTTGATAGACAACGGACAAAGAAAATTTTAATCATATCTCAAACAGTTTAGTGATTGTTTTCAGTAGTCTTGTTTTGCTAGTTTACTCAGTGATAAAACTCTTCAGTAGTTTGGAGACGGGTGACTAAATCAGAGTGGATGACCTGGTACTACCGATAGAAAGATGACTTGCTTGATACAATGTAGGACATGCAAATTGATCAGTTGATTATCCTAATACTAGGACATTGATCGGTTTCAATCCATGAGGGTTCCAAGAGAACCAGATGTCACAAAAGTGACTAAAATATATGTACAAGCAAAACAAAGATGCAACACTTCAGTACAAGAGATAAGACCAACCTAGACAAAATTTAGTAGCCATACTGATCTATGTGATTGTTTTGATTTGATCATTGATAGGAATGTCTAGTTTCAAAGATTAAGTACCTCGTATAAGACCGATATGTCTGGTTTCAAGCATATGCTTCCTTGTATAAGACATGTTGTTGTGTGATAAATTTTGATAGATTGATTAACAAGACATGCAATAAGTTTGGTTGCAGACTTTGAGAGTTTGTCTGTTGTTGATTTGGTTTGATGGACGGTCTATGATTTCCTGGTTTGATTTTTTAGATTTTGATTTTGTGAGTTTTTTTATTTTTAGGATTTTGTTGAGGACATTTTATGATTTTTTTAAGGATTTTCTCAGCTATGCCCCCAGTATGTAGACCTATATGACATGATGATCTGTAGAATGCATGTGGAGACCATGAATTTTTGATATGACCTATGTTAATGCAATATGTATTATGAAGATGTAGTTCCTATTCGAACAAGGATGATTGTGTTTATTTAGCCTTTTGTAATACACCAATTGAGTTAGAGGTACAAAACATTTCATAGATAAGCGGTCAATTGATCCTTAAGGTCCCCTGAAACATACAAATTAACACACTTAGTGACTAGGATTTGCAAATGGAAACACAGAAAACTTCCCCATTGGTTCTTGAAACTTTGATCTTCTTTTGCCCATGTGTGTGCAAATGAGTTAATTCCCACTCTTGTGTTCACTAAAGATCCTTAGCATCCTACATGACTATCTAGATGGATTATTCTAACTTCAAAAGAATCCTGAATAGAGCCTTGCTGCCAGCAAGCTTTTAGAGCTCCGACGAGGTTATAGACTGTAATTTCTCAAATATTGTTCTATTGCCAACAGGCGTTCATAGCCCTAATGGAGTTACTCGCATGTTCCCATAATCAAGCTTTTGTCACACTTTGTATGCGTTATATTTGCCTTGAGATGAATATTTGGCATGGCACTTTTCTTTTTTTATTTTCTTGCCTTGACTTGTAAGTAATGAAACCTACTTGGGTGTGACAATTATAGCAGTACTGAAGTAGAATTTTTATATTTTTCACTAGGCATAAGATCAACTAGGTATCTAGAATGAATTAGAGATTTTGTTAATGTGTTTGAGATATAGCAATTGATAGATTTTGGGTTAACAAGTCTCAAATAGTGAAATCATTATCCAACCATAAGTAAAGCATCGTCAAAGGGTAATGATGAAAATGAATGACCTTAGGACCTCAAAGACTTCATGTCTGAATATCTAAGAAAGGAGATGACCCTTGTTTGCCTTGAATGCAAACAAATGATAAACTTGGATAGTTGCCTTGTTTTATTAATGCTGCTATATACAAATACAAAAATTTTGTGAATGCAATGCATTTAAAAAATAAACTATGTGATGCAGTGCTTTTAATAAAATGATATGCAATGAAAAAAGCAAAACCAAAACTAACCCAGCCCTTAGATATATATCGTTTAAGGTGCATGTTGTTCATAGGGTCAATGAGTTTTGTGTAGGTAGTTCATTGGTCTTTGTTTAAAGAGTCGGATAAAGATGTCTTTCCAAGAAGGACTCAACTAAGTGCGTATGTTCAACATCTCCAATGTTGATTTCCTTAGTTTTCTAGATTTTGAAATGAAACTAGGGTAAAGCCTTATGCAAAGGATTAGATAAGCGAGATGGAAGGATGAAAAAGAGGTGTTGGGTAATGGACCGGATATTGAAAGTTTGGTGCATGAGTGAATGGAAATGTTGGCAGGATCACCATTTGTACACATCTTGAGGGATGGTGGAGTGATGGAGGTAAAGTAGATCTCAGATTTTGAAATTTGGATGGAAGAACAGCCAGGGATTTTGGGACATAAGGATCCAAAATGGATGAAGGAGATGATGGAGAAATAGATTTGGAATATTTGGATGGAGGAACAACAATCTTGGATGTTGATTTGGATTTTTCTTTAGACTGTTGTACTTCAAGGAGACGCTTAGGGATCCACATGGTTTTTGATTTTTCATGCTTTTAAAATTTCTTGGAACGCATTGCTTCTACAAGTGCTTTAGGAGCCCATATAGCTTTTGATTTTGCTTTCTTTTTCTCAGTGATACTTTGTGTCCTTCTATATGGATGGAAGGTATGCAAAGACGTACACCTTTGTTTATCCTACAGAAGGGATGGAGGAATACAGGGTCCTAAAATGGATGGAAGAGATGAAGGGGAAGGCATGTATCTAGATTTTGGTTTAGTAGGGATACCAACATATTGAGGATATCACTAAGGCCATGACCCTTAATAATGTCTTTAACATGGAGACATTCTTGCTTGTGAAGGTCTACCTCTTTGTGTTTATAAATGTTTTGACTTGTAGGATCATGAGAGGGCTTTGTAGGCATGATGGATCCATGAGGTAAACATGGAGGATTATGACAAGGAGATGAAGGTATACTTTGATCTTGACATGAAAGAGGACCTTTGAATAGAGTAGGAAGGGTGTTTAACTCTTCATTTTGAATAGGATCATTTGAAAAGGTGGAAGAGGCATCATGATCTTGCTTAGGAAGGATACTTTTCTTTTGAGATGGAAGGGGGTCATCTTGGAAGAAATGGAAAGGTATATTGGGATCCTGATAGGATTCTAGGGAGTTAAGATCCTTTTCAACCATTGGATGGGATGGCCCTTGAGAGTCAACATGAGAAGATTCATCATTAGGTTCATCATTAGGTTCATCATATGGTATGGATTGTTGTTGAGAAACCTTAGGAGATGGATGCATAATGGAAGAGAGGGAGGATACATGTGGGCCATTACTATATACTGGTTCATCATTTTGATAATGCTTGGTAATGACATCTGGTTTCTCTTTAGTTGAATTATTATGATCTTTAATTTTAATAACACCATCATCAAGGAGGTCTTGAATTTTATGTTTTAATTCCATACACATTGAATTCTTATGTTTGTTATGCCTATGGTATGCATAGTAACTATTCAAAATTTTACATCCCCATGTGGTCTTTTTAGGCAATATGATAAGATTGTGCTTAAGAAGCTCCTTCAAGGTTGACTCAATAGATTGCCCCAAAGGTGTAAACTGACTATCTAGGGGATAGATGTCTTTTTGTCTTGGTGAAGCTGTTTTGTGATCTTGTATGAGATTTGGCTTTTGATTTTCAATTACTTGTTGTTCCACCATATATAATTGTTTTAGCATTTATTGAAGTCTGGTGTTCTTGATATCATGAAATTTTATCTCAAGAGGTGTCATTGAATCTTTTTGTTGAGCTTGAATGTCATATATTTCTTGCTTAAGATTTTGAATTTGTTGGGCCAAGGTAGCCATGGGCTTCTTACTTTTGTTAGAATTTTTAGAAGAGCTTCTGGTTCGAACAGGTATTTACAACCGATGTGACCGATGGTGAGATGTGATGCAGATGTCAAGACTAAATCAAAGCTAGTTACGTGTTTGACGTAGTGATTTGAGAGAAGTGACTAAGACTCAGACTAGCTTTAGGAACGATCTATCTTGTATAAGACATGATCTAAGTAACTTAGGTTGATTAAGTTTGATAAGTAGTTGATTAAACTAATTGAAAGATGATCGACAAAATCGTGCAACACAATAGCAGGGGTACACTATCAAGATTGTTTACGCTCAGGATGAAAAAGACCAAATAGATGCTTACTATAGACTGATTAGGCAAGTATGACAATTCTGGAAAAAGTGTGAAAAGAGACAAGTTTCTGGACTGACCAAATCAGAAATTTGTATGATAGTATTTAGATCCAGATGACAATTTACCAAAGTCTCAGATGACACAAACAATTTCTTGTACAAGTTGTTGCCTATACTCATGACAGTTTAGTGTTCTTCAAACAACAATCTGATGAGGATAATGATTACTTGTGCGATAGTCTATTAAAGGTTAGATGATAATTATCTAGGACTAGAATGATAATTCTAAAGACCAGGATGACAATTTCGATAGGACCAAATGAAAAACTGACAGGATGAATTCAGACTCGTATGACAGCAGGTCTATAACCAGATGATAAAATAGCAAACTTGTATGATAATATATATAAAGCCAGACAATAATTCAGTAGACTCGTACAACAAAGGACTAGATAGAGACTATTTTTTGACACGGACAGAGTTTTGGTCACTGAGTTTTTTTACAGTGTTGATTGTTTTCTCCAGTTTTAGTTTCAGGGATGAAAACGTAGTAAACACGCAAGATGTAAAATGACTTTAAGCACAACACGCTAACCCTATGAAAGTTGGCTTAGAGAAGAAAACCTTTGCTTGTAGACTCATGTACACACCCAATAGCTAATCAGAATATCGCCGCTGAGTCTCATGCAATGAATTCTCAATGCCATATTAGCCAACTCCATATGCTAATGGGAGCACAAAATGGCAAGTATCTTGGGAGAGTTACTATCTCTCTTGCACAAAGATTATCCCCCTTTCGGAGGTGAATCGAGTAGCCTCTATCTTATAGTTCTTAGTCGAGAATTTCATTCAAAATTACCCCTTGAAGTCACACAAGCATGATTCAGGCCTATAGCCCAACAAGGTACCGAAACAAGTTGTAGTCACGTAAACGTGATTGAGACCGTGAGGCCCTACAAAATGCCTAATATGAGAGATCTCAAAAAGAAAACTCAAATAATCTCATCCTCTGAGACTTTAATCACCAGAGGCCTATTTATTATAGTGAGTTGGAATGCTCAGGTCCAACTATACTCACTTGGGTCATTCTCACAAGGTGATTACTTTTTCCCACTGTGACATGCCCGCTAAAGGTACACAAATCTCAAAACTTAGAAAAAGCTTTGAGGGTCTAGATTTATGATTTTTGGTTCAGACACGAGAATACTCTCCTACCTCTTAGATTTTTCTTAAAACACAATTGATAGATGTGTTCATTAACCAAATAGCAATTTAATTGC
Organism: Cryptomeria japonica; assembly: GCF_030272615.1. Lineage (NCBI taxonomy): Eukaryota > Viridiplantae > Streptophyta > Pinopsida > Cupressales > Cupressaceae > Cryptomeria > Cryptomeria japonica. The sequence goes on from NC_081410.1 coordinate 289,390,909, forward strand.
CTGAAAATGAATTTAAATAATACATGATATTCACTTGAATCTCCTCAGGCAACCTGCAAAAATAACAAATCCGTAGTCATATTGTTTTTTTGCAACAGGCGTGTTCTTCGACAAACATTCTACAAAAAATGGCTAGGCTATCAAAATCTCTTAGGCAGATAGAAAACAAGCCATGGTTAGCATTAGTACCACCAAATTTCAATAAGAAAAACTCTAAAATTGTAGTTTGTTTTAATACTAAAACCCAGAAACTTGTATGAGTATTCTCACTCAGTCGTACGATAATTTGCGACAGACTATATTAGATCTGCAGATTGTCGTTCAAGCCTTTGTGAAAACTCATACGATTTTTTGAAATAACTGTACGGAAAAAATCCAAAAAATATAAGTTGATCAGTAAGGCCGAAAGATGAAGTCTTATGCCCCATGGTAGGTGCCAAAAAAGTGTGTGTGAAAATTGGATAAAGTCTATAAGCTGTAAGACACAACACTTCAATTAAGTCATTGCATGCATGGCTAGACAGATAATCATGAATATAAAAACCATAACAAATCGACCTATTGCCTTCTAAGAGATGCGAGTATTAGACTTGCTCTGAGATTTGTCTAAGCAATAACAATGACTAGAATACACCAAGATGAAGGATTTAATCTATATGAGCACAAAAATAAGCTTAATGGATGCAAGATTAAACTAGGTGAATGAATATTAAGCTAGATGAATTCAAGAAATAATGATTAAACTAAGCATGCAAAAAGCTAAACTAAGATGCAATAATCTCAAAGCATAATATTTTCAATGACTCCAAAGCAAAAACGGCACAATAACAATAAATCTCTAGGGTGCCTTGAATGAGAGATGAAGGCTGAATTTATAGAGACTCAAAAGAGAGACCAATGATCAAGATCAATTAACAATGAGTGGTTGAGATTCCTCAAGAAAAAGCAAAATCCAAGTTAATTGAAATAATTGAGAGATCAAATTAAGTTAATCTTGAGATAGATTCCAATTATAGCTTGATTGAATGCATTTAAATTATAAGTCTAAGTCCGCATTGGAGATAAATTAAGTTGATTCCATGCACTTGAGATAAAAATAGATGATTCCATGTACATTTCTTTAATTTGCTCAATATTTTTATCAAGAAAAAAATATTTTCAATATAATTGAACCTCTTTCCTCAAGAAAAGCTTTAAGTTTTAATTTTAGAGAAAATGATTAATTCAATTTAATTGCTTTTCTGAAATTTCTCAAGTTATCTCAATTTTAGAAAAAGAAATATCATAAGTTTGATTTATTCTCTCAATTTAATTCTTTTCTTTTGTTTTCAATTTAACTCTTTCTTTTGCGGATTAATTCCTTTTTTGGTGATTAATTTCTTTTTGTAAATTAATTCCTCTTTTTGTGATTAATCTCTTTTTGTAAATTAAATGGCAAATTTATTTATTAATTAAATATGCTAGGATATTTAATTAAATAAATAGGACAATTGATCAAAATGATTTACTTGGAATGATTTAATTAATTAAATAAATATTTAATTAATATAGAGTGATTAACTTGCAATGTAACATTAATGATTGAAGAATTAATTAATTAGGTGCTCAAGGTTGATTTAATTGCCTTTTGGTTAGGACTGTAGACGTATAAAAATGACCATATTCCCAAATGAATAATTAATATTCATTTTATTCTCATTCCTCTATTTAGTTAAATCTAATTTAATTAAATCACCCACATTCTTATATTTTATTAAATAAATTATTCAATTTATTTATTTAAATTCACTTAAGCCCTTCATATGATTTAATTGAATAAATCATTTTATTTAATTAAATCCCTTCTCTCTACTTTTTAATTAAATTTACCTTTAATTAAATGGTTCACCCCAATTAAATAAATCTAATTTATTTAATTCCCCAACTTACAACCAAATTGAAATAAAGCAATTTATTTTAATCCTATTATCCCTCATCCACTTGCATTTTCCTACATCTCCCACTTGTCTCCTAACCCTCTTCCTAAATTCTTCTAGAATACCTCTAATCCTAATCAATTAACCTAAACCCATCATTTATCCCCTTTCCCTAAATTTGAGGAGGTCACTTCTCAAATTTGGAGTAAAGTCTTCCAAAGGCATTAAAGCCTTTATGCCTTCAACAAGCTAACTTGTTGAAAACCCCCAAATTTGGAAGGACTCTTACAAATTTGTCCCCAAAGTTTTCAAACCATTAATGGTTAACTAACCCTTAGTGGCATGGTTAGAGACTTTTTTCCTAACACAACCCTCATCTAACCCAGGGGTCTCATCAAGTATTCATTGCTTTGACCATGGTTATCTCCTTAACCCTTGCACAAGAGTTTATCCTTTGGGTAAAAACTTTATCCAATGGATAACCTTAACCTAACCTTAACCTTTACCTTCTAAGGTAACCTTCATGTCTTCTCAAGCATTTAATGCTTCTTACCTCTCCTCTCAAGCAGTCTTATGTTGACAATTGTCACCATTTCATTGGTGAGAATTGCAAACATGGATTGATAGCTTTCAATCCTGACCATCCATTGTCCTATTTTCCCTATAAATAGAGCTCGCATTCCTCCATTTAAAAAGGGATCCAAGTCTTTAGCATCATACATATACTTAATTTTAGCCTCTCTTTGCAATAGAAATGAATCTAATAAGCATTTTAGAGTATTTCTATTATCATTAGCTTAAATCACATAGCTAGTATATCATGTTAGGATAGTATTTTTACTAACCTTATCATCTTATCATCTAGTTTAGTTTATTTACTAGAATCATGCATAAATAGGATGCATTCATGCTAAATTTGATCAAAAGCATCCCTCGTTCTTGCATTCGTCATCCCTAAGCCACTTTTCTCAATGATCTGAGAGCAAAGGCATTGGCTTGAGGGACCTTGTGAGATAGAGAACCATGGAACACTCCTTGGGAAGTTGAGCCATTCCTCATGGCTCCATAACTTGCACCAAGGAAAGTCCTTGAAATATTTCCACATTTTGGGTTTCACCGAACCGCTTTTCCTACATACATTTCTGGCACCCACTATTGGGCATAACCCCATTAATCAAATCAGTTTTTGAATTTGATCACTTTTGCAGGTGCATGGGAAACAAGAATCGACACGTAGGGAACATTTCTTATAGCATCTGGTTAACATTCCAGTGCATTTGGTATACTATTCAGCGCGTGGGACACATATCCTAGCACGTGGAGACCTTCACTTAGCGCATAGCAAACTTAATTTTTTTCTTGAAGGTTTCAGCGCGGGAACTCAATAGTATAGTGCATTTGGAAAACAGCTCAGCGCGTCGAGTCTATCCAATAGTGCATCCAGGTAATTTTGTAGCGCATCACGGACAAAGAATAAGAAATACTTTGTAACCGAGATCAGAATTAGACTTGTGAAAGTCCACAAAGCCAGTATTTTGCTAACAAATTTAATTATTTTTGCAGGATTTCTAACAGTTTCATTACAGGATTTGGGAGTGCATTTTATTTTAAAGTTAGGATTTAAAGTAGTTTGAAGTTTTTACTAACTTAGCTAAGTTAGTTAAAAATTTGAATTCTTTTAATTCTTGTTTAAAGCTAAAATTGAACTCACACCTCATTTAGGCATTTAAAAAGAACCACAAATCTTTCCTTGCTTTCATAGGATAAAACTTTCCTATGGGTTACTAAAAAGAACATACAAACTTTCTATTTTTTTTGCAAAAAGAGCTTGGAAAATAACCTCACCATCCTTTGGTGCATAAAAGGATCAATCTTTTAAATTTTTGCAAGGAAAAAGAATCACATTTGTCTAAATTTTGTTTGCAAGTTAAAGAGGGAAGTTCTTCCCCTTTTGTCGGTTTCTTTTGTTGACCACCAAAATCAAAAATTTTCTTTGTTGACTAGGATCCTTTATTAGCTCAGATAATCACTAATTTGATGGGATAAAATGAACATCATGTTTTTGTGGAGCAATATCTCCATATAGATTTTACCAAATCATTGCAATAAAAGGTTAAAAAGAACACTTGTGTGCTTTGATTTGAAAGTGGAAGGAATATGCTCTCCCCTTAATTGGGTGATCAGAAGGCCAAACCACTCTTACGCTTTCAATTTTTTATCGCATTAAAACCTTTAGCAAGCCTGCCCTCTTGAGGAGTTGAACAACTCTTAAATCCATTCTTTGGCCGGTGTGAAGGGAACGACCTAAGTGGGGAATGACTTTGATGCCAAGTGTTCCAACCCACTATAATTAAAAGTGGAAAGTGATGAAATTCCTTTTCAACGGTTGCACACAGCGATTAGCCTTCCCCCAGTATCTTTATGATACGTAAAGCCTTTGTTCTAAAGGTTGGGAAGCCTCCTGAGGGAGTTTATCACTGACAACTGAACAGGAAGCCTGATTAAAAACTTCAGAGATACAAACCCTGAGCTGAGTCAGTATCCAAACATTTGCAGTATCATAGTGCAAGGGTGGGGAAGAATCTGCCCCCAAGTTTACTCACCATATATCTCCCAAGATAACTACTCAACTGTGAAGCAATTCACTTTGAGTTAATTTCTGGCAAAAGGAAAAAAAAGGGGCACCCCTTAGAGGGTGACAAGGTTGTTTGAGCTGACGGAGTACCGAGACTAGTGAGCTATGGTATTGTCGATGACCTTTAAATAAAGAGTGTGATTGATTTGTATTTTCTGTATCCAAACCTGTTGAAACATTGGGGATTTGAACACATCCTCTCAAAACATACACTCATTGTTTAGACTAGGAAAAATGGTTATCTCTTTTGTGTTGCGCTTTCATTTCTTATCTCAGAAAATCATCCATCATCATTAAAACAAAGTTCAAAAATCACAGAAAAACCACCAAGTCAAAACTATCAGGGCAGTGTAGCGTGTAAGAGCAACATCTTAGCACTTTGGAACCACAGTTTAGCGCTTGCAAACTTCAACATAGCGCATTTCGTCTGAACTTTAGTGCATAATCAATCCAAAACATAAATAGTTTTAACCTTGGCACTTTTCAGAGTTTTAACCTTAGCACTTTCTGAAAACTTTATAGCACGTTGAAGTAACAGCTTAGCACGTTGAGACCAAACATTAGCGCATTGAAGTCAACAGTTAGTGCATTGAAAGGACATATTAGCGCATAACCTTTTAAACCAAACAAACTCAAACAATCCAGTTAGCGCGTCATAGAGGCATCTTAGCGTGTGGAGTTCATTCTCTAGCACGTTGCGGAAATTCAGTAGCGCATTGGGTTTCTAGCTTAGCGCATAACAAAAACTAAGAAAACAGGGGGCAAAACAGCAACTATTTTTGAAAAATCTAAAAATAGTTTAGGAAGCCTTCTTTCCTTATCTTAAACTTCATCAAACAGAAAATCAAAATCAAAGTATCAAAACTACTCCAAAAGCAAGTTTTCCGTAAAACAAAGTTGTCCAAATCCAAAAACTAGTCAATAGATAAAGCACATCTCTCCTATCAAAATCAAGAAACACCATCACACGTATCAAAAGGTTCTTCAATCAAATGGATTTTTATCCAAAAAAACATACTTGTTTTAAACTCAAAGTTGTCAAATCGAGTTTCCATATCAGGAAAGCTCTTATTCCATATCATTTGACACGCTTTCTCATGAGGGGGCATCTAAACCTTCATTTGATAAAGTAAAACTTAAGTTTCCAAACAAGATATCTTGAATCCAAAACAAATCAAAGGAAACAATTAATCACTTGTGCATGAATAATCCTCATATTCTGAGAAGAAAGAGTATTTATCATAACACTAAGTTGAGGAAACAACAACCCAGTTCTTTGAAACTTGCCAAAAGGAATAAATTTTTATACATCAATCGCCAACTCTTCTAATCTCATCAAACATTCCTCCGTCATATGCACTTGTATCTTCAAGACAAAACAAACAAATTTGACAAGGGATCGTTGAGGAGTAGAGTGTTCTGTCAAAAATCAGCATTCAGTTGATGCCTAAATCAAGGAGGAAAGATCAATCCGTCTTTCTTCCTTGAAGTGTGCATCACTTACAATATACCTCTATTTGAACCACCAACCCCTGAGCAAAACATCGAAGAGGAGTTCATTCCCTTTGTCACAGAAAGTTTCTACTAGATGCTCGTTGTTACTCGCTCTCAACGAAACAAACAAAGCAAAACCCAACCAGAGTCCAACATGGGTCAAAGATTATCAAATCCTTTTGAATATCCAAATATATAAGACATAGAAATTTCTAAGGACCTCCTCCAAGAGTGTCAAGAAAATGCTTCATTTCAAAAACTTGTGGAAAAACTCATGGAAAATGACAAAGAAAAATACCTACTCATGCTAACAAGCAAAGGAGTTAAACTCCTTGAAGACTTCGATACTGACATGTTTAGAACAAGGTCTCAACATTATGCTTATCAAGAATGACAAAGAGAGGAGGAAGCACATGACCATGAACAAAACATACCTGAGCAAAACATACCTGAGCAGAATTTACACGAGCAAAACATCGCTAAGCAAAACATGCCTCTACACACACCATTCCAAACTAGAAATAATGCGAGGGAATAACTCTTCCCCTAGCAAACAAATGCACCCTTGGTTTCTCTTACACAACAAATACAAATGTTGAAAAAATAGATGCAAGACATGCAACAAGGATCAATAGTATGGTATTCCTTGAATGAAATTTGTCCTTATCCTTTTGATAGGAGGTTAAACATGGTACCTTTTCCCCCAAATTCAGACATCCCCAAATTTGACAAATATTATAGGAAAAGTGATCCTCGTGATCATGTCGAGGAATTTTGCACCATGAGTCTATAATTTGCTCATGATGACACTTATTTAATGAGATTATTCCCAAGAAGTTTGGGAGGGCAAACAATGGAATGGTTATCCAAAATCACACCTCTTGTTAGATCCTTTGATGAGTTAGTCAACAAATTCATTACTCAATATTCCTACAACATTCAACATGTCATCACCATGCTAGATGTCTACAATACCAAACAAAAGAACAATGAAACATTCATGGTGTTCCTTCAACGTTGGCGATTAATGGTCTCAAGGTATCCTGAAGATGTGCCTGAGAAGGAAAAGGTGGAAATTTTCATTGACAATTTAAATAGCGAGATGAGTTACTTACTCAAACTCCAATGCATACCATCTTTTGCTAAATTGATTGAGAATGGCATCCAAGTAGAGGAGGCATGTGTCAAGAAAGGAACATTGAATTTTTTTTAAAAAGGGACGAATTCATCCAACTCTAATTACAATAACCAAAACAACAACTTAGACAAATCCAGGCTCTGGACCCAAAACAAAAACACTGGAAATGAAGGAAGAAATGATCCTAATGATACAAAGTCCAAACAACCACTATTAGCCTTATCAGGTAATCCTCAAGCTACCAAAAATCAAAAAGGTGCTAACCAAGGTACTAACACTTATGCACCAACTACCAATCAGGATCATCTTAACAACACCAACAATACCCAAGACAATAACACCAATCGAGGACCTAATACAAACTCACGAGGTAACACCAACAACTTTCCAAAACACATCTACACACCATTAGGGCAATCATTGGAGTCAGCATTCAGAGAACTCCTGGAAAACAAAATTATCTCCTTACCAGCAATCAACAACTTTGAACCACAAATCAAACCGCCCTGGTGGAATGACACACTTTTATGATTTTCATCGCAACAAAGGCCATCAAAAAAATGATTGCATGAGACTAAAGAACATTATTCAAGACATGATTGATAGAGGCGATTTAACAGACGATGGTCTTAAGACAAATGGTGATCATGGTGCCTTTAAGAATCCTCTTCCAAACTACAACAAGGATGGAGCTTCAACCTCAAACGATACACATGGAGCTCGTATCAATCACATATACAATAACACCATCAATCATATATCAGCTGAGAATAATCAAGTAAACGTCATTACAATCAAAGACAAGCATGGCCATGAATCCGTCAATGTAACCACTAGAGCTCAAAAATTCAATATGATCTAATCAGTCAACTACGCAAAACTTCTGCTCAAATATCTATATTGGAGTTGCTAAAACTTTTGCAAAACACAAAGACATCTTGGAGCAAGCAATATTGGAAACAAATGTACCTCAAGATCTGGATGCTAACAAATTCCAAGCCATGGTTGCTCACATGATAGGGCCTCATAACCTCACCTTTTCAGAGCATGATAATATCTCATTAAGCCATCCTCATAATACTCCACCCCACATTGAAGTCTTGGTCTACAAACATCGAGTCAAAAGAGTATTAATAGATGGAGGAGTTGGACTCAATATCTATACCTTGAAACTTATCTGTGCATTAGGCTTCTCTGAGCAATCTATTGATCCATGCAAAAAGATCACTATCAAAGCATATGATGATGAAGAATGATCATCCAAAGGAATAGTAATGTTGCCAATTCAAGTAGGACCAATGCAAAAGGACACTATGTGTCAAGTCTTAGACATAGACCTCACATATAATATCTTATTGGGTCAACCTTGGATACATGAAATGCAAACCTTCTACTTATCACCAGTGTGTTAAGTTCCCCTAAAATGGACAAGAGATTTCTATATCAGCAGATCATAACCCTTTTCAACATTGTAATGCTATGGGAGCAGCCCAAGACAGTTGGGTTCCACATAATAGAGAAAAACAAAGCTCCTCAGCACTAGATCTTCAACAAGAAAAGTCTAAATCACTATATATGGATTTCAAGCAAAAAATGAAAATCAAAGAGCAAGGCATGGGAGAATACTCTGTAGAACCCTTGTGTTTAGCCAACTTAACAGCATCGCCTAAATCTCATGGATTACCTATAGCATCAACACATCAAGCAACGTAGCCCATCACCAAGTTTGATGGCAAATTTATCCAACTAGGCACACTAGCACATGAATCAGAGGAAAAGGACATCCTTAGTTGGCTATACAAGGATGAGGAAGAAGACAGAGCACCTACTATGGAAGTAGCTATACCAACACACCTGTATGGAAAAGGCTACTTGATCATGCAACAAATGGGATATAATGGAAAAGGACCTATCAACAAGCGTCAGGAAGGCATCACAGAACCATTAGATCCTCCTTCACAATTTTGTAAAAATAAAACAGGATTGGGCTATGAACACACTCTACCACCAAGGAAGACACCAAGCAAATACCAAAAACCTCAGTGGAAGGCAAAGAAGAAATACAAGGAGGACTCATGGCAGGAGGCACTATTTGAATTAGCAAAGACAATATGCAAGGAACGTGAATACCGGGAAGAAAAGAAACATCAAGAAAAATCCATCAATCAAAAGAAAGAAACACCTACTGCAGAAGTACATCATGTTCAAGAACTAGTGTCAAACAAAGAAGAATAACCTCCTGATAACATCATTCCTCCCCAAGGAGAGACAGTATATGAGAAAATGAAAAGAATAGAAGCAAGATCTAATATAGAATCAGAGAAAACTATCACTCGTATCAATCATCAAAGACCTATTTTCACCCTACAACATACTAGTCCACAACACTGCCAAAATCTGGGATAATACCTCTGAGACTGATTCAAATGAATATGAATGGGGCAGTTGTTCCAATGTTACTGAAGATATTACTACAAATAACAGTCATACACCCATTTCTCAAGAAGAACAAGGCACAAACCCTAGACTACTTGAATTTGGTCCACAAAATATCTATGACGCCAAGGAAAACAAGCAACGACATTACGAGCAAGTTTACACAGAAGATGATACCATCGAAGACCTTGACAAAATCATTAACTTATTTAATATCTCGACCAGCCATGATGATGCCTCCATCCTAACACTTGCAGCAGCAGAACTTGACCCACCCAATGACTCTTTACCACTTATCTTTCCTGACCTCATAGACTAGGACGAACCTGAAAAATCATGACATACCGATTTTCCCAAATGATGATTCCATTATCCATTACTTGTGTACCATCAACCCAGAAATAGACTCCACCAGTGAACAAAGTAACGACATCTACAATCAGGGGAGTGCCAAGTCTCTCAGTCACAAAAATGAACGAAATAAAGGATCTACTACTAAAAACCAGTCAATGGCAGCACTAGATCACAAAAAAGTAAAAATAAAGGATGCATCTATGGGTGAAAACCTTTTTAAGGAACCTAAGGATGGGAGACTTGACACTCTTCCTGAACATTATCAGGAGCAATCACCCATATTGATTGAGCCTACTCAATCAATCAACATTGGTACAACAGAAGCATCCAAAAACATACATCTAGCAGAGTCTCTGATAGAGGAAGAAAGATCAAAGTTAGTCCAATTTTTCAAAGCAAAGCAGATCAATTTTGCTTGGTCATATGCAGATATGCCCGAGATTGATCCACAATTAATCATGCATCACTTGTCCATTGCTCCAAGAGCCAAGCCAATCAAGCAAAAACTAAGAAAAATGAATCCACATGTAGCACTCATGGTTAAAGATGAGCTAAAGAAACTATTAGACAGATTTGTTCGACCTATTGACTATGCTGAATGGATTTCCAACATTGTGCCAATTTTAAAACCAGATCGAAGCATCAGGATATGCATCGATTTTAGAGATGTTAACAAATCTTGTGCAAAGGATGACTTTCATTTACCTAGTATCGACATAATTGTAGACCTCACAACAGGCAATGCAATGCTATCACTAATGGATGGTTTTTCAGACTATAATCAAATCAAGATAGCCCCAGAGGATCAAGATGAAACAACATTTACTTGTCCTTGGGGAACATACTGTTGGAATGTCATGCCATTTGGCTAAAAGAATGCTGGGGCAACTTATCAATGGGCAATGACAACAATCTTCCATGACATGATGCATACCTTCAGGGAGGTGTATGTGGATGATTTACTAGCTAAATCATTTACCTGAGTAGAACATCTAAGCATCTTAGAAAAGATTTTTGACAAATTGGAAAAATTTCAAGTCAGGCTCAACCCTAAGAAGTGTGTCTTCGGGGTTACATCAGGCAAGTTATCAGGCTACATAGTCTCAGAAAAGGGAATTGAAGTAGATCTAGCAAAGGTACAAGCCATCATGGAAATGCCACCACCTAAGAACATCAGTCAACTCAGATCCTTGCAAGGACAGCTCTAGTCAATCAGGTGTTTCATCGCTCAACTAGCAGATAAAAGCCTACCATTCAATCATTCACTACATAAGATTGTACCATTCAAATGGGAAGCCAAATGCATAGAATCATTCTACCAAATCAAGAAATATCTAATGAACCTGCTAGTTCTAGTACCACCAATATTAGGGATGCCACTTATTCTATACATATCAACAATAGACATATCACAGGGGGCACTATTAGCACAAGAAAATAAAGAAGGAAAGGAACGAGCTATCTATTACATTAGTAGAACTTTGAATGGATATGAGCTCAATTATACATTCATTGAGAAGGCTTGTCTAACAGTGGTATTTGCCTCTCAAAAGTTTTGACACTACATGCTAGCGCATACAATCAAGCTCGTAGCAAAAATTGATCCTCTAAAATACTTACTCAGCAAAGAAGCTCTCACAGGAAAATTGGATAAATGGGTGATGGTTCTCAATGAATTTGATATCCACTACACAGAGCGATGATCTATCAAAGGACAAGTGATTGCAGATTAGTTGGCAAATGCACCATTACTAGATAAACAACCAATGGAGATTGAATTTCCAGATAGGGATGTTCTTACTATAAACACCAAACAATGGACCCTCTACTTTGATGGTTCCTACACTCAACATTGCTCGGGTGTTGGCATTTTGTTCATCACTCCTGACAGGCACACCATACCACAATCATATAGGCTCATTTTTATATGCTCAAATAACATTGCTGAATATGAGGCACTGGTTACAGGGATCAAAATGGTCGTGGAATGGAGAATCACATAATTGAAAGTCTGCAGAGATTCACAACTAGTCATCAATCAGATCAACAATGACTATTAGACGGAAGATGAAAAGCTACTACCATACAAACAAATGGTAGATGATTTCAAACAATATTTTGTACACATCACCTTCAAGCAAATACCAAGGTTGGACAATAGGGTAGTCGATGCAATGGCTACTATCGCTTCACTACTACAAATTGTAGAGCAATAGAGTCATTACGAGTTTCTAGTAGAGCAACTGTTCTCCCTATCCTATGACCATTCTGAATCCCATGTTATCTATGCCTTGACTAGTTCTGACTCTCCGTTATATGGACCAATATACAACTATCTTAAAAATAATATCCTACCCATTGACCTATCTCGAAACCAAAAGCACAACTTTATCCAGCAAGTTGCCCATTATACTCTCACTACTGATACTCTTTACCATCGAGGTCTAGATGGTACTCATCTTCATTGCCTTGATCGTAATGAATCTAACTCTGCTTTACCCAAGCTTCATGAAGGTATCTATGGCACACATTCAAGTGGTCCTACTCTTGCTAAAAAACTTCTAAGAATGGGATATTACTGGCCAACAATGGAAAAAGATTCTTACCATTTTGCAAAGAAATGTCCTAAATGCCAAATCCATGGCAATCTTATACATGTACTAGCACAGGAACTGCAACCATTCACAACATCTTGGCCCTTTTGCCAGTAGGGACTGGACTTAGTCGGTGAAATTCATCCTTCATTTTAAAATGGACACAAGTTCATTATTACTACAACAAAATATTTTACCAAGTGGATTGAAGTAGTCCCCATGACCACAGTGACTAGGAAACAAATTGCCTCTTGTATTCTTAATTATCTAATCTGTAGATATGGCATTCCAAGTTCCATCATCACAGATAATGGACAACCTTTCAAGAACCAATATGTGCAAGAATTATGTGAAAAATTTAAAATCCAACATCGTTTCTCTACACCTTACTACCCATAGGGGAATGGTCAGGTTGAAGCATCCAAACCAAAACCATATTGAAAATCCTCAAGAAAATAGTGAATGATGCAGGCAAAGATTGGCACATGCAACTCAATCTAGCACGTTGGGCATACAAAACTAGCATTCACACACCTACGGGAGCTATGCCATATTCATTGGTGTATGGATTAGAGGCAATTTTACCCCTGGAGGTAGAGATTCCATATCTCAGAGTATCTTTGAAAGGCCTCATTCCAGATGAAGAGTATCGAGTAAACCGACCGTAAGAGATAGAACTTCTAGATGAAAAGAGCCAACATGCCTATACTCACCTCAAAGAATATCAATAATGCATGTGTCGAAGCTACAATCACAAGGTCATCCCTAGAATTTTTAAAATTGGTGACCTAGTCCTCAAAGAGAATCCTAGAAATCAACAAGATTGGGAAAAGAAATGGAAATTTGAACCTAAATGGTTAGGTCCCTATGTTATCATATCAGCCTATGGATCAGGTGCTTATCAGCTACCAACTTGAGAAGGAGATGTGCTCAATGAACCAACTAACAGCATCCATTTGAAGAAATACTACACTTAAGCAGTCTAAAGCATGAAAAAGTCAAATTATCAAAAAAAAATGTCAAAAAAAAAATAAGAAAAAGAAAATGAAAATAAAAAGGTACAATAAAAGAAACTAGTGAAAACCTAGAAATAGGCACTATTGTGAGTGAACAAATCCTCTATCTATGTTTACTCACGAGCCTTTTATATCCACAATCAAGCACTATTGGCCATCGCCCAACACTTTATCAAAATACCATTCTTCAGGACATACTTAGCATAGTCACTGTCCTTGTTAATCCAAATACCATTTCGTCATCTACCATGGCTTGGTAATCACTGTGCATATCCGCATCCAGAGGTAAAATTATCTAGGGGCAACATTGATCAAAATTTTGTCCTAAATCAAAACTTGCAGCAAAATCAGAGCATCTTGTCCAACAACAAATCAACAATCACAAGAACAAACATTGACTACTTAAAAAGATTCACAACACATGATGGATGATTTTCTGAAGTATCAAATGTTTGCATCTGGCATGAAGTTTTGACTATTTTTGCACTTAAACTTTTTGAAACTATTGGATCCTCTACATTTTCTCAAGCGATGCATCAAGCTAGAGAAGGTCATGGGGACTCCAATATTTTTTAGTTTTCTATCTGTGAGGCGATCACTTGTACTACGCAAATACTTGTCTCGAGACATGATTCAAAGCATATCACTGAAGACATGATTCCACTTTACACATACAAATGGTTTAAACTTGTATGTTTATATGCAAGCCACACTCAGGTCATCCTGGTTCAATTATACCTTGACGCTTGTGCTATCTTGTAAAATCAAAAATCATGTAATTTTTTCTTAGGTCATTATGGTTCAACTATACCATTATGCTTGTATAAATTTTCAACATATATTAACAAATCAATGCTCAATGATGATAACTACAAAGAAAGCAAAAACATGTGACTATACAGGAATGACAAACAGAAGATTGAGGATGCTCAATTAGTTGCATATCATTATCATACATCTCATTTTTAAGATACATCTCACAACATATTATTATCATACATCTCATTTTTCTACATACATCTCACAACATCATGCATTATCACATCATTTTCATCACATATCAAATCACATGCATCTAAGCATTGCATCATTATGATAAAAACATCAAAATCATATAGAAAGCATCATCCATAACACATCACATGAGGATCAAAGAAAATGGTGTCGTATATATCTCAAAAATGATCAAAATATAAAATATGTCATGTATGTCTCATACTACAACAAAATGATCAAAATACAAAAGAGACAACATCTCTTAGGTATGACTATCTCCTGAGGGTGATGGTCTCGCAACAGATGTCCCAGCACCGGGATCCCCAGGTGGATCCTGACAAGTAGGCCCAGTCATGCCTCTACTCTCTGTCCTCGACCCTGTCTGCCTAGATCGACTAGATCTCCTCGTTGTGGAACTAGGAACTCTGCACTCCTAGGGCACTGCATCCTCATAATGCCTTTGATAATACTCTACCTCCTTGGCTATCTCAGACAACTCCCTCAGGGTGTCTCTCATCGAGCCACTAGCAACCACTCTATCAAAAGTCTCTTCTCAAGCCTCAGCTTGACCCAACCACTCCAAAACTATATCCTGCTCAGTGGTTAGTTATGTAATCTGCCACTGATGCACTAGTAGCTATGTCTACAGGTGTTGCACTGATAACTATAAGGACCTAATCTGAGCATCCTCCCAGTAAGTCAAAATCTGAATCTGGAGGGGTACCTGTGTAGTGGGACCCTCTGTCCCTCTCCTTGTCCTCAATGCTAGTGGGGGTAAAACATCTAACCTCCTCCTCTGGGCTGGCTGTCTAAACTCATGTATCCCTCCCACCACTACTATCACCTCTCCTACCTGGTCCTCACCCCCAACTCCAATAGCCAAACCTCCTCTCCCTCTATCCTCCGTAGCCCGCCACACTACTCTCTCCACCCATATCCCTCTGTCACCACCAACTCTGCCTCTATCCCCTCTCCTCCCTTGATCAACTCTCCCCCTATCCCCACGCCAACCTTGGCCACCTCCTCCACCATCTCCACCATCATCCCCTCCACCATCCCCACCTCCCTCATCTAGATCCTCTCCATCCTCTCCCCATCTCCCTAGCCTCTTGGGCTGCTCATCCTCCTCATCATCAAACATAGGAATCATCTCCATTGGATCCGATATCCTGGCCACAACATGATTCGCAAAGAGTGTTGCGAACTCATCGGTCATCCCCGCATCCACTATCCCGTAGGTATAGTCCCATATCTGGTCAGCTAGGTGAAAGAACTCAACCACCACTGCGCTATCAATAGTGGGTCCCCACTCTGGTACATCTTGCCTCCGTCGAGCTTACAAGAAGGCTCCCTGTGGTATCCCCTGTTGTCGTCCATACTGCCGCAACACTCAATTTTGCAAGAATCTCTCAATAACAAAGGATGTCTACCCTATCAAAAATCAAGACATGTAGACATAGGGAATCTCCTTCCCATCCTCTACCCACACCTCACAATCCATATACGATCTCCAGATGACTGTATCAATATCATCTAGCACTCACCTCCAATGCTCTAGTTTGCCTAGCTTACGCTGGACAACTATCCCTCTATATTCATAGGCATACGTGCAACCAACTAGCTTATCTCTATCTACAAGTGGCCTAGCTATAGGAATATGCTCCCACACCCATACCTATAGCAACGTGACCCCAGCTAATAGACTGTTATATCCCAAGTAAACCACCTGATGGAGATCCCTGTATAAGTGGGCCAACATAGCAGATCCCCACACAAATCAGCGACCCTGTGTCACCATGTCCTCCAAGACCAACCCCCATCCCACTGCCAGTCCCTTTGACCTATAATCAGGATATAAGAAACCACCTATGAATCCTACCAGTATTGATGGTAGAGGGGCATAATCCAAATCAATGAACTCTTGCCAAGGGATCTCATACCCACAAACTGTATCATCCTGTAATATCCGGCAAAGAGCCTATGTCCCACCCTCCTCGGTCTACTCATATGGTAAAAGTGCACCTACCATGGGAACCTGTAGAATCCAGTAGCAATCCTTAGGTGTCACTATGATCTCACCTATCGCCAAATAGAAGGTGTTGGTGTCACTATGCCACCTCTCAGCCAAAGTTGTCAATAAACCCCCGTTAATGATATACCGGGGCATCTCTAACAGAGAGGATAGTCCACACCTCTCAATGATAACCCTGTCTATCTATGTTAATCATGGTATCAATGACCACGGTCTTGGAAATCACTCTCGCGACTACACAACCCCAAGTCTCTCCTGTCACAAGGACAACATGTCCAATATTAGTTTCCTCATCAAAACAATTCATCTCAAAATCAAATTCATATCAACTTGAAACATTGAAAATCTAATCAAGTTCCACATCATATCAAATCCATATCCATATTAGATCATATCAACTTGTAACACAACTCAAGTTCCACAATCATATCAACTTGTAAAGCAACTCAAGTTCCACAAATATATCAACTTGTAACACAACTCAAGTTCCACATTCATATCAACTTGTAAAATAACTCAAGTTCTAGAACCATATCAACTTGTAAAACAACTCAAGTTCCACATTTATATCAACTTGAAACAATGCATATAAAATCAAGTTCATATCCCATCAAAAATCCATATCAAATCCACATCATATCGTATCAAAATATCAACTTCAACTTGAAACATTGCAAGTCAAATCAAGTTATCTCCAAAATCCATATCAAACAAACCATATCGGAACTCATATTGGAGAAATTATCAAAACAACGACAGCAGACACGCAGCCTACCTATCACACCCATCCCGACAAAACTGGCAAACACCTACATATCTTTCTTCATCTCATAATCCTCACCAAAATCCTACTTTACCCAAATTTTTCTGCCCACGCGCTGAAAAATTGTATCCACGCGCTACACTGCTCTACGTGCACTATCCAACAATCTCCATGCTCTATCAAATGCATCCTAAGCGCTAAAAGGAACCTATGCACTATGTTGATATATCGATGTGCCACCCAAAACACCCTAAGCACTAAAACCCCCTATGCGCTATCCTAATTTGGCCCTATACTGCAAACCTAACCCTATGCACTAGGTCACACCTACATGCTACCCTAACCTACCCATGTGACCCCTGGCTAACCCTAAGTTCTAGGTCTAAGTGATGCACTACCCACTTCCGCCTACGTGCTACCCTATGCACCCGCTACGCTAAACTATGTCTATGTGCTATCCTAACCCCTTGCTGCGCTAACCTAAAATACTCGGATGCTACCCTAGTTCTTAGGACACTACGTGCTACATTTTGTTTCGTATGCACTACGGTTTTCACCAAATGCGCTAAATAGTTAATTTTCGCGACAAAAATAAGAAACCTGACTAAAAACGACAAAACAAAAATCAAAAAGGGGTCAAAAATGATAACTTATCGGTGGTCCATACATTGCGGGCCTCTGATACCTCCGAATGCACTCAAATTGATGAGAACCAAAGGGAACTAGCATCTTGACTTTCTCTCCAAGTGTCACTTTCTCTAAGTCAACAAGCACAAATGAGACAAAATCAATCACTTTTTACCATTTTATAGGGTAAATGGAAATTAGGGTTACATGGTGGAACATGAAAATTGCTCGTGGTCTCACTTCTAACCCTAACAAACATCATTATCAGGAGATGAATCAAATTATCACATTCAATATAGACAAAATTTAAAATGTGATCAAATTTATCAACTCAAATCAAAGTTTCAAATTTTTGATTCATCTCCTGAGGGGGCATTATCAACATCATATCAAATATGGGGCATCATTTATCAAATCTGGGGCACGACATGAACATCTCGACATGACATCACACTGACTATCTAGGGGATAGATGTCTTTTTTTCTTGGTGAAGCTATTTTGTGATATTGTATTTTGATTTTCAATTAATTGTTGTTCCACCATATATAATTGTTTTAGCATTTCTTGAAGTCTGGTGTTCTTGATATCATGAAATTTTATCTCAAGAGGTGTCATTGAATCTTTTTGTTGAGCTTGAATGTCATATATTTATTGCTTGAGATTTTGAATTTGTTGGGCCAAGGTAGCCATGGGCTTCTTACTTTTGTCAGAATTTTAGGAAGAGCTTTTGGTTTGAACAGGTATTTACAACCGATGTGACGAATGGTGAGATGTGATGCAGATCTCAAGATTAAATCAAAGCTAGTTACATGTTTGACATAGTGATTTGAGAGAATTGACTAAGACTCGGTCTGGTTTCAGGAACGATATATCTTGTATAAGACATGATCTAAGTAACTTAGGTTGATTAAGTTTGATAAGTAGTTGATTGAACTATTTGAAAGATGATCGACAAAATCATGCAACACAACAACAGGGCTACACTATCAAGATTGTTTACGCTCGAGATGAAAAAGACCAAATAAATGCTTACTATGACTAATTAGGCAAGTATGACAATTCTGGAAAAATTGTGCAAACAGACAAGTTTTTGGATTAACAAAATCAGAAATTTGTATGACAGTATTTAGATCTAGATGACAATTTAGAAAGTCTCAGATGAGACAAATAGTTTCTTGTACGAGTTGCTGCCTATACTCACACGACAATTTAGTGTTCTCCAAATGAAAATCTAATGAAGATAATGATTACTCGTACGACAGTTTATTAAAGGTCAGACAATAATTCTCTAGGACCATAACGATAATTCTAAAGACCAGGACGACAATTCTGATAGGACCAAATGACAAACTGACAAGATGAATTCAAACTCGTACGACAGCAGGTCTATAACTAGACGATAAAATAGCAAACTCGTACAATAATATATATAAAGCCAAATGATAATTCAGTAGACTCGTACAATAGAGGACTAGATAGAGACTATTTTTTGACACAGACAGAGTTTTGATCACTGAGTTTTTTTACGGTGTTGATTTTTTTCTCCAGTTTCAGTTTCAGGGATGAAAATGTAGTAAACATGCAATATGTAAAATGACTTTAAGCACAACACGCTAACCCTACGAAAGTTGACTTAGAGAAGAAAACCTTTGCTTGCAATCTCATGTACACACCTAATAGCTAATCAGAATATGGCCACTAAGTCTCACGCAATGAATTCTCAACGCCATATTAGCCAACTCCATACGCTAATGGGAGCACAAAAAGGCAAGTATCTTGGGAGAGTTACTATCTCTCTTGCACAAAGATTATCCCCCTTTCGGAGGTGAATCGAGTAGCCTCTATCTTATAGTTCTTAGTCAAGAATTTCGTTCAAAATTACCCCTTGAAGTCACACAAGCATGATTGAGGCCTATAGCCCAACAAGGTACCAAAACAAGTTGTTGTCATGTAAATGTGATTGAGACCACGAGGCCCTACAAAACTCTGACTTTGCACCGAAAGACTAAGGGAAGTGCAATATAGAACTTAAACTCCGATTTTGCACTATCTTAGAAAAAAGACTTAGTAAGACAACTAGAGTTAATTTTTCAAATTAATACCAAGAGCTAGGATCAAGAAAAAACTACATAGATCTTGAAAGATTAACGAGGGAAACAATTACCTCAAAAAATAAATTTAGAGAGTTGAAGCACAAATTTGAACAAAAATTCGTAGGGGTTATCCAGTTTTTGCATAATAATAAAAAACATGGATAACACTTCCAAGTTGCAGTTGCAAATAGAAGAGTCCATAACTGTAAAGTGATCATGTAAGCAAAACTCTTTTACATAATTGGTCTTGTTATCTTTATTTACCAAACCTTAGGAAGTGAGAGTGTCTCCAAGTTGAGTAAGAGGTGGGTGAAGAGAGACTATTCTTTTTATGAAACTTTGGCCAAAGTGTTATATTAGTCACTACATACAACAACTCAAGTTCACAAGTGTAGCTAGAACATAGATCATTCCAAATTAGCAATACATGGTTAGAAGAAAGTCTATAGTAGTATGGTCAGATTGAGATATGTGGCACATGACACCAGTACTCTGATGGCACCACATAGGTCCATTTGTCTATACTCCTTGTGAAGGGTAGGGCCACTTCTAATAGGGAGGTGTGTGGGGGACCATTGATCTATGTTTGGAGGTGTAGTGCCCTGGTGATGCTCTCCCTCCTACAATTGACTAGTCGAGGCTTGCAAAACGGATACAAAACTCACCTAGTGGTAAAACTGGTAAAACTCATTTATATTATGATTTTCTTTATGATACTCTATGCAATTAGAAATGAAGAAAATATATCCTTCATTATGTTTTTCTGTTAAGAATAGTTAAAGTAATTTTTTTTTTTAATACATTTTTATGAAAAGGAAAAGAAAAAAAAGTATACATTTACTTGTTATGATATTTCATCTTGTGTAAAAGTAAAAATATTTATTTTCCTGAGAGTTAGGTTTTAGGGTTGTTACATGTGGTATTAGATTACAAGGTTCAACTCATGGACCTATGAGCTCACTACAAAGTTGATGTTTGCATGGCTTCCTATAGAAGAATGGTTAGGTTTAAGAAAATTGCTAGGAAACGGTTGCTAGGAACCATATATTCTTGAAGTCAAGGATAGAGAGGTCATCTCTTATTAAAACCATTGAAGGAACCAATGTTATGGGGGAAGAATGGTTGGGCGACAATGAGACCTTCAGTCAAGCTCTTTCGTGAATAAGAGAGAAAAATAAGGAGCAAAAAGAGGTGGAAGAAATTACTAGAGCCATAGTTAGTACACCCCCTACAAAGCCTACAGAGCTAGAAGAGTCATCCCTCAATAGATATGTCCCAAGTGAGGGAAGTCGCACTAAATCACTAGTTAGACTAGTGGATTCAGGGGAGCATTGATGTGTGCAACCAACCCCTGAAGTGATAGTAATTAGTTTCGATGAGCTTGAGGGATATACCCCTCTCAATCATGAAGAGTAGTCAAAATGTAATCTAAACTATGAAATAAGGATGTAAAAATTCCAAAAATTGAAATATAATAAAGAAAAGATCTTTCTTTCAAGTTATTCTTTTTGTTATGCCTTTTGTGTATGATGAAAATTTTAAGATAAAAATTTTCTTTAGATTATATGCAAATGAAATCCTAATAAATAGTATTAATGACTATTCAGGAGGATATAAGCCTAATATGGTGTGAACTCAAACAAATCTGAGGGGAAATCAAGAGGCTTCCCACCATTCAGAGAATTTAAATGACAAACTTGATCTAATTCTTAATAGATTAAACCAATCAACTGATAGGATCAAATTCTTGGAACATAGGTTAGAAGGTTAGAGTCAATCTGATAAGGGAACACACCAAGATCGGGATGAATATTCTAGGAACAATCAGAGTCATTTCTCTGAACACTCGCATCAAAAGGAGCATCAGGATAACTATCATGATCAAGAGGGCCAAATGAAAGATCATTTGGCACAAGATTTTGCTAGGGACATTAAGAAAGTCACTCCACCCAAATTTTATGGGTCAGCCAGTGGAGATGCAATAGAAGCATGGCTCTCCAAAATGGAGAAATATTTTGATGTTAGAAACTATTCAGAAGTTGACAAGACAACTTGTGGAGAGTTTCAACTATTTAAAGAAGCATCCACATGGTGGATGAATATGAAGGTAGAAATGGGAATCAAAACCACAACTCTAACTTGGAAATAGTTTGTGGCCATTTTTCATTAGAGGTGGTCACCTCAATTATTATTAGATCAGAAGTTGGCCAACTTCCAAAATTTGATTCAAGGGAATATGTTGGTGATTAAATATTGGGGCAAGTTCACTCGTTTGATTAAGTGTGTGCCTCAATTTCAATCAATTGAGAGAATTAAGATAATTTTGTCATGAGTTTGATGTCATGTGGATGTTTTGGGTCCAACAACAATGAACAAAATATACGAGAAATCTATAAAGCAAGATTAGTTCCTGTTTATGGTGAAAATGGATAACAATAATAACAATATTGAAAGGCTAAAATGAATCCAACCACTAAACCCTAGCCTAACAATCAACAAAGATCCACCATAACATATGAAGATAACCTAAGACAATGCAAAATAACTCAAAATCACAAAGATTATACCATCACATGTCCAATAGGGTTTTGATCTCCATTCTTCCTATCTCCATTGATCTTGCTTGATATATTTGCTCTCAGATTTTTATATGCACAAGAGCTCAACAAAGAACAGAATGTGGTTGCAAGTAGGATCGTAGTGTAGCCAAGTACTCCAAAATCAATCATTAGGGTTTGACAATGAAGAAAGCATCTCCTTAAATAGAAGACACAATAAGAAATGGAGGGATAAGATTGAGAGGTGTAAAAAGAGAGGTCGGCTAAGATTAGAGGGTAGGTAAAAGAAATACCAAAATAATGAAAGAGGTAGGTAGTGTATGAATTAAGAGATGAATGACATGTGTCATGGGTAGAAAAAGTTAATGAATTTGATTAAATAAATAAAGATTTATTTAATTAATAGAAGAAGTAGGACAATTAAATAAATAAAATATTTATTTAATTTAGGAAAGGGATAATTTAAATAAATAAATGTATTTATTTAAATGAGAAATAAGGCTAGAAGAGGATAAATGAATTAATTAAATAAATAAAGATTTATTTAATTAATAGAAGAATTAGGCTTAGATAATTAAATAAATAAAATATTTATTTAATTAGACATGACAATTTTAGGTGTCTACATTTTGCCCCTCTTTGAGACAATGCGGCTTGTCGCGTTGTTTCAAAGAAGATAAGATGAACTGATACAGAGTTGCCCCAGTATGGGAATGATATGCCCCTTCGAGAGATTGGATGAAAATGTCTGAAAAGATTGCAGACAATCTCTCGATAAGAAAGAAAGGCTAGAATGGACTGACCGAATAAAGTGACAGAGTCACGGGAAGAAGAATACTGACTCGGGAAATGAAGGCGAGGGCTAGGGTAGGCTATAAGAGAGACCACGGGCAAAAGACATCCTCATTGTCATCCACACCCTTACAAGATCACAGTGCAGAGCGAAAAAAGAGCAGCAGCAGTCAGCAGCGATGGCTTTGGTTCATAGATTTGACCGTGTTTGCCAATTCCAGAGACCAGTAGATGCAGGAGAGCCGGTAAGTACTCGAAAACCTCCTCGTACTTTCACGCATTTCAAGTGTTGTCATTAATGCATGTTAGGTAGCAATAAATGCGCTAGGAATAGGATAGTTAAAAAGTGCAAAAACACGCAATCACGTCTATGTCAGTGCCAGGCGCGTCTGTGTCGGTTCCAGGCGCGTCTATGCTTGGGACCGCGTTTGTGCTGAATACGGACGCGTTTGTGAAATGTAGAGGCGTCTGTGCCCTGTAGGGGCGTTTATGTCAGGTAGGGACGTCTGCGTTCCCTGGTCACGTTTGTGCATGGTATAGGCACGTTTGTGTTCAGAAAGCGCGTCTGTGTTTCAGAAGCGCGTTTGTGCAGTCTATAAGCGCGTTTATGAGTTTAAAGCGCGTTTGTGTGTCAAAATGCATAGGTTTTGGTCTTCGAGGTCAAATCGACAGTTCTGTGATGAACATATGCTATCGATTGGATAAGCTGCTGAGAGGATACACTCAAGCAGGTCCTCTAGGAAGACTAGGATAGATCAAGGCACTTTGTGATGAAGAGGGAGCACCAAGATAGGCAGCACTTTGTGATGAACAGGGAGTGCGAATGTGAGTAACACTTTGTGATGAACAGGGAATGTCACACACGTAGTACTTTGTGATGAACAGGGAGCACTACTAGGATAGATAGCAACACTTTGTGATGAACAGTGAGTGTCACTAGGATAGGTAAGCATATGCATTTAGATAGCAAGTAGCATTTTGTGATAAACAGTGAATGTCACGATAACTGACATGATTGGTTGGTTGACTGCAGGAGTATCTGCCTATGTTGGAGTCACGGGAGAGATTCCCATCGACTCAGAGGTTGCGACCAGAGTTGTCGATTCAGGACATGATTTCTATTGAGGAGATGGGTCTCACACATGTGCTATATGTGCCCGAGTTTCGGGCAAACATGGGTTTGCTGACTGCGCTGGCGGAGAGATGGCACTCCGAGACTTGCACGTTCCATTTGCCAATGGGGGAGATGACAGTGACGCTTGAGGATGTCTACAAGATTATGCATATTCCGATTGATGGAGAGTTGATTCCATATGATCGAGATGGTGACAGGGAGGCACTGAGACGGGTATTCCAGGATCCCGGGTTGGAGATGCGAGTAGGTCACGTGGCATGGGATACCATGACCGCTACAGGTTTAGCTTTACCAGCTGTTATCGGAGGAGTCATTAGTGGTTATTTGTGTCTGGACAGAGCCACATGGGGATTGGCAGTTGGCTGGGGAGGGGCATTGGAGACACTGGTGACTGAGCACACCAGATATGCATGGGGGCCATGTGTCCTGGCCCATTTGTACTATGAGCTGCATCAGTTTGTTTACCACGGATCAGTGGGCTTGGGCTGCGGAGTGACTCTCCTACAGGGGTGGGCATATGAGCACCTGCCGATCACATGACCTATCCACTTCAGAGGCAGAGGGCAGGGACGGAGTTTTGTGCATTCGTACGATATGATTACATCACAGCCTCGGATTGGTCGATTGGAGCACTGGAGACGCGTCATAGATGATATTGATATGGTTATCTGGAGGCCGTACCTGGGGTGTGAGGAGTGGGATGACAATGCATTGGAGCTACCCTATGCATTCAGGAGCAGGTATCTGATTGGGCGGATGCCCTATATTTTGGAGAGGCAGCTTGTTGATAGGGTATGCAGACAGTTCGGCAGGATTCAGCGGATGCCATGAGGCTCGGGCATGTATGCCCGTACAGTCAGAGATCAGGTACAGTTCGGGCCGCTGTTATCATATGATCAGGCCGTGACACATCTGGCAGAGATGATGCCAGTACCATGGGACATGTGGCCGGAGGTAGAGGATGCAGGGATGGACGCAGAGTACTCTGCGTATTGGGCAGAGCATCCCTTTCCGAGATTGACAGATCCGGGAGAGCTGCTGGAGGGAGAGGTGGGAGGGGATGATGATGATGATGGTGGAGGAGATGGAGGTAGGGGTCGACGGAGGCGGAGGGGAGTAGTGGGGGAGAGGCGGGTAGCACCTCGGAGGGAGGGAGGATAGGAGAGAGCAGCCCAGGTGGTGAGGGGTCGAGGTGGATTGCCCCTACATGTACCAGCAGCACAGGGTCCTAGAGCACAGGGACCGAGACAGGTGCAGGGACAGGCACAGGGACAGGTACCTATTTAGGCACCTAGACAGGTGCAGGCGGAGGCACAGGTATAGGCACCTACACAGGAGGAGCCGCAGGCAAAGGCTAAGGGTGGAGATCCTAAGGAGGATGAGCTGCTAGGGCTGAGAGAGATCTGCCAGGGCCAGGCAGACGAGATTGCAGATTTGGAGCGGGAGAGGGATCACCTCAGGATCAGGCTCAGGGACACAGAGCGGGAGAGAGACCAGGCCATCCAGAGATATACTGAGGCTGAGACAGCTCTGAGGGCAGGGAGGCGGGCAGCAGAGGATGCAGGGGTAGGCTATGCATATGTGCTGCGAGCCGGAGAGGAGATCGCCTACTGGAGGGATCTATACTATGGTGTCGTGCCAGCAGATCAGCGGGCGAGGAGCTTCCATAGATCGTCGCGCACAGCGACAGCTACGGGAGGGAGTCGTAGGAGGCAGGCATCCAGCGGTGGGGTCATGGGTCCTCCACCACCACCAGATAGGTAGGGGGATCCTGGAGCGGGTCCATCTACAGCTCAACATCCGTCGAGGCCAGGCGGCTCCGAGGGAGGGAGTTCATCATAGCCATAGAGGGCTCCCCTTTGTATCAGTATATGTACCATTTTTGTATTGTAGACACCTGCGGGTGATTTTGTAGCCATATGATTCTTTTGACATCATCGTATCATGACACTTTTGATTATATATGAGAGATGATCCATTTTTTTTTTGCGGCAGCTATATGCATGTGTACCTTATGTGATGAGATGTTCTTATGATATGGATGCTTATATGATGTAATGCAATATATTTTTGTTCTTTTTATGTTGTATATGTGATGCATGATGCAAATATGAATGTAAGTAATGCAGATGAATATGATAATGCAAATGATCATTTACCTAATGAAAATGTGAGATGTACTAACATGTGTTGTATGCAGGATGTGATGCAATTGTGATATCTATATGTACGTATGAAATGCTTATATGTGGTGATGCAGGTGTAACTATATGAAATGCAAATGTTTTTGGTGTGTCATTATACTCAGTCATGTGATAGCGGGCTACATGGACTCGAGAAGGATGATGGAAGTCAATCGAGAAAGGGGGATGGAAGATAGAAGATATGAACATGAAAGAGCTTCTTGGGTGTTATCATCATTGAGCTTTATTATGGCAAGTAGGTTATGACAATCGAGGCATATGTTCGACCCAGAAAGTCATTGTACCCATTTGCATGGAGATAAGACAGTCACAAACAAGGAATGCCCCAGTTCACACTAGACTCACAGTGTCCTCATATCCTTGGACAAGTCATAGCATTACTAAAAGACAATCCACAGACAGCAAATGCAGATAGGTGACGATACCCCATCCTCGCCTTTCTAGTCAAAGACATCCTGGAGATAGAATCTCTAGTCAAAGACATCCTGGAAAAGCTAAAAGACATGTCACCAAAAAGATGAAATCAAAAGAAAACCAAGACTCGACACCAACATCCACTGTAGTCCTCAAGTTTAGTGTCTCTTGTCACTTGTATAAGTCTTATTTGATTGTGGTCACAATGTTCACTTTCACAAAAAGGATCGATAGCACTGAACCATATGTTGTCTGAGTCTGTTGAAAGATTTGATTTTGTTGAAGCCCATTGTTGCCGTTGTGTCTCATCTTAAACTGACTGAATCCATGAAACTGATACTTTATTGTGGAGAAGACGAAACTTTATTGCGGATCTGTGATACAAATGTTGCTTTATTGCGGATTGTGCACGGATAGACTGAAGGAAGCTGGAAGAAACTGTACTCCTCGAAACATGTGATGTTCTTAGTTCCACACCCATTACTAGACGTAGGATTGGCCGTAGTCACAGATAGGATCTGATTTTATTATGGATGGCAAGGGAGTGAAAAGGGAGAGTTATGGATGGCTAACCAATTCTTAGATAGATCAATAACAAGCCATGATGGGAATGGGTAGGTTTATTATGGATGAATAGGTTGTGAGTGTGTGCGAAGTGAAAGGACGAAAGTGAATCCTGAAGGAGGGAGGAGCAATGTCTCTATGCATGGCGCTGGTGACCCAGTTTTCACCATGGTACTTGCCCAGGGCACCACCGAAGTGGTTTTCACCATTGGACGAAATTATTTCTCTTTACTTTTTTGATTTTTCAACTTTTTTGTGTCACAAGGTGCCTGTTTGCCAGGTTTTCACCAAGTAATGATTTTTTTGTTTTATTTTTTTTGTATTTTTGAATTTATTTGATTTTTTTGTATTTTTGAATTAGGATGTTCCGAAGAGCTTATGTGTAAAACCTGCGAAGGTGCACGCTATTGATAGGATCCTCTAAGGGTTCACCTTCTGTAGTTGAAAGCTGATATGCCCCAGATCCATATACCACTGTAATGATGTAAGGACCAAGCCAGTTTGGTTCAAACTTGCCCTTCTTATCTCTGTCTTGCTGATTCTTGGGGTTCTCTCTGAGGACTAAGTCACCTACCTCGAATGTGCGAGGTTTGACCTTGTGATTGTAGCTACGACTCATTCATTGTTGGTAAGCCTTGAGATGATTAAAAGCAGTATGTCTTCGTTCCTCTAGCAGTTCTAGTTCTTGTAAGCGAGAGACCTTGTAATCTTCATCATTGATTATGTTTCTCAAGGAGACCCGTAGAGAAGGCAACTCGACCTCAATAGGCAAGATGGCTTCAGCGCTGTAGACAAGTGAGTAGGGTGTAGCTCCTGTAGGTGTGCGGACACTTGTGCGGTAGGCCCAAAGTGCAGGATTAAGTTGGATATGCCAGTTACGGCCAGCGTCGTCGACTGTCTTTTTAAGGATTTTGAGAATTGTTTTATTAGACGCCTCAGATTGGCCATTACCTTGGGGGTAATATGGTGTGGAGAAACGGTGAGAGATATGGAAGCGGTCACAAAGTTCACGAACATCCTAATTTTTGAAAGGACGCCCGTTATCAGTAATAATGGAAGTAGGAATCCCATATCGGCAAATGATGTAGTTCAGGATGAAGGTAGCGATTTGTTTCCTAGTAACTTGTGTGAGAGGCACGGCTTCAATCCACTTTGTAAAATACTCTGTGGCTGTAATAATGAATTTATGCCCATTGGAAGAAGGAGGGTGAATCTTGCCTATGAGATCGAGTCCCCACTGACAAAAGGGCCAAGGAGATGCAAGTGGTTGTAGTTCTTGTGCTGGTGCATGTATGAGGTCTCCATGAATTTGACACTGCTTACACTTCTTGACAAATTGATATGCATCTTTTTCCATAGTAGGCCAGTAGTATCCAGTCCTGATGAGTTTCTTGGCCAAGGTAGGACCACTAGTATGCGGACCACATATCCCTTCATGCACTTCTCATAACGCAATCTGAGCTTTGTCACTCTCTAAACATCTAAGAAGGGTGCCATCTAGACCTTGTCGGTATAGGATATCAGCTAAAATGACATATCGAGAGGATTGGCGAATGAAAGTACGGCGTTGATTGTTCGATAGATCGGGAGGTAAGATATTGTCGCGAAGGTATGTGAATATGGAACCATATAACTGGGATTCAGGACCAACAACACATATCATTTCCGTAGGAGTGATCTCATATGAGGGAACCAACAAGTTATCTACCAGGAACTCATAGCAGGTCTCATTTTACGGTAGATCAATGAGCGAAGCAATTGTAGCCATGGCATCAGCAGCGCGATTCTGTTCTCTTGGTATCTGCTCAAACTCTATCTTTAAAAAGTGTTGTTTCAGATCATCTACCAGTTGTTTGTAAGGCATTAGTTTTTCATCTTTTGTTTGATAATCATCAGTTGCTTGACAGATGACAAGTTGAGAATCCCCAAAAACATGAAGTTCTTGGATCTTCCATTGAACTGCAATTCTTAACCCAGTTGTTAATGCCTCGTATTCCGCTATATTGTTGGTGCACGGAAATGATAAGCGGTATGACTTTGGTATAGAATCACCTTGGGGAGTTATAAAGAGTATACCTGCTCCTGCCCCGTGCTGTGTATATGAGCCGTCAAAATATAATTGCCATGGCTTTGCAGGTGATATTGTTAGAATGGACTCATCTGGAAATTATGACTGAAGAGGAGCATCATCTATCATGGGAGCATCTGCTAGTTGATCTGCAATTGCTTGTCCTTTTATAGCTTTTCTGTCCACGTATTCAATGTCGAATTCACTCAAAATCATTACCCACTTGGCCAGCCGCCCAGTAAGTGTAGCTTTGTTGAGAAGATATTTTAGTGGATCAATTCTGGCAATCAACTTAGTCTTGTGAGTGAGCATATAATGTCGTAATTTTTGTGAAGCAAAGACCACAGCGAGACATGCACGCTCGATTGGTGTGTAGTTTAGCTCATATCCCACCAATGTGCGACTGATATAGTAGACTGCTTTTTCCTTATTGTCAGGTATTTGCTGTGCTAGGAGTGCCCCCAGTGCCGTTGGAGTAGCTGATATGTAAAGTAGCAATGGTTGATCTGGAATTGGTGGCATCAAAACTGGCGGGTTCAATAGATAATCTTTGAGCGTCTGAAAAGCTTGTTGACAGTTCTCATCCCATTTGAACTTGATGTTTTTGTGTAGCAGGTGCTGGAAAGGATTACACTTATCTGCAAGTTGTGCTATGAATCTTCGTATGGACTGGAGTCTCCCTTGTAAAGATTGAAGTTGACTGATATTCTTGGGTGGCGGCATGTCCAAGATAGCCTTGACCTTCGCTGGATCAGCTTCTATTCCTCTTTTAGACACAATGAATCCTAGGAGCTTCCCGGAGGTTACTCCAAAGACACATTTCTTTGGATTTAGTCTCACCTTGTATTTTTCCAGCCGATCAAAAGCAACTGAAAGTATGTCCAAGTGTGTATTTCTGTCTATTGATTTAACCAAAAGGTCGTCAACATAATCTTCCACCGTTACATGCATGAGATCATGAAAGATAGTGGTCATCGCTCGTTGATAAGTGGCACCTGCATTTTTCAGCCCAAAGGGCATGACATTCCAACAGAAGGTTCCCCATGGACAAGTGAATGATGTTTTATGTTGATCTTCAGGTGCAATCCTGATTTGATTATATCCAGAAAATCCGTCCATTAAAGATAGCATTTCATGGCCTGCTGTGAGATCAACGATCAGGTCAATGTTTGGTAATGGGAAATCATCCTTTGGACAAGCTTTGTTGATGTCTCTGAAATCTATGCATATTCGGATGCTGCGATCTGGTTTGCTGACAGGTACTAGATTGGAAATCCATTCAGGATAATCAATTGGGCGTATGAATCCGACATCTAGTAATTTCTCCAGCTCTGCCTTGACTAGCAATGCCACTTGTGGATGCATTTTCCTTAATTTCTGCTTTACTGGCTTTGCCCCCGGTTTGACTGTCAAATGATGCATTACCAAATCCGGATCCAGTCCAAGCATATCAGCGTATGACCATGCAAAGTTGATTTGTCGTCCCTTAAAGAAGCTCATGAATTTTGTCCTCTCGGCCTCTGTCAATGATTGAGCCAAAAATATGTTGTGTGGGACCTCTGCTGTACCAATGTTTGTCTTTATAGTCTCCTCTACCAACATGGATGATTTTTCCTTGTATGATGCTGGGAGAATGTCGAGCCTTCCATCTTCGGGCACCTCAGAGAGGTTTTCACCCTCAGATACGTCCTTTCTTTTTACTTTTTTGGAGTCAGATAGCGCCACAGTGTGCTTTTCGCCATAAGACCCTTGTTTTGTTTTTATTTTCACATTTTTGCGACTAGAAGGCCCGACACCCTCGCCAAAGTATGCTATGTTGTTGAGCTCTATGGTGTATCCTGCTTTGTGGTCTCCAGGGGGAAGATCATCTCGAATGCCAAGGTAGTTGATAATAGCTTCGTCATTTTGAAATGTATCAAATTGTGCTGGTCCTTCATGATCCCAGTCAATGAGTTGGGGATGAATAAGGGGAAGGTCATTAGTGTTTTCAGAGTTTTCTGGACGAAGAGTGAAGATGTGGTTATATTCAGGTATGTCAAGGTAATCGTCGAGGTCATCGATGGCACTCTCCTCATCAGTTTCGATCGTGAGCGAATCCAAATTGTCATCACTAGTAGAGCCTTCTGGGACAGGTGTCCTCATCCTATGTGATTTTGACCTAGGACCTTGAAACGAAGCTTGTGCGGGATCCTTATGGGTTGGTTCTTGACCAACTCTGAACTTTTTGTAAAATTTCTCCTCCTCTGTGGGTTCATCTGGCTCTCTGAATGTTTCGGCGAGCTCATAATCACTGGAGGATTTGTCTGAACCCCATTCCCACTCATAGGAGTCTGTGGAATAGTAATCCTCTTGTTGAACTTCGGCAACTTTAATTCGCCATACCTCTTTTGTTCTTTTATTATGTAGTCTGGGATTCATAAAACCAAGCCCCTTGGAGCGTTCCCTTCTCGTAGTTAGCTCAGGTTGTAAGGGCTCCATGACACCTTCTTTGTGTAGTCCGAGAGGGCTTTTTCCGTCATACCCGAATCTTTGCAAAATTTTGAAGCCTTTGCCATAGTTTTCACAGGGTATAATAATCTGATCATGTGTGTCCTCTTCAACGTCCTTATAGAGCATTTTATATAAGTTTTCTTCTTCTAGTTCACCCCATTTTTGAAAGATGGTAGGATCCCATTTGAGTATCATGATGGAGATTTGCTTGTTAGGATGTGGCCTCCCATATTCCTTGGGAGAGGTCATGACTTGTCGTAAAAACATTGTTTGATTCAAAGTGTATTCTCCCATGCCTTTGTCTTGAAACTTGGCTCTAAGTTCACCTTGTTTGGATGTCGAGGGCTTTAATGACTCAGGATCAATGTATGCCGAAGAAGGAGTAGCCTCACGATTGCTGGGGATGATAGTCTCAGTATGTGATCTCAAGTTATTACAATATATGAATGGATTTGGATCACCATTGACGGTCACTTCAACTCCATTGTGAGGAAACTTAATGCACTGATGGTATGTTGATGGGACTGCCCTCATTTCATGAATCCAAGGACGTCCTAGCAATATGTTGTATGTGAGATCTAGATCTAGGACTTGACAAACCACATCCTTTGTAACTGGCCCTATTCTTAGCGGTAAGGTGACTGTGCCCTTGGACGAGCGCTCTTCATCATCATAAGCCTTGATGGTGATTTGGTTTGTAGCATTCACAGCCTTGTCAGAATATCCCAATTGTCTTATGGTACTCAAGGTACAAATATTAAGACTTGCTCCTCCATCTATCAGGACTCGCTTTATTCTATGTTTATGTATGAAGGCTTCAACATGTAGAGGTGCATTATGTGGCTAACTTATGGAGGCGTCATCGGCTTCTGTAAATGTGAGGGAGTGTGGAATGGATAGGTATCCCACCATGGCTTGAAACTGGTCCACGTTCAGATCAGTAGGGACGGTAGTATCTCTCAAGATTTTGTCAAGGATAGCTTTATGTGCAGGAGATATACGTAAGAGCTCAAGAATAGAGATAAGTGCAGGTGTCTTCCCTAGTTGTTCTACAAGGTCGTATTCAGGCTTGATTGATGAAAGATTGGTATTCTTAGTGGAGGCACCTGGCAATGTGATCTTACCTCGATGGGTTGTAACATGACATTCAGAGGTAGATTCGGACGAAGATCCCACACCCTTTAGGACAATTTTGGGTCTCTGAGAAGGATTCTCAGGGTTTTTGTTCTTGATAGTAATAGTAGAGATATGATTGTCCATTGAGATGTGATTGATAGTAGAATCATAATTGTAAGGTGCTCTAGTATAATTGGTTTGATCATCTGTGACTTTGCCTTTTCCTTTGTCATGTTTTGGGAATGGTTCCTTAAACATCTCATGCTCTTGATTAGATGAATGTCCCTCAATCTCTATATCTCCTCTGTCAATGAGATCTTGCACAATGTTTTTCAATCGATGGTAATTACCTATCTTGTGACCCTTGCTCTTATGAAACTCACAATACTCATCATCATTCCACCAATTTGGTTTTACCTTTGGTTCATAAGGAGGAAAATCTGGAACTGTAATTACTTTGTTTGTTACAAGCTTTTTGAATACTGATTCAAGTGGTTCCCCCAATGGAGTGTACTTCCTTCGTGGTCTAGAAGTTGTTTAAGTGTTCACCTGATTGTTGGTAGAACTTGATCCAGAAAAGATGAACTTGGGTCTCACTGTATTGGCATCAACAACACCATCATTAACTGTGTTCTTGTTCTTATTCCAAAATTTTGGTTTGTCCTTTCCTTTGAAGTCCTCTTTGTTTTCTTTGAATAGTTTGATAACTCCTTGTTCAATTAAGACCTTTTCTATTGCTAGGCCCTTTTCAATGACATCCTTGAATGTAGACAAACAAGCTTTTCTGAGATCATAGCCAATAGCCTTATTAACGTTTTGTGTGAACATCTTCACCATTTGTTTTTGCAGGATTTCACAAGAGCATCTGCTAGCTAAGTTTCTCCATCTTTGTAAAAATGTTGCAAAAGATTCTCCTTCCTTTTGTTTAGTATTGCACAAGGTAGTAACTAAGACATCTGTTTCAATGTTGTAGGAGAAATGCTGAATGAATGCCTCTGCTAAGTCGCCCCATGACTTAATACCGGGAGGTAATTGAGAAAACCATTCCATAGCTTGATCTCCTAAGCTTTGTGGAAACAACCTCATCAAGTATGTTTCTTCTGCCGCTACCTCAATGCAAGCTGTGAAGAATTGTCTTATGTGTGCCTTGGGGTCTCCTCTCCCTCTATATTTGTCAAATTTTGGCGTTACAAAGTGTGGAGGAAATGGAGGCATTGGAATGCTCTTATCGAAGGGATAAGGACATATATCTCTCATAGTGTATGTAGGTTTTGGTGTACTCATGTCCTCCATTTTCTTTTGTAGATCTCTAATTTGTTGCTCCAAATTATTCTTGGGAGGAGATGGATTTCTTGTAGCATACCCCATGTTTGAAATGCCCATTTGAGGAGGAGCTTGTTGCATGTATGGATGATACTGATCGTAGACATGTCCATATGGAGGTCTATATTGTTGCGACATATATGGAGCACTTGGCATAACTTCATGTTGAGGGACTCCATATCTGTTTTGTGTATATAAACCATATTCAATAGGCCTTTCATTTTCCATTGTGTTGCCCCCAATTTTGACATGAGGTCTCCTTGTGTCAAAATTTTGAGGATGTCCTTGAGTATCCACTTGTTTTGATTGATTCATACCTTGAGCATGTGATTGAGCATAAGGCCTCCATGATGGTCCTTGAGTGTAAGTATCATATGTTTGAGCTTGTGTATGTGGGATTGCTGGCTTTTGAAGCAAAGCTGATGGTGACTCAGGCATCATATTATTCGGTCCTCTATTTCCTCCACTATTTGGTCTCCTTTGATCCATGTTAGGTTGAGTTTGTTGTGAGGGTCGACTTTCCATAAGTTGAGATAAGTCAAAATCATGCGGTATTTTAGCTCCACTTTGTGCCATCATGTTTAAAAAGTATTGACAATCTCTCCTCATTATCTCTTCAACCAATCTATTGAATTGAGGATCCATTATGGATTCTTGTATGTCTGCTGATAGTATTGAAGAGTTGTCCACTGTGTCATTGTGTGTAGCATTGTTGTTTATAGTGTTTGCGCTTTCCACATTTGGATTGTGTCTATAAACATTCATGTCTGGTAATGTAGTGTGCTCAGGATTGTAGAATAGATCATTGTCATACTCATAAGAACTCATGTTTACGGATTCTTGAGCTTCTTTAGCTATTCTCCTAGATTTTTGAAGGCGGGTTTCAACCATGAACTAGGTGTTAGACCAAAATGTGAGAGACTAGATGAAAAATGGAAAGAGTATGGAAGACCAAGAGTTGTATGAAGTGTAAGTGAATCTGAGGTGTACTTGCAATATCCAAAATGTAAGACCAAGTATGTAAGTAGTAGAGTAGGTGTGACTTCCAAAGAGAGGATAGTTTCTCTTGATGAGGTAAGCTGACCTTGACTCTAAGTAAGACCAAATGAGACCCAAAGGTAAGAAACCTTGATGAGGGACCACTTAGCAAAGTGTTGTTGTATATAGTGTGTTGAAAAAGTATGATGAGGACAAGCAAGTGACCTTTTGACTCAAGTTTAGACAAGTATGAATGTAAAATGAGGTATGAAGCAATGATGGACTATGTGAAACCTTAGAACAGGCTGAATGCTAGATGAAACCTAGAGAGACAACCTAAGAAGCTCAAGTATGCCGAAACTGATTTTTTTTTTTGCTTGACTGTTAAAGTTTTCAAATCCTGACACAGACGCCTTTGTATACTTCACAAACGCGATTCCCAGACACAGACGCCTCTCTGTTTGACACAGACGCTGATAAAAACATAGACGCTATTCTGTACTTCACAGACGCGCTTATCCGACGCAGACGCGGTTTGAACAGACACAGACGCGTTTCTGTAACCTTAGTGCAATTTTTCCTATCTGTGAAGTTGTTTTGTTGTGACCAAATCTGATTTTTCGACTGTTTTTCGTGACAAGAGGACACAATGTTGATGACTCAATGTGTGCAAACTGTTTAGACTCCAAAAGTGTGTTGTTTGATGTAAAAAGTTTTTGCATACACTTGAAGACACAAAAGACATAATGTTTTGTTGTTTGGTCTTGAATGTTTGAGTGTTTAGCATAAGACAAGCACAAATCTTAGGGCTGGCCAAGACAATAGTTGTTGATCCCACATAGGGTTTTACCCCCGAGGCTATGCTATTCAGAGCGGATACTTAGATGCTTGACCTCACTGGCTCCACCCTCGGCACTCACTTCTCGGGTTAGCCAAGCATCAGTCCCCATGAAAACTCCCCATGGCGAACTTTGTATCTCTACTAAGAACCGTATGTGTGTGGGCCGCTACCAGAGGTCCGACCTCCTGCCTC
Organism: Cryptomeria japonica; assembly: GCF_030272615.1. Lineage (NCBI taxonomy): Eukaryota > Viridiplantae > Streptophyta > Pinopsida > Cupressales > Cupressaceae > Cryptomeria > Cryptomeria japonica. The sequence goes on from NC_081410.1 coordinate 289,427,679, forward strand.
AACAACTAGAAGGATTTGGGCATCTAAAACAAAGAGGTGCTAGTAAGGGCATCCACTCGTGTGGCCATACATGTGGCACTTTCAGCTCTGTAAATACAGAATGCTCCCAGCCGGTAGGGGTTACGCCCTACAAATGATCAAATAAATTTGATCAAACGGGTTTATGGGGAGACATAGTGTCGGTATGAACTAATCAGCACACGTTATCCATAGTTTTCACCATGAATACATTTGATTATAGTGGTTCAGATGAGGTGGGTTTTCCTCGCTACCACTTGGGTCGTTCTCTTCTCACTAGTAGTCCTAATGACCACACGGGAAGACAGGCCCTCTAAAGATTAAACAAAAAGAGCCTATTGCTCAAGACACAAAAGACAATGATTCAATTTTAGTGCACCAATGGAAGTGTTTGCTAATCTATGAAAACAAGGCACACAACAAAATTATGAAACCCTAGCCAAGGCCTTGCAACAAAATTGTTAGTAGTTTGGGTTGTTTCAAATGATTACCCCTTCCTGCAAGCACACAAGTTAGGTAAATTTTTAGAAAACCCAAAAGACTTTGTGAAAAGGGGCCTTCAACAAAAATGTTTTTGCCTCCAAAGCAAGCTGCACAAACTAGGTTAGCTAGATCTGCAAGGGTTAGTCGAAAATAAACCAGATCTGAAACCCTAAGTACAAAATCCAAAAATCCAAATCTCAGAAAAATTGAAATTGCAAAATAGAAAGCACAGACGCTGCTATACCATACACAGACGCGTCTGTATGACACAGACGCGGTTCTGTGATTCACAGACGCGCTCAAAGATCACAGACGCTGTTAAATGATGCAGACGCGATTTGATGCAGCGCAGACGCAGTTCGGAACCACAGACGCACCTTTCAGAAACCTGCAAAATAAAAACTGACAAAAACACAGACGCGATTCCCACTATCACAGACGCTTTTGAAACACAAAAACGCGATCCGAACACTCGCAGACGCGAAAAAAACCTAAAATATCGTCAAAATTGTCCGATCTGCAACTTCAAAAATGCGAAATCTGCAACAAAAATGTTAAATGCAAAGGGACAAGAGTCCCACCGGGCGTGCCAAAATGTTTATGGTGAAAATGGATAACAATAATAACAATATTGAAAGGCTAAAATGAATCCAACCACTAAACCCTAGCCTAACAATCAACAAAGATCCACCATAACATATGAAGATAACCTAAGACAATGCAAAATAACTCAAAATCACAAAGATTATACCATCACATGTCCAATAGGGTTTTGATCTCCATTCTTCCTATCTCCATTGATCTTGCTTGATATATTTGCTCTCAGATTTTTATATGCACAAGAGCTCAACAAAGAACGGAATGTGGTTGCAAGTAGGATCGTAGTGTAGCCAAGTACTCCAAAATCAATCATTAGGGTTTGACAATGAAGAAAGCATCTCCTTAAATAGAAGACACAATAAGAAATGGAGGGATAAGATTGAGAGGTGTAAAAAGAGAGGTCGGCTAAGATTAGAGGGTAGGTAAAAGAAATACCAAAATAATGAAAGAGGTAGGTAGTGTATGAATTAAGAGATGAATGACATGTGTCATGGGTAGAAAAAGCTAATGAATTTGATTAAATAAATAAAGATTTATTTAATTAATAGAAGAAGTAGGACAATTAAATAAATAAAATATTTATTTAATTTAGGAAAGGGATAATTTAAATAAATAAATGTATTTATTTAAATGAGAAATAAGGCTAGAAGAGGATAAATGAATTAATTAAATAAATAAAGATTTATTTAATTAATAGAAGAATTAGGCTTAGATAATTAAATAAATAAAATATTTATTTAATTAGACATGACAATTTTAGGTGTCTACAGTTCCTAAAGTCTATGGCTGCACAATGAGAGAAGGGTTTCAAGAAGTATAATTGGTCCCACTCTAGTCAATCATTTAAGAAAAAGGGGAACATGACTGATTTCAAGAGAAGAGAAGATAAAAAATTTCAAAAGAAATCAAAGTGAAGGTAAAAATGGCAAGAGAGAGAACAATAATGGAAAAAGGAATAGTGATTATGGGGGTAAGGTTGTTGAGAAATGAGGACCTCTAGGAGGATTTTTCTCATGCGGTGGTGATCACTATGAAAATCAATGTACAAACATGAACCAAGGGGCCTCTTCCTAGGATAAATCACTACCAAGTCAACAAGAAGTCTTTCAACAAAGGATTCATGACACTCTCAACAAACGTCAAGAGAATTATCAAATCATTCCCATTGATACTTCAGTTACTTGATACTAGTGCAACAAAAAATTTCATAGCACCTAGAGTTCTAAATAAATTCCCTAGGAAAGTTAGATATATGGAAAAACCTTGGACTATAGAATAGGCCAATAAATCTAAAACTAGGGTAGAGAAATGCCTATTTAAATCCCTCATTAACCTTCCAAACTTCTCAACTAAAGTCAACCTTTACATAGCCCCCTTAGGATCATATAATGTGGTTGTTGGAATGAACTAGTTATGGAGACATAGGGCTAGGGTAGATTGTTTCACCAAGGAAATAGAATGCCTAGATGATTTGAGGAATAAGGTGTATCTCAAGGGATTTTAGAGAGAAGTCAAGTTGAGACAAATTTCAGCTATGCAACTGAAAAGAGCAGAGCAAAGAGGATGCCAATTCTTTGTGATTAAACTGGAGAAGATTTGAGGATATGTATGAGAACCATGTCTTCGATGATATAGTTTTTAGTGATTCTCCTCTATTCCAAGGGATGGATTTGGAACAACTTGAAGAACCAAAGAAACCATGCCTAGAAGACTATCCATTCCTACAAGACTATCAGCTAGGAATGCCTCCGAAGAGAATTTTTTATTTTTATATAGATCTTGCACCTGGGTTAGTACTAATCTCAAAGGCTCCTTATAGAATGACTACTATAGAGCTGATGGATTCGAAGGTGTAGTTGCAAGAGTTGTTGAGTAAAGGTCTAATTAGACCCAATGTGTAACCATGGGGAGCTCCAATTATCTTCATCAAGAAGAAGGATGGAACTCTATGATTATGGATCAATTATCATATGTTTAATAATTCAATGATAAAGAACAAGTACCCTTTGTCTTGTATTGATATTTTTTTGACCAAATGCAAAGGGTGACAGTGTTGTCAAAGATTGATCTTAGATCTAGTTATCACCAATTGAGGATCAAGGAAGAAGATATTCATAAAACAACTTTTAGAACCATATACAGGCATTATGAGTTTAAAGTCTTACCTTTCAGTTGGACCAATGTTCTAGCTACATTTATGAACTTGATAAACAATGTGTTTAGGGATTGTCTATACAAGTTCTTCTTGGTGTTATTATATGATAAACTTATTTATTCCAAGAATGAGGAAGAGCATGCTCAGCACCATTGGCTTGTTCTTCAATGACTTGTAGAGCAAAGACTGTATGCAAAACTCTCAAAATGCACCTTCTTTTAGAAAGAAGTTCAGTACTTGGGTCATATTATATTCGCCAAGGGAATTGCACTGGATCCAACAAATATTAAAGAAATCAAATAATGGCTCGCTTCAAGGAATGTGCATGAAGTTAGATGCTTTATGGGATTGGCAGGTTATTACAAGAAGTTTGTGACAAAATTTTCTAGAATTGCATATCCTATTATCTGTCTTCAAAGGAAAGGTAAGCACTTCTAATAGTCTGAGAAGTGCCAAAAAACATTTGAGCTATTAAAAGAATTATTGACTATAGCTCCAATTTTAGAAGTTTTTAATCTGGAAGGTTATTTTGTAGTAATAATTTATGCATCAAGAGAAGTTTTAGGAGGAGTACTTATGCAAAACGGACAAGTTATAGCTTATGAGTCTCGAAAGCTAAAGACTTCTGATAAAAACCATGCTCCTCATGACCTAGAACTAGTAGCTATGGTACATGCATTGCAGATGTGGTGGCATTACCTATTGGGGAAAATTTTTGAGTTGAAGACTGACCATCATGACCTAATGTATTTATTTACCCAACCTCATCTTAATTCTCAATAGAGAAGATGGTTGCAATTGATTTAAATATGACTATAATTTTGAGGTCAATTATATCATGGGTAAGGAAAACTGCGTAGTGGATGCCCTAACCCATTTAGACAACACATTTCATCCATGGTCTCTATTCTTTCAGACTTTAGGAATCAGGTTTTGTGCAACTCTTTAGGAGATGAGTATTATGAGCAAGTTAAGAAATCACTACCAGAAAATCCTCTAGATCCAAGGTATGATGGATTTAGCTTCAAATCAAATGGATTGCTTAGGTACAAGGGGAGAATTTTATGTTCCAAACTTGAAAGAGTTAAGTAATACTGTGTTGAGAGAGATTCACACTGCACCATATTCAAGACATCCTGGGGTGACAAAACTTCTAGCGGATGTCAAACCACTATATTTCTTGAAGGGTATGAAGCATGATGGTGCAATATTTGTGGTAAGATGTCTAGAATGCTATAGGGAGAAGCTGGAACACTAACACCCAAAAGGACTCCTATATAACAATGAGATTCCAGAAAAGAAGTGGCAAGTCATCATCAAGGATTTTGTGCAAGGACTTCCTATGTCTAGAAACAAGCATAATGTTATTTTGGTAGTGGTGGAGAGGCTCACCAAGGTAGCGCACTTTATACCTAGAAACTTGACTAATAGTGTGTTAGTTATAGCTCATAAATTTGTCAAAGAGACGTTCATATTAAATGGAGATCCTGAGAAGATCATCTTAGATAGAGATTCTCATATAACATCGAGGTTTTGAAAAGCCTTATTTACCTCACTAGGAACTCAACTTAACACAAACAGAGAGGGTTAATCAAGTCCTAGAGGATTTGTTAGGGGTTTACTACATGGATCAAGAATACAAGTGGGAGGATTATCTTCCTCTTGTGGAATTTGTGTACAATAATTCTTATCATTTTGCAATCAAAATAGCTCCATTTAAAGAATTATACGAAAGGAAATGTCAAACTCCTATATGTTAGAATTAGAATAGATTTCAAACTCATTTATGTTTTGACTTGCTTTATGATACTCTATGCAATGAGAAATGAAGAATAGATTTCCTTCATCATGTTATTTTGCTAAGAATAGTTAAAGTAATCTTTCATTTGAATACACTTTTATGAAAAGGAAAAGAAAAAAAGTATAAATTTACTATTGTTATGATATTTCATCTTGTGTAAAAGTAAAAAATATTTATTTCCCTAAGAGTTAGGTTTCAAGGTTGTTAAAAGATCAAGCATCATGTGCCTATTGATGAGACCTGCCAAATATAGCACAAACCTCAGGATCTATCATCTCCTCTCCACCTGTTGATGAGACCTACCAAATATAGAACAAACCTCAAGATCTATCATCTCCTCTCCATCACTAGCTCTAATCGCATCCTAGTGAGATCCATCGACAAATCATCGATCCATCACACCAACTGCAAATAATACTCTCCACCGTCTAGCTGGTATCATGGAATGACCCCTCTGATGAGCAATTGCAGGACCCTCTAGATATCCTCAAGTGTGATGGAGGCCTCACCTATAGGTAGATGAAAGGTGTAGGGATCACTATGCCATCTCTCAATAAAATTTGTGATCATCGCATTGTGCAAATGCACATGTGGCCACTCTAATACATAATCAAGTTCCATTACTACTAGTGCTAGCTGCTCCAAGAATTGTAGTCTCTATCACCATGCCATGGTCAATAGCTAATACTCACGAGACTCGATAGGAGCCAGCATCTCTTGCATCCAGCAAAATCACACTATTCAGCTCTTTTCTAGTCATTTTCCCTCTCGTGCCTACTGGGGTATCCCCTCGTCATTTTCACTTATCCTTTATCCCTAGCTACCCATTCAACTCTCTTAGTCGAAAACATCATTTGGCTCAACGGAGATGCCGAAACCATGACATATGCATCATTCCACAAGCACAGATGTTGATCTATAGTTCCCCCTATTCTACCCTAGCACAGACGCATATCACTAGACCGTCGTCTATGCATGCACTCTTTCGCCCTCGCAAAGGGTACCCATTTGCATAGACATGGCTCTCTAGGTGAAGACGTCGCTGGAGGGGCGCATACATTGAACCAACGATCAACATATGTGCCCCACAAGATTTTCTACCCTAGTACCCTATCATTAAATGCACCATTAATGTACCTACCCTACGATTGTTGGATTGACGTTTGTGCATGCATTTTTCTACTCTCGTAGATGGTACCCATTTGTGTAGACACGACTCTCCAAGTGATGATGTCACTGGAGGGGCACAGATGTCAAACCAATGATTGGCATTTGTGCCCTACTAGCTTTTTTACCCTAGTACCCTATTATTAAATGTGTCATTAATACACCCACCCTACAAAATTGGGACGCGTCTATTCTGGCTCCAAAAGTGACCTGTCATACAAATGACATGCATCTAGAGTCCATTGACATACATCCCTCCCATGCCCTCCCATAATGTGATGAGTCACGTTCTGGGACCCACCATCAGGCTGATTTGGAGGCATGTTGCCATTTTTCGGTTGACAAAAAGGCTTAATGAATGCACTCGAAGCGTTGACCATTTAGAGTGGCTGGTGTGGGCCCCTCTGACCCATCTGCTTCGTCGTTACCGGTTACCATTTCCATCATCCGTAATCCTGCTCAAAGTTTTATTTTTTCAAACTCTTTTCTCCCGCTCATAAGCCAAAATGGGAGCTTTCAAACTAAATTAATATTCCCCCCATTATTAGAAAGAAATTAGTCACTTTGTTTGTGCCACGCAGCCCATGAATCAGTGAAAGTGACTAACACGCTATGTTAGTCGAATTCGTTGTTTCGCGAGGAAAAAGAAATGGTGGCCACGCACTCCGCGAATCAGTGAAAGTGACTAACATGCCATGTTAGTCTAATTCATAGGTTTCATAGGGCAAAAGAAAATGGCAGCCACACATCGCACGAATCAGGGAAATCTACTAACATGCTATGTTAGTTGAATTTGTTGTTTCGTAGGGCATAAGGAAATGGTGACCATGCAGTCTATGAATCAGCAAAAGTGACTGACACGCTATGTTAGTCGAATCTTCCATCAACAAGCTATGTGCCTAAAAAATGTTCCATGAATCTTCTCTCTCTCTCTCTCTCTTCTCTCTCTCTCTCTCTCTCTCTCTCTCTCTCTCCCATTCTTTTTTTATTAAGTCTCTCTCCCTCTCTGCTTCTATCTCTCTATCTCACTCTCCTCCTCTTTCAAGTGTATCTTTTTCCCACTCTCTCCTAACCTCCCCCCCTCCCTTTCTCTTTTTCACTTAAGTCTCTCTCTCTCTCTCTCTCTCTCTCTCTCTCTCTCTCTCTATCTCTCTCTCTCTCTCTCTCTCTCTCTCTCTCTCTCTCTCTCTCTCTCTCTCTCTCTCTCTCTCTCTCTCTCTCTCCCATTCTTTATCTCTAAAGTCTCTCCCTCTCATCCTCTCTATCTCACTCTCCCCTTCTCTTAGGTGTATCTCTCTCTTATTCTCTCCCTCTCTCCTCCCCCTCCCTCTCTCCCTTTCTCATTAACCCTCTTTCTCACTCTCTCCCTCTCTCCCTCTCTTTGCACCAATTAGGGTGACCTCCAATGGTTAAATTGAGACACCAAGATCCAAAATCACCAAGAAGGGGAAGTGCACTAACATATTTAAATTGAGACAACCTATGACCCCTTAGGACTCCATATGACATCTTATGTATCGTTACAAGTCATATGGTGTCCTAAGGACTCATATGGTGTCCTATGACCCTGTAGGACACATGCGTGGATCCCTAGGATACCATATGAACCCTAAGAATACCATATGTCCCTAGAGAGGGAGAGAGGGGTAGGAGAGCAAGGGAATGGGAGAGAGACACACCTAATAGAGGAGGAGAGTGAGATAGAGAGATAGCTACTGAGAGGGAGAGACAAGAGATAAATGAGAGAAAGAGAGATGGAGAGAGAGAGGAGGGGAGACCGAGATAGAGAAAACATAATATTGATGAATCAACACCTTGAGGTCAACATAATTTGTATTTTGATGATGTTTCAAAATCATTATTGAGTTATTATAGATGTATCTTCTTCTTCATCAATAACATACAAAACAATCATATTAAACAAAACAAGAAGGATCTCATCATATTGCTCAATATAACTAGGTAACTCATTAAACAAAACAATCAAGAACTTGTTATCAACACTTTTTCCTTGCTCTTTAACCTATTGTTCTATATCATCATACATATCATTTTATTGCAATAAATTTATTTTTTCTATTTCTACATCATTTGCAGGTGTATTGACAAAAGATAACTTTGTTTCTACCTCAAAAAGTCTCTTTTGTTCAACAAAATAGCTCTTTAGATATATAATAGGACCTCTTGGACAAAGGAAAATGATGCTAGGGCATGAAAGTTGATTTGCAAAAGGACTTTGATAAGATTTGGGGGTTCCTTGAGGTGGAGACATCTCTTTAAAGGGTTTCTCTTGGGGAATGATGTCCTAGTTTTCTACATACATTTAACATCTTGCATGCATTGAAAGCTTCTAAATCTTGGGATTTCAACTTTAGAAGAATCACTTGAAGGTTGAATAGGCTTCACTTGAAGGTTGAATCTCTAGTCTCTTCTTCTCTTTCCATCAACCTCTCTCTCTCTCTAAACCCTTCCCTTCCTCCACCCCTCTCTCTCACCTGGGATCTTTCTCTAGTCTCATACTCATTTTCTATCCCTTCCTCCATCTCACTTAGTATCTATCTCTCTCTCTTAGGTCTCTCTCTTAGGTTATGCTTGGGAGGGAGAGAGGGAGAGAGTAGAGAGGATGGAGGGAGAGAGGGAAAGAGAGGGTGAGAAGGAGAGATACTTGAGAGAGAAAGAGAAAGAGAATGGGTGAGAAAGAAAGAGCGTTAGAGGGAAAGAGAGAGACTTGAGAGAGAAAGGGAGAGAGGGAGAGAGGGAAAGAATGTGAGAGAGAGACACTTGAGAGAGGGGGAGGGAAATAATGGGAAGGAGAGTGGGCGAGGGAAGAGAGAGGATGGGGGAGGGAGAGAGGGAAAGATGAACATAATATGAAAGAGAGACACCTAAGAGAGAGGGGGGGAGAGAGACCAGAGAGAGAGAGAGAGAGAGCTGAGAAAATAAAGATAGAAGGTTAGGGAGAGACACTAGAGAGAGAGAGAGAGAGGAAATAATGGGAGAGAGAGACCTAAGAGAGAGGGAGAGAGGGGAGAGAGAGATGGATGGGGAGGGAGGGAGAGAGGGAAAGAATAGAGAGAATGGAAAGAATGGGAGAGAGACACCTACGAGAGAGGGAGAGAGAGATAGAGAAAGGGAAAGGGAGGGATAGGGAGAGATGGAGAGAGACAGAGGGAGATAATGGGAGAAAGAGAGAGATACCTAAGGGAGGGGGAGTGAGAGAGATATAGATAGAGGGTGAGAGGGAGAAGGGGGTTGGGAGGGAGAGAGGTAAAAAGAGTTAGAGGGAAAGAGATAGAGACCATATGGTATCCTAAGGGGTCATATGGTGTTCTACAACCCCTCAAGACACCATATGACTCCTTAGGACACCATATGGTGTTGTTATTGGTTGTATTGTGTCCTAAGGGGTCATATTGTGTTCTATGATCTCTTAGTACACCATATAACCCCTTAGGTGTTGTTAGGGGTCATATTGTGTCCTAAGGGGTCAGATAGTGTCTTATGACCCCTTAGGACACCAAATGGTGTTGTTATGTGTGATATGGTGTCCTAAGAGGTCATATGGGGTCCTATGACCCCTTAGGACACCATATGACCCCTTAGGACACCATGTGGTGTCGTTAGGGGTTGTATGGTGTCCTAAAGGGTCATATGGTGTCCTATGACCCCTCAGGACTCCATATGGTGTCATTATGGGTTGTATGGTGTCCTAAGAGGTCATATAGTGTTCTACAACCCCTTAGGACACCATTTGGTGTCATTATATGGTGTCCTAAGGGGTCATATGGTGTTCTATGACCTCTCAGGAGACCATATGACCCCTTAGGACACCACATGGTGTTGTTATGGTTCATATGGTGTCTTAAGGGTTCATATGGTGTCCTATGACCCCTTCGGACACCATATGACCCCTTATGTGTCATTAGGGTCATATGGTCTCCTATGACCCCTTAGGACACCATATGACCCCTTAGGACTCCATATGGTGTTGTTATGAGTTTTATGGTGTCCTAAGAGGTCATATGGTGTTCTATGATCCTTTAGGACACCATTTGGTGTCATTATGGATCGTATGGTATACTAAGGGGTCATATGGTATCCTAAGGGGTCATCTGGTGTCCTAAGGTGTTATAGAACACCATATGACCCCTTAAGACACCATATGACCCATAACGACACCATATGGACTCCTAAGGGGTTATATGGTGTCCTAAGGGATCATAGAACACCATATGACCCCTTAGGACACCATATGACCCATAACAACACCTAAGGGGTCATATGGAGTCCTAAGGGGACATAAGACACCATATGACCCCTTAGTATACTATACGATCCATAACAACACCAAATAGTGTCCTAAAGGATCATAGAACACTATATGGCCTATTAGGAAACCATACAACTCATAAGGACACCATATAGAGTCCTAAGGGGTCATATGGTGTCCTAAGGGGTCATAGGAGACCATATGACCCTAATGACACATAAGGGGTCATAGAACACCATATGACCCCTTAGGACACCATATAATGACACCAAATGGTATCCTAAGGGGTTTTATGGTGTCCTAAGGGGTCGTAGAACACCATATGACCTCTTAGGACACAATACAACCCATAACGACACCATATGGAGTCTTGAGGGGTCATATGGTGTCTTGAGGGGTCATAGTACACCATATGACCCTTTAGGACACCATACGACCCCTAACGACACCACATGGTTTCCTAAGGGGTCATATGGTGTCCTAAGGGGTCATAGGACCCCATATGACACCTTAGGACACCATATGACACATAAAAACACCATTTGGTGTCCTAAGGGGTCATAAGACACTATCTGACCCCTTAGGACACAGTATGACCCCTAACAACACCTAAGAGGTTATATGGTGTACTAAGGGATCATAGAACACCATATGACCCCTTAGGACACAATACAACCAATAACGACACCATATGGTGTCCTAAGGAGTCATATGGTGTCCTGAGGGGTCGTAAAACACCATATGACCCCTTAGGATACCATATGGTCTCTATCTCTTTCCCTCTAACTCTTTTTACCTCTCTCCCTCCCAACCCCCTTCTCCCTCTCACCCTCTTTCTCTATCTCTCTCAATCCCCCTCCCTTAGGTGTCTCTCTCTTTCTCTCATTATCTCCCTCTCTCTCTCTCTCCATCTCTCCCTATCCCTCCCTTTCCCTTTCTCTATCTCTCTCTCCCTCTCTTGTAGGTGTCTCTATCCCATTCTTTCCATTCTCTCCATTCTTTCCCTCTCTCCCTCCCTCCCCCATCCTCTCTCTTCCCTCGCCCTCTCTCCTTCCCATTATTTCCCTCCCCCTCTCTCAAGTGTCTCTCTCTCACATTCTTTCCCTCTCTCCCTCTCCCCCTTTCTCTCTCAAGTCTCTCTCTTTCCCTCTAACACTCTTTCTTTTTGTCCCATTCCCTTTCTCTTTCTCTCTCAAGTATCTCTCCTTCTCACCCTCTCTTTCCCTCTCTCCCTCCATCCTCTCTACTCTCTCCCTCTCTCCCTCCCAAGCATAACCTAAGAGAGAGACCTAAGAGAGAGAGATAGATACTAAGTGAGAGGGAGGAAGGGATAGAAAATGAGTATGAGACTAGAGAAAGATCCCAGGTGAGAGAGAGGGGTGGAGGAAGGGAAGGGTTTAGAGAGAGAGAGAGAGGTTGATGGAAAGAGAAGAAGATACTAGAGCTTCAACCTTCAAGTGAAGCCTATTCAACCTTCAATTGATTCTTCTAAAGTTGAAATCCCAAGATTTAGAAGCTTTCAATGCATGCAAGATGTTAAATGTATGTAGAAAACTAGGTCATCATTCCCCAAGAGAAACCCTTTAAAGAGATGTCTCCACCTCAAGGAACCCCCAAATCTTATCAAAGTCTTTTTGCAAATAAACTTTCATGCCCTAGCATCATTTTCCTTTGTCCAAGAGGTCCTATTATATATCTAAAGAGCTATTTTGTTGAACAAAAGAAAGACTTTTTTGAGGTAGAAACAAAGTTATCTTTTGTCAATACACTTGCAAATGATGTAGAAATAGAAAAATTAAATTTATTGCAATAAAATGATATGTATGATGATATAGAACAATAGGTTAAAGAGCAAGGAAAAAGTGTTGATAACAAGTTTTTGATTGTTTTGTTTAATGAGTCACCTAGTTATATTGAGCAATATGATGAGATAATGCTTGTTTTGTTTAATGAGCTACCTTTGTATGTTATTGATGAAGAAGAAGATACATCTATAATAACTCAAAAATGATTTTGAAACATCATCAGAATACAAATTATGTTGACCTTAAGGTTTTGATTCATCAGTATTATGTTTTCTCTATCTCGGTCTCCCCTTCTCTCTCTCTCTCCATCTCTCTTTCTCTCATTTATCTCTTCTCTCTCCCTCTTAGTATCTATCTCTCTATCTCACTCTCCTCCTCTATTAGGTGTGTCTCTCTCCCATTCCCTTGCTCTCCTACCCCTCTCTCCCTCTCTAGGGTCATATGGTATTCTTAGGGTTCATATGGTATCCTAGGGATCCATGCATGTGTCCTACGGGGTCATAGGACACCATATGAGTCCTTAGGACACCATATGACTTGTAATGATACATAAGATGTCATATGGAGTCCTAAGGGGTCATAGGTTGTCCTAAGGGGTCATAGGACACTATATGATCCCTTAGCACACAATAGGACCTATAACAACACCAAATAGTGTCCTAAGCGGTATAGATAATGATATAGAGGTAGAGAGATATAGATAGAACAAAGAGAGGAACAAAGAGATAGAGAGAGGTGGAAAGGAGATTTATAGAGAGATAGATATAAGGAGTGTGTGTATGAGTGAGAGAGATAGTGAAGTGTTGTAACTTGTAACCTAGCACAATTTACACAACTTTATGTGCCCCTACTTTCATGTGTCCCATCTTAGCTCTCACCTGAGTCCATTTCAAGCCTTTTTACCTCAAAACTAATGGCATCTTTCTACACGGTAATATAAACCCTAAAATTGAGTTGTTTGCTCTTCATTTCTCATTTATTTGCCCTATTTTTTATGAACAAGTGCACTTGAGGCACCTTTTTCTATATAGGGGTGCCCAGGGCATCCTTGCCTTCCTTTAAAAAGACATATTTAAATATGTTAGTGCACTTCCCCTTCAAGGTGATTTTGGATCTTGGTGTCTCAATTTAACCATTGGAGGTCACCCTAATTGGTGCAAAGAGAGGGAGAGAGGGAGAGAGTGTGAAACAGAGGTAATGAGAAAGGGAGAGAGGGAAGGGGAGTAGAGAGGGAGAGAATAAGAGAGAGATACACCTGAGAGAAGGGGAGAGTGAGATAGAGAGGATGCGAGGGAGAGACTTTAGAGATAAAGAATGGAGAGAGAGAGAGAGAGAGAGAGAGAGAGAGAGAGAGAGAGAGAGACTTAAATGAAAAAGGAAAAGGGAGGGGGGGAGGTAGGGAGAGAGTGGGAAAGAGATACACTTGACAAAGGAGGAGAGTGAGATAGAGAGATAGAGGCGGAGAGGGAGAGAGACTTAAGACAGAAAGAATGGGAGAGAGAGGGAAAGAGAGAGAGAGAAGACTCATGGAACATTATTTAGGCACATAGCGTGTTGATGGAAGATTCAACTAACATAGCATGTTAGTCGCTTTCACTGATTCACGGACTGCATGGCCGCCATTTCCTTTTGCCCCATGAAATAGCGAATTCGACTAACATAGCATGTTAGTAGCTTTTGCTGATTCATGGGCTGTGTGGCTGCCATTTTCTTTTGCCCTACAAAACCTGTGAATTTGACTAACATGGCGTGTTAGTTGCTTTCACTGATTCGCGTGCTGCGTGGCTGCCATTTATTTTTCCTCACAAAATAGAGAATTCAACTAACATGGCGTGTTAGTCGCTTTCGCTGATTCACAGACTGTGTGGCCACCATTTCCTTTTGCCTTGGGAAACATCCTAGTCTAATCTATCGGGCCCACCATCCTTTTGCTGCTTCACAAAAGATAAACTCCTTGCTATTTCGCCCACCGAAATAACCCAGACCATCGGATCCTTTTCAAGATGCACCTTCTTTACTTTCCACGTCATCCTACATCGGGGAAGCCTACGTCGATAAGATTGAAACAACCCGAAAGTAACTAACACGCTATGTTAGTCGAATTCATTGTTTCATGGTCCAAAAGGAAATGGCAGCCATGTAGTTTGCGAATCAGCAAAAGTGACTAACATGCTATGTTAGTCGAATTTGCTATTTTATGAGGCAAAAGGAAATGGTGGCCACACAATCCGCGAATCAACAAAAGAGACTAACATGCCATGTTAGTCGAATTCACTCTTTTACAGGGCAAAAGGAAATGGCGGCCACACAGCCCACAAATCAGCGAAAGCCCTTTATAGTCATCGGGATAACATACACTATCGGAAATGAGGAAAAAATGTCATCCCGATACCTGATGGGGCTATCAGTGGAGCTCTTGCCAATAACCGATGGAGTCATGTCTTCATAGCGGTGACATCGGGTTATCGGGAGGTCCCAATTTATGTTACCCCCGATACCTGATGCACTAAATGGAGAAGGGGACTCTATCAGAGAGACTCTCTTCGATAAAGTGATACTAAGCAAGAAGGGGAATCAGACTCATCAGGATAACATACATTGTCGAGGAGATGCGTTTTGAGTTATCCCGATGCCCGATGAGGAAGATGAGCTCGGCACAAATGAAGTGACTACATCGGGGAAGCCTACGCCGATAAGACCAAAACAACCTGAAAGCAACTAACACACCATGTTAGTCGAATTCTCTATTTCTCGAGGAAAAATAAATGGCAGCCATGTAGCTCGCAAATCAGCGAAATCGACTAACACGCCATGTTAGTCGAATTCACAGGTTTCGCAGGGCAAAAGAAAATGGTGGCCACATAGCCCATGAATTAGTGAAAGCTACTAACATGCTATGTTAGTCGAATTCACTGTTTCACGGGGCAAAAGGAAATGACGACCACTCTGTCCTTGAATCAACGAAAGCGACTAACACAATATGTTAGTCGAATCTTCCATCAACACGATATGTGCCTAAACAATGTTCCATGAATCTTCTCTCTTTCATTCTTTCTCTCTTAACTCTCTCTCCCTCTCTGCCTCTATCTCTCTATCTCACTCTCATCCTCTATCAAGCATATCTCTCTCCCATTCTTTATCTCTAAAGTCTCTCTCTCTCATCCTCTCTATCTCACTCTCCCCTTCTTTCAAGTGTATCTCTCTCTTATTCTCTCCCTCTCTCCTCCCCCTCCCTCTCTCCCTTTCTCATTACCTCTCTTTCTCACTCTCTCCCTCTCTTCACAACTCTCTCTCTCTAGTCTCATGTACTCTCCTTCCATCCCTTCTTCCCTCTCACTCAGACTTTGTCTATCTCTCACCCTCTCTTTTTCTTTCTCTCTCTCTCTCTCACCTTCCCTCCCTCCATCTCTTCGGTCTCTCTTTCTCTCCCAATCCCTCTATCTACCTCTTAGATCTCTCTATATCTCTCCCATTCCTCTCTCTCTCTCTCTCTCTCTCTCTCTCTCTCTCTCTCTCTCTCTCTCTCTCTCTCTCTCTCCCTTTCCCTATCTCTATCTCTATCTCTATCTCCCCCTCTCTCTCTCTCCATCTCTCTTTCTCTCATTTATCTCTTGTCTCTCCCTCTCAGTCTCTATCTCTCTATCTCACTCTCCTCCTCTCTTAGGTGTGTCTCTCCCCCATTCCCTCCCTCTCCTCCCCCTCTCTCCCTCTCTAGGGTCATATTGTACTCTTAGGGCTCATATGGTATCCTAGGGATCCATGCATCTGTCCTACGGGGTCATAGGATACCATATGACCCGTAACGACACATAAGATGTCATATGGAGTCCTAAGGGGTCATAGGACACCATACAACCCATAATGACACCAAATAGTGTCCTAAGGGGTCATAGAACACTATATGACCTCTTAGGACACCATACGACCCATAACGACACCATATGGAGTCCTAAGGGGTCAAATGGTGTTATAAGGGGTCATAGGAGACCATATGACCCCTTAGGACACCATACGACCCCTAACGACACCATATGGTGTCCTAAGGGGTCATAGGACAACATAAGACACATAATGACACCATATGGTGTCCTAAGGGGTCATAGGACACCATATAACCCTTAGGACACAATATGATCCCTAACGACAACTAAGGGGTCATAGGACACTATATGATCCCTTAGTACACCATAGGACCTATAACGACACCAAATGGTGTCGTTATGGGTCGTATGGTGTCTTGAGGGGTCATATGCCCTTTTGGCATCCTTTACTCTCCTTCCATCCCTTCTTCCCTCTCACTCAAACTCTCTCTATCTCTCACCCTCTCTTGTTGTCTCTCTCTCACCTTCCCTCCCTCCATCTCTTCAGTCTCTCTTTCTCTCCCAATCCGTCTATCCACCTTATAGATCTCTCTATATCTCCCCCACTCCCTCTCTCTCTCTCTCTCTCTCTCTCTCTCTCTCTCTCTTAGAGTCCCCTTCTCTGTGTCGCTATCTATCTCTATCTCTCCCTCTATTTCATTCTATTTCCCTCTCTCTCTCTCTCCATCTCTCTCTCCCCCTCCCTTTCCATTTCTCTATCTCTGTCTCCCCCTCTCTCTCTCTCCATCTCTTTCTCTCATTTATCTCTTGTCTCTCCCTCTCAGTCTCTATCTCTCTATCTCACTCTCCTCCTCTCTTAGGTGTGTCTCTCCCCCATTCCCTCCCCCTCCTCCCCATCTCTCCCTCTCTAGGGTCATATCGTATTCTTAGGGCTCATATGGTATCATAGGGATCCATGCATGTGTCCTACGGGATCATATGATACCATATGACTCATAACGACACATAAGATGTCATATGGAGTCCCAAGGGGTCATAGGACACCATATGACCCCTTAGCACACTATACGACCCATAATGACACCAAATGGTGTCCTAAGGGGTCATAGAACACTATATGACCTATATAGAACACCATATGACCCATAATGAAACCAAATGGTGTCCTAAGGGGTCAATAGAGTGTGTGTGTGTGTGTGTGAGAGAGAGAGAGGGAGAGAGAGAGAGAGAGAGAGAGAGAGAGAGAGAGAGGGGGGGAGGGATGGATGAAAGGAGAGTACAAGAGACTAGAGAGAGAGAGGTGTGAAGAGGGGGAGAGAGTGAGAAAGAGAGGTAATGAGAAAGGGACAGAGGGGGGGGGAGGAGAGAGGGAGAGAATAAGAGAGAGATACACCTGAGAGAAGGTGAGAGTGAGGTAGAGAGAGGATGAGAGGGAGAGACTTTAAGAGAGAAAGAATGGGAGAGATATATGCTTGATAGAGGAGGAGAGTGGGATAGAGAGATAGAGGCAGAGAGAGGGGGAGAGAGTTAAGAGAGAAATAATGAAAGAGAGAAGGTTCATGGAACATTGTTTAGGCACATATCGTGTTGATGGAAGATTCAACTAACATAGCGTGTTAGTCGCTTTCGCTGATTTGCGGACTGAGTGGTCATCATTTCCTTTTGCCCCGCGAAACAGCGAATTCGACTAACATAGCGTGTTAGTAGCTTTCATTGATTCATGGGCTATGTGGCCGCCATTTTCTTTTGCCCTGCGAAACCTGTGAATTCGACTAACATGGCGTGTTAGTCGCTTTCGTTGATTCGCGGGCTGCATGGCGGCCATTTATTTTTCCTCGCAAAATAGAGAATTTGACTAACATGGTGTGTTAGTCGCTTTCGGGTTGTTTTGGTCTTATCGGCGTAGACTTCCCCGATATAGTCACTTCATTTGTGCCGAGCTCATCTTCCTCATCGAGCATCGGGATAACTAAAAATGCATCTCCCCGACAATGTATGTTATCCTAATGAGTCTGACTCCCCTTCTTGCTTGGTATCACTTTGTCAGAGAGAGTCTCTCTGATAGAGTCCCCTTCTCCATTTAGTGCAACAGGTATCGGAGTAACATAAATTGGGACCTCCCAATAACCCAATGTCACCGCTATGAAGACATGACTCCATCGGTTATCGGCAAGAGCTCCACCGATAGCCCCATCAGGTATCGGGATGACATTTTTTCCTCATTGCCGATAGTATATGTTGTCCCGATGACAATAAAGGGCTTTCATTGATTCGCGGGCTGCGTGGCCGCCATTTCCTTTTGCCCCACGAAACGGCGAATTTGACTAACATGGTGTGTTAGTCGCTTTCACTAATTCGCGGATTGTGTGGCCACCATTTCCTTTTGCCTCATGAAACAGCAAATTTGACTAACATAGCGTGTTAGTCACTTTCGCTAATTCGCAGACTACGTGGCCGCCATTTCCTTTTGGACCGCGAAACAACGAATTTGACTAACATAGCGTGTTAGTCACTTTCGAGTTGTTTCGGTCTTATTGACGTAGGTTTCCCCGATGTAGGATGACATGGAAAGTAAAGAAGGTGCATCTTGAAAAGGATCTGGCGGTCTGCATTATTTCGGTGGGTGAAATAGCGTGGAGTTTATCTTTTGCAAAGCAGCGAAAGGATGGTGGGCCCGACAGATTAGACTAGGATGTTTCGCGAGGCAAAAGGAAATGGTGGCCAAACAGTTCGCGAATCAGCGAAAGCGACTAACACACCATGTTAGTCGAATTCGCTATTTCGCAAGGAAAAATAAATGGTGGCCACGCAGCCCGCGAATCAGTGAAAGTGACTAACACGCCATGTTAGTCGAATTCACAGGTTTCGCAGGGCAAAAGAAAATGGCGACCACACAGCCCATGAATTAGTGAAAGCTACTAACACACTATGTTAGTCAAATTCGTTGTTTCGTGGGGCAAAAGGAAATGGCGGCCACGTAGTCCGCGAACCAATAATAATAAATTGTAATTATTAATAATTTTTCACTTCAGAAAAGTAAACTGTAATTTTGGGGGCTTCAAAGCCATACTAATAAGGTTGTAGGTAAAACTTGAGCATATGTTACATATGCCTCGTCCATTATCTGCACTAACCATTGTGACTGTAAAAATTATAAAGCAAACGTGACTGTGAATTTCATAAAGCAATACGAAGAAAAAAAGATGAAAAAAAAATTGAAGACAAATTTTTTTCGTAGTCTACAATAATAATAATAGACTGAAATATCTCTGAAATGTAAAGGGGAAAAAATGTTATCTATTTTCTTCATACACTGGTAGATTATGAAGTGTGATTCATTCACACATTTTATAAAATACAATCACTTCACATTCATAGCACCCAAGAGTCACATTAAAATATAGACAAAACTTTTCTTATTCAAAGAATGTGACATTGGTTAACATGAAATGTCTCTAGGTATGAGAGTACAAACTTTTTCCGCTGATGTTCGATCAAAATCTATGATGGAAAAAACCTCACAAAATAAACTCTATATCTACAACGACATTGATTTCAATATTTCAGATTTAAAAACACCACTAGAGAAGCATGACAAAGACTACGAAAGAACCAAGGGAAATTATTCTTCTGTAACTCTAGACATCATTTTAATATTACCCAGCTACAGCAAAAAAACAAGACAAAATATTTCTTTACACTATGTCGTTCGTACTTAAGAAAAGATAAAATATCAAGCATTTACAACCCTAGCAATCCATACACTCTATGCTTAGATAATGTTATGATAATCAGATGCTCAAAAATAACATTCACACACTACTTTCTGTCCATACATCCTTCAAATATTGCAATGCAAACTTTGAACAATAAACCCAATTTTATGTTTATCATGGAGACAGAGCAACTGGATGGGTGGTAGGATCATGATAATCGGATTGATGAATCCAAATTTTTGCTCTCCCTTCTTTAATACTTTTAGTTTTGTACCCATACCCTTCTAGAAAAAATCTGATTTCTTTCTTTCTTTTGGCTTCTCCAAGTTGTTACAGATAAAGAAACAACAATTCATGCTTGTGCATCACAGATAAAAGAAACAAAACACTGAATATGCAGTCAGAGGAAAAAATATGTTATGGGTATTTTAGGTATCAATACCTTATCTCCTAAGATTGGTCTGCCATTGAAATCTTTCCCATGCAAACTGATTTGACCATGGGCAACAGAAATATCTGCAGAAATCATCATTGTTATTAACAACTACAATATAGACTAATAGATTTCATTAATATGTAACTCAAACCTATGTCATTCAATGCCTCAGCTGAAGTTGCCAAAATGCATATCAGCATGAAAGAATAATACCAGAAATCTCCCAGAAAAGTCTTTGCTCCATCCACGCTAGGAAAATAAGGTGGCTCCTTATAGATCTGAGACAAAATGTCGGGAGCATCACTTCTATAAGACGAACCCTTCATCTCCACGCTTCCCACGATGACAACGACCAGCACCAGCAAGAAAAACCTCTTAACCCCAGTCTGACTGCGACATCCAAACCTAGCATCAAAAAATGGAAATGAAATTGCAGCATCAGAAAATGAAAATGGAATTCAATAGCGGTAGAATTCAAAACAAATATGTTTGAAATTATGTTTGGGCGGGAGCGGGAGAGGAGTTTTAAAATTGAAATTCAAATTTTTGGACACACGTGGCTACAAATTGTAGCTGTTCCCGTGAGGCATGACTGGGAGAGTGGCCGACAAATATTAGCCGCGTGCAAATTCTTTCTGTCAACCGCAAACGACAACATGCCTCCACATTAGAAGCCTGATGGTGGGTCCCGGAACATGTTGTATGGGGCTATATGGCATGAAAGGGCATGCGATTTTGGGGAGCCGCATCATAGCATGGCATGCTGTTTTGGAGCCAGAATAGCTACAACCACAAAATTGTAGAGGCGGGATGAGGTACTTATTGGGTCTCCATGCTCGGGTGGTCATTGGTAGCATTAGGCATTCTCTCCTCACTATAGGTGGTGAGGAATGATCGACACCATGCTCTAGAGGCTCTTTTGCTTGTGAACTGGGTGTGTGAAAGTGACCCTTCCATGGGCTTCATGTGGCCTATATATGCCCTTCCTTTGCCCTTCTAACCCCTATTCTACACTTTATTCTCCTTCTTATTGCCTCGTTCTTTTGTCATATTCTTTCTTTTCCTTCTCACTTTCTTTTTCCTCTGTTTTTCTTCTTTTTGAAAATTTTCTCACAAAATTTAAATTTTCCAATTAAATTCTTGAGGGGGCATTCCTTACCTGCATCTTGCCTACAACATTCCATTTTCCTCACTGGGGAATCTTCTTCTTCTTTTACCGATCGCCAGTTTATTGCCGCCATGTAAAAGACGAGCAAAATATAGATACCTAAATTTAATTAAATTAAATTATTTAACTAATTTATCCCTTCCTACATAATATTTAATTGTATTAATTATGTTAGTCCTAATTCTTCTTGAAATTAATTAAATTATATAAAATTAATTTTATCCCACAACCATATAATTAATTTATCAATTAATCATATAAAAAATTTAATTCTTCTAAAATTCGATTTAATCCCCAACCTTAGCCAATTTCTTCAATATTTATCCTAATCCCAATTAGTTAATTAATGCACAATTAATTAACTAATATCTCGATTCCTACAAATCCTCCATTTAACCCCTTCATTAAGCTTAATTAACCCAAGCCTAATCATCACTAGCATTTTTCCCAATTTAAAATTCATCCCACCTACCTAGGTCCACATGTGGCTCTCCCTCATAAATGAGCTTGCATGTCGGGTCATTTTCTCCTCCACCTCACCTTTGACCCAAGGGTACTCACACATGTGTGAGAATGCTCTTCCCCATAAGAGGCACCTTACACTTTCCCTTTCCAGCCACATGTCATCCTCCTCGAACCTAGGACTCTTACACTTTGCCAAAACTGTTTCCGTTTGTCTTCTCTATGTTCTTCCCAAGATGTGCTCACACATGTGTGAGCACACCTTGCCCTCTTCTCCATGCCAAGTATTCTTCCCAAGACACTTCACCTAGTGACACATGTCACAAGGCTAAGATCCCAAGCCACCTCATCTCCTCACATTCAATCTCCACCCTCCATTATCTTTTGATCTCAATCATCCATTTTGAATTCTAAAGTCTATAAATTGGAGTCTCCTCCCTTCACAAATCATCCACTTCATTTGTAATTGCATGCTAATAGTTTGTATCCATAGGCGTTCCATTTTGCATCATTATTAGGCCCAATCACCTAATCCATCCCCTTTGTCATCATAATGCCCAATTGCCATCCCAATCTTTCATTGTGATCTATTCATCCCTTCATCAACCCATCCCTTTTAAACATATTGTTGTGATCATTGGAGAGCATTCCACATCAAAAACCATCAAAAGAGAAAATCAAGAGGAGCTTGGGCGTATCCACTTCTATCTCTATCTGAGGAGCTTGGAAGGTAAAATGTTGGTTATTTTTTAATGTTTCAAATTGTTTTTATATATTTAACATGTTTGACTAACCTTTCACTTTTCTTTGCTTTCACATAGGACTCAATCTTGAATTTTGAATTGAGAATCGATTCAAGGCAAGAAAAGGTCCCAAAATGCTTAGAGAAATGGGAAAATCAAAATAAGTGCTAAGGAGAGTGTGAAATAAGACTCATAATTAAAGGAGTACAATTTACAACACTACACATTGGCATCATCTTCTATTAGCATCACAAGTGCACACCACTTAGTTATCTTTTGGACAACTTCTTTTCTACTTTCAACGCACATTAGTAAGCCTCCTCCACTAAGTTGGGTGCCGCAATTCTAATCTCATCCTAAATGCTAAGCTTTGATTTGTTCACATATTCTTTGACCTTGTCCACCCCTTCGACCATAGGTTTTGTCCCAATCTTCAAGCAATAAAATTCCTTTATGTAGTTCTTGATGCTCATACCTCCTTTTTCCTCGCGTTTTGTAGCTTCAGGTTCATCTTGTAAACTACTAGTAGAAATTTCCTCCTTAGTATAGATAACATTTTCCTATGTGTGAATCTGCTTCCTTCCCCTTTATTGTCTATCTTTTTAGACATAATCCCACCATAATAACATATCCCTTTAACTTAGGAAAATCTCACCCTCTTCAAGTCCTCAACCACCTCATATTTAAAATATTTCTCCAATCTTATAATCTATTCCACCAACTACTTTGGGCACAAGCTCCCTATATAATTTGGAACATTCATTTATAAGCCACCACCCAGTATAAAGATAGCTCTTAGCAATATACTCCTTGCCAAAGCCTACATTGAACCCCATTTGTTGAATTTTCTCCATTTCTACTATTCTCCCCTAGAGGCCTCTAACCACCTTTTCTATTTCTAGTCCCTCTAGTTTGGCTCAATTTGTCATTTCACCTTCTCATATCTCTCTAGACATCTCCTACCCAATAGCGCTCAATGCTAAAAGACACATCTTTTACCCACGTACACCACCATGGAAAAAGATAGAATTCCTTTGGTAGTAACCTCGAATCCAACACCACTATGCAAATTAAATCTTTGACTTTGATATCAAGTGATGCAAATGGAAAAGAGTTTGACAATTCAAATTCTTATTTTCATATTAACTCAAAAAATATTAATTACATTCATGTACAACGGTTCTCATTTTGGAGACTAGATAGATCGGCCTACATTGGACGAGAACTTAAAATGTGACATAGACATCATGCTCTCGTCTTGCCTAACAATAAGAAAACTAATATGCCATATTCGCTAACTGTGGTTCTTCTTCTTCTAATAATGCAGATGAAGCATGGAACAATTATCGTCTTCCCATTTGGAGGAAGGGAGGTTGGTCGGTGCACATTACAAGGTCCCTCAGCCACGGGATACAAAAGGAAGCCTGCTCCCCGGCCCTATTACTGCGTCATATGTTGGTTATCTTTTCATTTTTTTACGAAAGCTCATTTTTATCCCAAAATTATCAAACTCCCCTACTTATTCATATTATTTTCTTGTCTGCAGATATATATGTCAACTAGAAAATGCAGATTTACCAGAATCCCGACCGTGAAGCATACTTGGATAATAAGTAACAGACGTTGGCAGAATCCATCAAGTTCCTACAAGCTATCCGACCAATCTAATTGAATTGCCGTGGAGGAGATTTGAATGCAATATAATATTGCTCAAGATAGTTATCTGCAAATAAACTTGAAATCAAAAGTTCAAAGGATAGTGTTTCCCACTTAAATGCCAACCAATTAAGCATACTCATAAAATCAGTAAATGTGACATATCTGTGAAATACCTAAGTAGCATCAAAGCAATCAAATCCTATAATCATGCTCTAGAAGAACGTTTCACGACAAATAGAAGAAAGACCGACATACATTATCTACAATTGAACTCTTACTTCAAATTACAGAAACTTCAGTTACTTTGATTTTGTATATGCGATATTCAAATTACACTGAATGCCCTGCTATGTTTGTTCGGATGTGTGAAGTCCAACCGTCAAACCTTTCATCTCCCCTGTTTTGGATTTTCATTTCTCAGCCTTTTCGTCTCCTTTTGGTTGCGAAAAGTTTTGGACGCTTCCTTTTTCCTTTTATGAGTCCCATAAAATGGGCGATGGGCGTTTAATCTAGGTGTGAATAAATTAGTACCAATCAGAAATACTGGCTATGCTGTACAGTGTTGACGTATTGCTGCAATTAATAAAACAGGTGTTTTTTCCATGAATGTAGTCGAACTGGTGAACCAAGTAATTTGCTGTCTCCATATTCTGATATTCTCTGTGTTATTATTTATCTGCTCTATTTTTCTTAACAATGTTGTTACATAGCACACCTTGCCTATATCTCTGTGATTCAAAATTTGATTTTAGAGAATAGTTAAAAGGGTATAAAGGTAATTTATTGTCACTGCCAATCAAAAAATCGATTTGATGTATGAGACCCTGCTTCCACAG
Source organism: Cryptomeria japonica (assembly GCF_030272615.1). Taxonomy (NCBI): domain Eukaryota; kingdom Viridiplantae; phylum Streptophyta; class Pinopsida; order Cupressales; family Cupressaceae; genus Cryptomeria; species Cryptomeria japonica. Next base: position 289,452,819 of record NC_081410.1, read on the forward strand.
ATTCCACAAGGCAATTATTTTTCCAGTTAGGAAAGTTACAACTTCTAAGAAAAAATAATTACAAATATTCCCTGGCTATCCATGCACGGCCAATATTATGCACACATTTGTTGCTTATTTCACTTAGCATCACCAATAATTACCACACGAGCAATCTCCGTCCTTGAAATGATGGAATCGATTGGCATCCCTAAGAATGACCTCGCGTTTCTCCATTTTGGAAATAAACTTAATAACCATATGGCAATCACCACAGATACGGATGTTCTTCACAACCTGAATAGTTGTACTAGGAGATGTACTGATAAGCCCAAATGCAATTGCCAATTTCTCACTATGGTAGCGGAGAGCGTGTGGCTTCTGCTCCTCCTCCACATCATGCAGAACAAAGTTTGTGTCAGGCACAAAACCTGCTTCATTCAGTTGCCCAGCCAAACTCTCCAACCTGGCATATATATCCTGTGTCTGTGGATGTGACCTGTCTCCTGCTAGGAAACTATGAACTTTGTCCTTGATCACAATCCAACTACGTCCTGGTGTCTTCTTTAATTTCCTATCTTTCATTGTTTCCCTTACCTTTTCCTTGTCATCCCACCTGCCAGTTGCTGCATACATATTTGACAGCAGCACATAATTTGTAGAGTTGTCAGAGTCCAACTCAAAGAGATGTTCGGCTGCATATTGCCCAAGCGTTATATTCTTATGCATTGTACAGCTACCAAGTAAAGATCCCCATATAGCAGCATCAGGCTTTATTGGCATTTTGCCAATAAAAACCAATGCATCATCCAGGCGTCCCAAACGACCAAGAAGATCAACCATGCAGCAGAAGTGTTGTGCGTGTGGCGTGATGCCATAATGTTGATCCATGCAAGCAAAGTATTGCCAGCCATTATCAGCCAGGCCTGCATGGCAGCATGCAGAGAGAATAGCTACAAAACTTACATGGTTTAGTTTTGTGCCCGAAGATTGCATTTGTTCAAAGAGATGGATGGCCTCCTTGCCACATCCGTGCATGGCGTACCCTAGAATCATTGCATTCCAAACAACCACATTTGGTTCTTGAATCGTGTCAAACACTTCGCGTGCATCAGTTATGCTACCACATTTGGCATACATATCAACAAGGCCACTCCCCACAAAAACATCAGAGTGGCATCCCCTTCTAATGATTTCTCCATGGAGTTTCTTCCCATTTTGCAGGGTTGCCAAGTTGGCATAAGCTGGGAGAACACCAGCAAAAGTGATCACATTGGGAGTAATGCCTGTCCGCTTCATTTCCCCAAAGAGCTTCAAAGCCTCATCAAAACGTCCATTCTGCACACATCCTGCTATCATAGCACTCCACGCTACGACATCTCTTCCACTTGCTGGCATTTTCTCGAACAGCTTGAGAGCCTCGTTAATAAAGCTATTATGGGCATATACTGCAATCATTGTAGTCCATGATATCACATTTTGTTCTGGCATTTCTTCGAATAGTTTGAGAGCCTCCTTTACGCAACCATTTTGTCCAAAAACCCCAACCATCATATTCCAAGAAACCAAATCTCTAAATGGCATTTTTTCAAAGAGCTTCATACCCTCGTTTACTTTACCATTCTGTGCATATCCTGCGATCATAGCAGTCCAGGAGACTACATTCCGTTGAGGAATTTTGTCAAACACATGGCGCGCATCCTCGATTCTGCCAAATTTCGAGTACATATCCACAAGGGAAGTAGCCACAAAGACATTAGATTCAACCTTAGCCTCAATTATGTGTTGATGAAGCATTTGGAGAACACGGTAGGAGTTGGATGCAGGAACAAGACTCGCAAACGTGTACTTGTCGGCCTGAATACCTCTCCTTTGCATTTCATCATACAATTGCAATGCCTGCTCACAAAACCCGCGCTTGGCATATGCAGAGATGATTATAGTCCATGAAACCGAACTTGTTTGAGACATTTTGTCAAAAAGTGTTCGCGCGTCTGCAACACTCCCACACTTGGCATAGAAGCTGAGCAGCTTGTTTCCAACATAACCTCTTGTTTCTATTTCCATGCCCGCCTCTCTGATCATGGCATGAACTAACTTGCCTACTTCCAGAGCATTCTTATTCCTACACGCTGTCAAAAGGCAAGAAAATATATCGCAATCCACACCACTCTCTTGCTTCATCATCACATGTACTAAATTGATAGCATCCTTCAGTCGCCCCTGTTTGCAGAGTTTTAGCACAACAACCTTGTTGTTATTGCTATTGCTAATTCCAAAGGAATACTCCTTTGCTGTCTCAACGTAAGAGCTGAAATGAGGGTGCAAATTGCGACATTGGAGTTGGAATGCTATCGCAGGCCGAGAAAATGCAACTAGTTTCTTCATCATTTTCTTAGGCTTCGGTGCTAACATCTTTGCTTTGCATGAAGCTGAGGCGGTATTCCCATTGAGGGAAGAGGGAAGGTACCATTAATTTCCTTCCACAATATGGAGGTTACAAAAAAAAAACGAGTGTTACATTCATTTGTTGTCACAGTACTTGTCGGCAGCAAAACCCAAATTTGAGTTAAAACAAGGCACGCATTTGTTCATTCGAATTCAACTGTCCACCATCTCAAGAGTTTTTGCATTTGGTTCACCGACTCAAAAAGGGCTTCAGGCTCATGCTCCTCCCTCAGAATAGCAATGTCCAAACATCATAAAACCTTTTTATATGCGCTCACAGTTCCCTCAAACACACTTTCACCGCGGCAGTCCAACATACTGGAGGAATAGGTACATGGATGTAGCAATTATTGTTGTTCCTCGCTTAATCGTTAAATGTGACCACCTCTCATTCGGCAGTAGCTATTCGGGCTCCAAATCCGCATGCCCAGGCTCCATGATGCCGGATCCAAAATCGCATGCTATACCCTGATGCCATGAAACCCACGTTTTGGAACCCATTGATCAGAAGCAAATCTGAAACAGTGGAAAAATATTTTTATATTTTTTTTCAGTTTTTCTAGACGTTAGTAATTGATATTTTTGAAGGCCTTCAGGGCATTTTTAGCACTTGAAAGTTTGGCATATCCTTTAGAATGTTGCCGAAGGCAGGGTCTTTCAGGACTTCGCCTCCAACTCTTGGAGACCTTTCCAACGAGTTAAACGACTCGTAATTTTGAGTCATGTGCAGAAAGTTATGCCTAGTTAAAGTTAGGACAAAATTTTATATAATTTTTTGAAATTTTCATAATTTTAGATTTTATTATGAATAAACAAGATGTGACTGTTGGGTTTCAATTCTCAAGGAGTTGTTGGTGACCCTTGGAATCCCTTAGACTGATATATGTTGGATTTTTGAATTGAATAGAACACTTTTTAGCTTGCTTCAATTCTATGCTTTCTTGTTCATGTAAACAAAATTTACAATACCGCAGGTTCTCAGTCAAGTGTTGTCATCCGAATCCATAATTTGGATAAGTGGTATTAGAGCAAGTTCGCTCATGTATGTCACATCACACACGATCAACATATCAAAGATTAGGGTTGGAAACAAGGAATCCTTCAGACTACCTTCCTTTGAGATGCACACGATCGCAGATGGCTAGGTTGCAGACTGGCGGTGACATTAAAGCATTGGTTGCAGATGCACTAACAAAACAACATGAAGAAATAATGGAGCAGTTCAAGCAAATGCTGGAAAGTCGTGGGTCACAAGCAAACCCACCATTCACAAGGCATACGCCATTCAAGGTGCAAGTGAATTTCGATATACCCACATTTCAAGGAAAGATTGATGCAGATGTTGTTGATGATTGGGTTTCAAAATTAAAAAGGTATTTCTTTGTCAATCAGTTCTCAGATGAAGAGAAAATAACTTTCGTGCTCCTCAAAGTTGAAAATCATGTGAAAGATTTGTGGGAAGCAAAGTTAGCATCCAAGGCAACAGAAAATGGCAGTACTTTTATTTTTTTATCAAAAACCCACATGGGGAGAATTCATGGAGCACATAAAGGAGGAATATTTTTCTATTGATACATATGAATAGAAATATATGCAGTGACAATTGCTTCGATAGAAGAAAGACCAAACTGTTCAGGAATATACTAATATGTTTCATGCCTTAGCAGCAAAGCTTGGTATCAAAGATTGTGAGAAGCACCAAGTTTTGAAATATCAGAGTGGACTTCATAGGTATATCCAAACTGAAATGGAATTTCTGAACATAGAACTTTACCTAGTGCATATAAATTTGCTATAGAAATTGAGGAGAAACTCAAACAGAAAGGAAGGAGGGATAACTTCACAAACAACAGATGGAAGGGTGACGGTGGCAAAACTACATGGAAACAAACCTCTAAGGAACCCTCTCCCAATTCACCAACAAAAAAGACATGGAGCATGAAGAAGACACAAGAGAACGGTATGTAGTGTGAATTCCATAAGAGTCCCTCTCATAACACAAAAAATTGCAAAACAATAAAAAAATTAATGATGGAGACACATGACGACAAGGCAGAACCTAAGGTGGCGGAAACTTGCATAGAAGAAAGTCATGAACGGGTCATTGAGGTGGATCCATATGCAACGGTAGCTACTACAAAAATATTGCCTCGGGAGGATGAGGAGATATTGTTCCATTCACAGATGTGGGTCGGAGGAAAAGCCCTGCACTTTATTGTTGATAGTAGAAGTCAAAAGAACTTAATATCAGCGAAGACTGTGAAGAGACTGAATTTGAAAAAAACAACCCACCTGCAACCCTATTCAATGGGATGGGTAAGTCAAGGGAGAGATATCCAGGTGCACCAGCGATGTCGCCTTTCATACTCCATAAAGCCTTTCAAAGATGAGGTAATCTGTGATGTGGCTCCTTTAGATGTTTGTGATGTTCTGTTGGGACAACCATATATGTACCAGCGACATGGTGTTTATGAGTCCAAGCCTCGCAGCATGACAATCAACTTAGGTGAGCAGAAATACAGAATACTAGAGGTAAGCCTTGCATACACTACCTCTTTGATTAGTGTCAAGCAATGTAAGAGGTTGGTTGCCAAAATGGGAACATTCATATTATTGATGATTCGTTCTGAAGAAGAAATGAAATCAGTTTATAATTCTCATGCCATCACAAATGCCACAACACTGCAGAAAAGATCAATGGATCAAATTTTGATGAAATATGAAAATCTATTTAAGTTACCAACTGGTGTACCTACACACTGCCAAGTGAGACACACTATTGATTTGATACCACGAGCTCCATTACCTAATGAGCCAATCTATTGTAGGTCAGTATTAGAGAATAATGAGATTAAGAGGCAAATACAAGAATTGATTGAGAAGGGACATTTTCGTCCAAGTGCATCACCCTGTGGTAGCCCCATTATTCTAACAAAGAAAAATGATGGAACCTAGAGACTTTGTATTGACTATAGGGCCTTGAATAAAATTTCAGTCAAAAATAGATATCCACTCCCCCGGATAGATGACCTCTTGGACCAGCTTAGAGGGGCCCGATTCTTCACAAAAATTGATTTGAAATTAGGGTACCATCAAGTACCAATTGAATCAGCCGATGTGTGGAAGACAACTTTCAAATATAAAGAGGGATTGTTTGAATGGCTAGTGATGTCTTTTGGTCTAACAAATGCTCCAGCGACATTCATGAGAAAGATGAATGATATACTTAGACCATTCACTGATTCTTTCATGGTGGTATATCTTGATGACATACTCATCTTCAGCAAAACTTGAGAGGAACATTTACAACATGTGAAAAAAATTCTCTCAACAATATAAGATCATGGGCTTTATGCAAACAAAGAAAAGTGCTCCTTCGGTATGCAGAGTATCAGATACTTAGGATATGTTATTGACAGTGAGGGTGTCCATGTTGATCCGAAGAAGATACAAGTGATTAAGGACTGGCCGTCTCCTAGAAGTCTCATAGAGTTACGAAGTTTCCTTGGGTTGGCGAAATTTTATCACAGATTTGTGTTGGGATTTTCCCATGTGTCTTGGCCTCTAAATCAATCCTTGCGTGGTGGGGGGCACAAACAAAGTTTAAATGGATAGGTGCTCAACAATAATCATTCGAGGGGCTAAAACGAAGGTTATGTTCTGCACTAGTTTGATGTAGGAGCACCCATGGTGTAAGGCAAATATATGGTCAAAGTCATCATTTGAAATATAATTGATATTTGAAGGTCATTTATAATCTATTTGAATCCATTTGGAATGATTTGTAAGGCTTGGAAGCCTAAAAATGTAAGCAAGTCCTGATTATGTCCTAGTTGTCCATATAGGCCCTTATAGGTCAAGATGGTCAAAATTGTATAAAAGGCCATGAGAAGGCTATCAAGTATGTAAAAGGTATTAAATAGATTATTTGGACATTTTTAAGGGGTTTTTACAATTTGGAGAGTCATTAGGAAAAAGTGTCAAAGTTGCAAGAAAATTGCAAAAGTGCAACATTTGCAAAAATGTAAAAGTGCAAAAATTGCACATAAAGTTGTAAAAGGGAATATGAAGGGTCATAAAGGTAGTTGGATGGTTTATAAATACCAAAGAGTCTATAAATATGTTGTATTGGTTGAACCAAATTATTATTGGAAGAATAGAGAATGAGGATAAAGTTTTGGAACAAATTGGTGTGTTTAAAACTTGCATTTTGATTGGTGTTTTTGTGTTAAGTTGTTGTTTCCAAGCCTTGTACGACCATGTATGGCCTGGAAACCCTGTATATTTATAATGGTTAGATAGTGGAATGAATCCTCTTTCTCATTCTTTTGGTTTGGTGCAGTTTAATGAATAAATGAATAAGTTATGAAAGTTTTGGTGAAAGTGGTTGTTTGCAGATTTGAGATTTCCTGAGAACAATCATGTTGCAGCATTTGGTATGGACTCATTGGGAATAATTATGACCTAAGATAGATGCATTGGAAGGATATATGAATCACCTTTTATTTCATTTTGGTTTGAGTCATTTTTATGCACATTTGTGTAAGTTATGAAGATTTTGGTGAAAACTGTTTTTAAACTATCTTCAATGGAGTTGCAGACAAGGGTTTGTGATTATCTAATAATTTAACCATTTGAAAATTTAATGGCTTACATATTATGAAACTATATCCATAAATATTTCATGTTCTATTAGTTTGGAATCATTTGGTTTTGTTTTGTGAAAGATATTTGATTCCCTAGACGGATTGGGCATGCACATGTCTTATTTGGGGACAACAGAAATGGGTCTCGGTGAAAAGACCATAACTTTTAATCTAACTCTAACCATTGGATCTGGCTAAATTTGGGATATGTTGTTTGTAAGAAAGCTATTAAGGTTTTGACTGAAGGGATTGAGATTTTTATATCTAGTTAGATATTTATCTACCTCTGTGTACAAGTCTATCCAAAGGGACAACAAGTTGGCAAATTTGATACTTGGATCAAGTTTGTGTTTTCTTGATTGATTGATTATTGAAGTATGATGGAATATGCCTTTAATTAATTTTTATAATGGTAAAAATATAGATGGATTAGCATGATCCTAGAGTTGTGATTGGTTTTCATGATGCTCTGCATCATAGTTTTATTTCTTCCTGACCTGCAACAGTAATTTGAAATACAAACAGATGCATCAGAATATGCTCTAGGAGCAGTCGTCATGCAACATGGTCATCTAGTTGCATATCACAGTCAAGACTTTTTCTAATACAGTGCATCGGTATGCCACTTACAACAAGGAACTATATGTTATTGTTCAAGCCTGTAAGCAGTGGAAACATTACATTTTGGGTAAGGAGACTGTCATCCACACAGATCATGAACCTCTTCAATTTTTGCAAACACAAGGGAAGTTGCAGAATGATCGACATCAATGATGGTCAGCATATCTTCAACAATTTCACCTCAATATTCGCCACAAGAAGGGAAGCACTAACAAAGTAGTAGACTATTTGAGCAGGCCTCCAATTGCAACCATAAGTATGGTTTTGAACTCATGTGGTCATCAAACTGAAGTTTGGGCTTGCTTGTATGAGAACGATGTTGAATTTGCAGATGTTTATAATCAATTGATGAAGGGACATCAAGTGAATGACTTCTATTTGCAGGATGGAATGCTTTGTCACCTTGGCCAAATCTGTGTGCCCAATGTAGAATGCAAAAAGTCGATATAGGAAGCTCATTATAGTAAGGTTGTTGGTCATCTTCATATAGGTAAGACTACTTCTATACTTTAGAGGTATTTCTACTGGCCAAAGTTGTGAAATGATGTTATTTCATATATTCAAGCTTGTACCGCATGTGCTATTGCTAAGCCTGCCAATCGTAAACTTGGGATGTATTCACAACTTCCTGTTCCCGAAAAACCTTGGCATTCAGTTTCAATTGACTTTATGTCTGGTCTTCCTACCACTAAAAGAGGCCATGATTGTGTGTATGTTGTGGTAGATAGGTTCTAAAAAATGAGAGTAATAGTGGCATGTAAAAAAATAATTTCTGTAGAGGACACTGCAAAGCTCTTCTTTCAATACATTTGGGTTCATTTTGGTCTGCCGAATACCATTATCTCAGATAGGGACAACAGGTTACTTAGTAAGTTCTGGTCTACACTATGGGAAAAGATGGACACAAAATTAACAAAGTCTACTGCTTGCCACCCTCAAACAGATGGCCAAATAGAGGTAGTGAATCAGATGATCATACACATCCTACGAATGTACCACTCAAAACATCCCCACACGTGGGATGAAAGTCTTCCATGTGTTCAACATAGCTACAACAGGGCAATTCACAGTTCAACTGGCCATAGCCCATTTGAGGTTTGTCTTGGTTATCAGCCACTTGCACCCATGGATGTTGCCATACCACTTATTCAACCTAATCTAATTCCATGTGTTGGTAAGGAGGAAGATAAGGCAGCCCAGTTCATTGATAGAATTCATCATCTGCAACAACAAGTTCATGAAATCTTGGAGCACACCAATAAGAAATATAAGGAGAGACATGATGAGCATCGTACTCCTCATAATTTTCAAGTCGGGGACAAGGTGTGGTTGCATATCTAGAAGGAATGATTGCAGGGTGCCAATAGGAAGCTTCGTTGTCTTCGTTACGGGCCATACACAATCGTCAAGCAAGTTGGTGATAATACTTTTGAGCTTAATTTACCTCCATTTTTCGGTCTTCATCCAGTCTTCAATGTGGAACTCTTGAAGCCATATTTTCCTCCACTATTAGATGTTGCAGATGTGGCATAAAAAATCTCCACTACAGAATTGAATCCAAATGTAGGTACCCCATTCTAATGCGATTAGATTGTGGACACCGTGGTGAAAACACTCAAACAACAGTAGATTCATTTGTACAAAGTGGTTCGAGCAGGGCAGATTGCTCAACAAGGAAAGTGGTTTACCAGGGAGTAGCTTCAAGAACGTTTTCCTCATCAAATTCAGAGTGTTGATGCAATGGGGCCCATTGCTTTCCAAGGGGGAAGTAATGGTCAGAAGCAAATCTGAAACAGTGGAAAAATATATATATATATATTTTTTAAGTTTTTCTAGACGTTAGTAATTGGCATTTTTGAAGGCGTTCGGGGCATTTTTAGCCCTTGAAACTTTGGCCTGTCCTTTTGAACATTGTCAAAGGCAATATTTTTTAGGACTTTGCCTCCAACTCTTGGAGACCTTTCCAACGAGTTAAACGGCTTGTAATTTTGATTCTTATGCAGAAAGTTATGCCTAGTTAAAGTTAGGACAAAATTTTATATAGTTTTTTGAAATTTTCATAATTTTAGATTTTATTATGAATAAACAAGATGTGACTATTGGGTTCCAATTCTCAGGAGTTGTTGGTGACCCTTGGAATCCCTTAGACTGATATATGTTGGATTTTCGAATTGAATAGAACACTTTTTGGCTTGCTTCAATTCTATGCTTTCTTGTTCATGTAAACAAAATTTACAATACCGCAGGTTCTCAGTCAAGTGTTGTCATCCAAATCCATAATTCGGATCAGTGGTATTAGAGAAAGTTTTCTCTTGTATTTCATATCAAATGCGATCAATATATCAAAGATTGGGGTTGGAAACAAGGAATCCTTCAGACTACCTTCTTTTGAGACACACACGATCGCAGATGGCTAAGTTGCAGACCGGCGATGACCTTAAAGCATTGGTTGCAGTTGCACTAACAAAACAACATGAAGAAATGATTGAGTAGTTCAAGCAAATGCTGGAAAGTCATGTGTCACAAGAAAACCCACCATTCACAGGGTATACGCCATTAAAGGTGCAAGTGAATTTTGATATACCCACATTTCAAGGAAAGATAGATGTAGATGTTGCTGATGATTGGGTTTGAAAACTAGAAAGGTATTTCTCTATCAATCAGTTCTCAGATGAAGAGAAAATAAATTTTGCGCTCCTCAAAGCTGAAAATCATGTGAAAGATTTGTGGGAAGCAGAGTTAGCATCCAAGGCAGCAGAAAATGGCAGTACTTTTATTTTGGATCAAAAACCCACATGGGGAGAATTCATGGAGCACATAAAGGAGGAATATTTCCTATTGATACATATGAACAAAAATATATGCAGTGGCAATTGCTTTGACAGAAGAAGGACCAAACTGTTCAGGAATATACTAATATGTTTCATGCCTTAGCAACAAAGCTTGGTAACAAATATTGTGAGAAGCATTGAGTTTTGAAATATTAGAGTGGACTCCACCGGTATATCCAAACCGACATGGAATTTCAAAAAATAGAGACTTTACCTAGTAAATATAAATTTGCTACAAAATTGAGGAGAATTTCAAACAGAAAGGAAGGAGGGTAATTTCGCAAACAACATATGGAAGGGTGAAGGTGGCAAAACTCCATGGAAACAAACCTCTAAGAAACCCTCTCCCAATTCACTAACAGAAAAGACATGGATTATGAAGAAGGCACAAGAGAACGGTATGTGGTGTGAATTCCATAAGAGTCCCTCTCATAACACAAAAGATTGTAGAACCATTTAAAGCTTAATGATGGAGATGCATGAGGACAAGGTAGAACCTAAGGTGGTGGAAACTTGCACAGAAGAAAGTCATGAACAAGTCATTGAGGCTGATCCATATGCAATGGTAGCTACTACAAAAATATTGCCCCGAGAGGATGAAGAGAGATTGTTCCATTCACAAATGTGGGTCGGAGGAAAAGCCCTACACTTTATTGTTGATAGCAGAAGTCAAAAGAACTTAATATCAACAAAGACTGTGAAGAGACCGAATCTAAAAACAACAACCCACCTGCAACCCTATTCAATGGGATGGGTAATTCAAGGGAGAGATATCCACGTGCAATAGCAGTGCTGCCTTTCATACTCCATAGAGCCTTTCAAAGATGAGGCAATTTGTGATGTGGCTCCTTTAGATGTTTGTGATGTTTTGTTGGGACAACCATATATGTACCAGCGACATGGTGTTTATGAGTCCAGGCCTCGCAGCGTGACAATCAACTTAGGTGAGCAGAAATACCGAATACCAGAGGTAAGCCCTGCTTACACTACCTCTTTGATTAGTGCCAAGCAATGTATGAGGTTGGTTGCCAAAACGAGAACATTCATATTATTGATGATTCATTTTGAAGAAGAAAGGAAACTAGTTTATAACTCCCATGCCATCATAAACACCACAACACTACAGAAAAGATCAATGGATCAAATTTTGACGAAATATGAAAATATTTTTAAGTTACCAACTAGGGTACCTACACACTGCCAAGTGAGACACACTATTGATTTGATACTAGGAACTCCATTACCTAATGAACCAGTTTGCCGTAGGTCAGTATTAGAGAATAATGAGATTAAGAGGCAAATAAAAGAATTGATTGAGAAGGGACATATTCGTCCAAGTGCATCACCCTGTGGCAGCCCCATTGTTCTAGCAAAGAAAAAGGATGGAACCTGGAGACTTTGTATTGACTATAGGGCCTTGAATAAAATTTTAGTCAAAAATAGGTATCCACTCCCCCGGATAGATGACCTCTTGGACCAGCTTAGAGGGGCCCGATTCTTCACAAAAATTGATTTAAAATCAGGGTACCATCAAGTACCAATTGAATCAACCGATGTGTGGAAGACAACTTTCAAATATAAAGAGGGATTGTTTGAATGGCTGGTGATGCCTTTTGGTCTAACAAATGATCTAGCGACATTCATGAGAATGATGAATGATATACTTAGACCATTCAATGATTCCTTCGTGGTGGTATATCTTGATGACATACTCATCTTCAGCAAAACTTGGGAGGAACATTTATAACATGTGGAAAAATTTCTCTCAACTTTACAAGATCATGGGGTTTATGCAAACAAAGAAAAGTGCTCCTTCGGTATGCAGAGTATCAGATACTTAGGATATGTTATTGACAATGAGGATGTCCATTTTGATCTGGAGAAGATACAAGTGATTAAGGACTGGCCGCTTCCTAGAAATCTCACAGAGTTACGAAGTTTTCTTGGGTTGGTAAACTTTTATCATAGTTTTGTGTTGGGATTTTCACATTTGTCTTGGCCTCTAAATCAGTCCATGTGGGGGGGGGGGGGGGGGCAAAGCAAAGTTTAAATGGACAGGTGCTCAACAAGAAGCATTTGAGGGGCTAAAATGAAGGTTATGTTCTTCACTAGTTTTGTCTCTTCCTGACCTACAACAGTCATTTGAAATACAAACAGATGCATCAGAATATGCTCTAGGAGCATTCCTCATGCAACATGATCATCCAGTTGCATATCACAGTCAGATGTTTTCTGATACAGTGTGTTAGTATGGCACTTATGACAAGGAACTGTATGTTATTGTTCAAGCCTATAAGCAGTGGAACATTACATTATGGGTAAGGAGACTTTTATCCACATAGATCACGAACCTCTTCAATTTTTGAAAACACAAGGGAAGTTGCAGAATGATCGACATCAATGATGCTCAACATATATTCAACAATTTGACCTCAATATTTGTCACAAGAAGGGAAGCACTAACAAAGTACCAGACTATTTGAACATGCCTCCAATTGCAGCCATAAGTATGGTTTTGAAGTCATGTGGTCATCAAACTGAAGCCTGGGCTTGCTTGTATGAGAACGATGTTGAATTTGCAGATGTTTATAATCAATTGGTGAAGGGACATCATGTGAATGACTTTTATTTGCAGCATAGAATGCTTTGTGACCTTGGCCAAATCTATGTGCCCAATGCAGAATGCAAAAAGTTGATATGGGAAGCTCACTATAGTAAGGTTGTTGGTCATCTTTGTATAGATAAGACTACTTCTATACTTCAGAGGTATTTCTATTGACCAAAGTTGTGAAATGATATTATTTCATATATTCAAGCTTCTATCGCATGTGCTATTGCTAACCTGCCATTCGTAAACTTGGGTTGTATTCACCACTTCCTGTTCCTGAAAAACGTTGGCATTCAGTTTCTATGGACTTTATGTTTGGTCTTCCTACCACCAAAAGAGGCCATGATTATGTGTATGTTGTGGTAGATAGGTTCTCAAAAATGGCAGTAATAGTGGCATGTAAAAAAATAATTTCTGCAAAGGACGCTACAAAGCTCTTCTTTGAATACATTTGGGTTCATTTTTGTCTGTCGAATACCATTATCTCGGATAGGGACAATAGGTTTCTTATTAAGTTCTGGTCTACACTATGGGAAAAGATGGACACAAAATTAACAAAGTCTACTACTTTCCACCCTCAAACAGATGGCCAAATAGAGGTAGTGAATCAGATGATCATACACATCCTACGAATGTACCACTCAAAACATCCCTACATGTGGGATGAAAGTCTTCCATATGTTCAACATAGCTACAATAGGGCAATTCACAGTTCAACTGGCCACAACCCATTTGAGGTTTGTCTTGGTTATTAGCCATTTGCACCCATGGATGTTGCCATACCACTTATTCAACCTGATCTGGTTCCATGTGTTGGTAAGGAGGAAGATAAGGCAGCCCATTTCATTGATAGAATTCATCATCTGCAACAACAAGTTCCTGAAATCTTGGAGCACACCAATAAGAAATATAAGGAGAGACATGATGAGCATCGTACTCCTCATAATTTTCAAGTTGGGGACAAGGTGTGGTTGCATATCCAAAAGGAATGATTGCAGGGTGCCAATAGGAAGCTTCTTCCTCTATGTTATAGGTCATACACAATCATCAAGCAAGTTGGTGATAATGCTTTGGAGCTTAATTTACCTCCATTTCTGGGTCTTCATCCAGTCTTCAATGTGGAACTCTTGAAGCCATATTTTCCTCCACTATTAGATGTTGCAGATGTGCTAGAAACAATCTCCACTATAGAATTGAAATCAAATGCAACTACCCCATTCCAATGTGATCAGATTGTGGACACCATGGTGAAAACACTCAAACAACAGCAAATTCACTTGTACAAAGTGGTTCGAGCAGGGCAGATTGCTCAACAAGGAAAGTGGTTTACCAATTAGCAGCTTCAAGAATGTTTTCCTAATCTCATTTAGAGTGTTGATGCAATGGGGCCCATTGCTTTCCAAGAGGGAAGTAATGATCAGAAGCAAATCCGAAATAGTGGAAAAATATTTTTTATATTTTTTTTAGTTTTTCTAGACGTTAGTAATTGGCATTTTTGAAGGCCTTCGGGGCATTTTTAGCCCTTGAAAGTTTGACCTATCCTTTAGAACTTTGCCAAAGGTAAGTTCTTTCAAGTCTTCACCTCTAACTCTTGGAGACCTTTCCAATGAGTTAAACGGCTCGTAATTTCGAGTCCTGTGCAGAAAGTTATGCCTAGTTAAAGTTAGGACAAAATTTTATATAGTTTTTTGAAATTTTCACAATTTTAGATTTTATTATGAATAAACAAGATGTGACTGTTGGGTTTCAATTTTAAGGAGTTGTTTGTGACCCTTGGAATTCCTTAGACTGATATATGTTGGATTTTCGAATTGAATATAACACTTTTTGGCTTGCTTCAATTCTATGCTTTCTTGTTCACGTAAACAAAATTTACAATACCGCGGGTTCTCACTCAGGTGTTGTCATCCGAATCCATAATTCGGATCACCCACCAATGATGTGGAGACATGTTTCCATTTTGTGGTTGATGGAAAGCTTGTACACGGCTAACATTTGTCGATTGCTCTGACGGTCACGACACGCTTACACGTGTGAATAAATTTTGAAATGTCGGGCGAAAACCAAAAAAAGGCTCAATAACCTGACAAGTTCATATTTTTTCCCAAATTTTTGACAGATGACTTATTTGGTGAGAGAGGGATGTGTCTATTCTAGCTCCAAAATGGACCTGTACCAGCAACATGCATCAACATACATGTCCAAGGCATTCATACCATGCCAACTTGTCGTGGCACCCAGACCCACAGTATGTGATGTGACGTTACCTATGGAGTTTGCCGAGTTGTCAGTTTCACTCCTCAGGGCCCACACGAAATTGCATGGACATGTTGGAAGACGGCCACAACTAGCTTCATGGTTACCAATGGTTTATTATGCATAAGACGCACATTAAAAGCAAGTGAATGAAGAAACCACATTCAGATGACATCCCAATGTGAAAAAGAGGGCACAAGCTCCAAAAATTGGTACGTTCGCTAGAGAAAAGACTAACATGGTATGATTTGATGTACCTAACACAAGAAAAGTCAGACTAACATGTGAATGAAATGATGATAAGAAGGTTGTGGCGTAATGGGCAAGTAAAGCCAGTTTGATAGAGGCGATAGAGCAGGTTTATTCTAGAGGAGTGGATTTCATCACTAGTTTAGAAGGGGAAGAATCGGGGCTCACATAAGGGATTTGCTACAACAACCGCAGTGGGCAAGGGTAAGTGTGTTGGTTCATTTTTTTTTTGCAACTCTCATCCTCGCCATTTAAATTCGCCGCATAACTCTGAAACTCGTTGGTCATGGGGTTGGCGTCCTTCCCATAGGTGGTAAATCTGTTCTAAATCACATTGGACTACTCAATGTAGCTTTTGAAGTTTTGTATCAATCCATTTCTCTCACTACCATAGTTTTTGAAATGATGATCGAGAATGTTGGTTTGCAAGCCGTAATTTGAGAAATTGTTACTGTCGTCGCCAGATCCGCTTCCATAAGTGGCAAAGCTCTCATTTTCTAGATCAGTATTGGAAGCGTAGTTTTTGAAGATCTGTGACCCGCTATTGGAGTTACGACCGTAGCCTCCGGAGCCATCTGCAACAACGTTGCCATTGTCAGAGTAATTTTATAGCATGTTAGGTATGTTGAAATCTGGCTACATAACTCAAATGTTTTTTATTTCTTGTTATGCACATTGAGGTTAGTTTATCGTTTGTGTGATATGGTTTGGATTTTATGTTTAAAATCACTATGGTTTTTATTTTTAGTTTGAAGTTATTACAGTTAGTTTATATTGCTTGATATAATACGGCTTGGAGCTATACACACATAGGTCAGTTGATATAATATGACTATACACACAAAGTTCACATTAGGGTTAGACACATCAGATAGGATCTATACACACACAGGTTGCTTAATATATTATGACTATACACACACAGGTTGCATTAGGGTTAGACATGTCGTGAGACGCGTCTATTCTGGCTCCAAAAAAACTTACGATGCAACTAACACGCGATGTTACTCCCACCTTTTGAACCATAGATTTTTGATTGGATGGCTGAGATTGCACTAGGGTTAGAAGCCGCGTTAGGTTTTTGATTGGTCGTATTAGGGTTAGAAGCCACAAAAATAGGTCGCATTAGTTATAATCTTTGTTTTGCTGGTTAACATGTTGGGCTTATCCGCGAAGTAGTGAAATGGTGAAAGTCGTAACCAACTGTGTCTATTCACGTGAAACTGCAAAAGTGCTTAAAACTATGTGTTAGTCACAATGGTGAATAGGTAGGACTAACATGCGATGTTAGTCCCATCTTTTTTACCATAGATTTTCAATTGGACGACTGAGATTGGGTTAGAAGTCATTAGGGTTAGAAGCCGCATTAGATTTTTGATTGGTTGCGTTAGGGTTAGAAGCCATGAAAAACAGGCCGTGTTAGTTATAATTATTGTTTCGTGGGTTAACAGATTGGGCTTAATCCACAAAGTAGCGAAATGGCAAAAGTCGCAACTGATTGTGTCTATTCATGTGAAACTACGAAAGCGCTTAAAACTATGTGTTATTCACAATCGTCATCCAGTTGGTGAATAGATGGTTTGACCCGTGAAGTCGTGAAATTGTGAAAGTGCATAACAACCCATGTTAGTCGCAATTGCGGTGGTAGAGAATGTGTTTAACAGGTCAGGCACGAAACTCTAAAAGCACCTAACATGTTGTGTTAGTCGATATCGTCATCTCACGGGTCAATAGATGGTATAGATCTGTGAAGTTGCAAAATTGCGAAAGCACCTGACACACCGTGTTAGTCGCAATCTCCATTTGTGCGGTGGTAGAGAATGCGTTTAAAAGGTCACGTGTGAAAGTCCAAGAGCACCTAAAATGTCATTTTAGTCAATAACGTCATCTCATGGGTCAATAGATGGTATTGACTTGCAAAGTTGTGAAATTGCAAAAGCACCTAACACGCTATGTTAGTCGTAATCATTGTTTCACTATAGTAGAGAGTGCATTTAAAAGGTCATGCATTAAACTGCGAATGAGGACAACACGACATTTTAGTTGCCATCGTTGTCTCATGGATCAACAAATGTTATTAACTCGTGAAGTAGAAATTTTTTGAAAGAGTACACACATCATATTAGTCGCAATCGTTGCTTCGCGATAATAAAGAATGCATTTAATAGCTCATGCATGAAAGTGTGAAATAACCTAACATGGTGTGTTAATCGCAATTGTTGTCTCGCGGGTCAACAAATGGCATTGACCCATGAAGTTGCAAAATTGCGAAAGCGTATTACATGCAGTGTTAGTCTTCCTCGATGCTTCACGGTAGTAGAGAATGCATTGAATAGGTCATGCACGAAATTGCAAAAGTGCATAACACGTCGTGTTAGTCAATATCGCAATCGGCTTAATGAAATTAAGTTTTCTACTAGTTGTGTGCATAGGATGAATCCAAGGTCTTCATAGGAGAATATTATATGTTAGGGTATAGGGGACATGGATAGGTGTAAGTAAAATATTGAGACCTACCTTAATAGGCAAGGTTATTGTACCTAGCGATTATCTACCAACATTATCAAAGCCACAAATAGATAGAGAATAAGGTTGAATAATATAATTATCCACAATGATTTTACACTTACAACTCGCCAGCTAAACAAATTCAATCATATTTGATGTTAAACTGTCAGTTGCAAAAACTTATTCGTGCATTTGAGCAAAAACTCCTTTAAGAGATAATACAATATATGAAAAGGCCATTGATATTGATACTATTTATGAAAAAAAAATTCAAGGCACTAATCAAATTTCGTTCTTTCGTACATGGCAAACATGCAAGCTGTGGATTTGAAAGTTAAAAAGTAAAAGACATCTTATTCAATACAATACATGCAACATTATTTCCATTTTGTTTTCACGTGTGTACAAAGTTTCAGTTAAGTGAGATGGCATAAGAAGCATCTCGAACTTAAACAAATGTTTCTTTAGATAAATTGCCTTATTCTATAGTTGTATCTTAATTTATTTATCTATGACAAACCAACTCCATATGATTACACATGATGAGAAGCTTGCAATTCAAAGAGCGCGAATCTAAAAGAGTTAAAAAAATCTCCATTTGTACTTAAGTTCCATCATGAAAATAATTTCTTTATGTTGTCTTGATCTTTTACTGATATTCGATTACCTTGGGCATAAACGTATCATTCGGTCTAAGAAATTAATTCTGTAGTTTTGGTACATGAATTGGACTTTGCTCCAAACCATTTTTAAATTTGGGCATAAACGTATCATTCATTTTTACTAATTTTATCATTTACTTAATCAAGTTGTCATTGAAAGTATTGATAATCTATGATTTTTCCACATATACAGTATTTCACAAAGAAGTTCTTTGAATACGTCAACACATATTATCTATTTTTCATATTTGTATCAATAGCTATAAGTTGTACCATTTACAAATATAAATACCATATGCTCTTCATTTAAGTTGTGCCAATAGCTATAAGTTTTTCTCTTTGAATGTACACATTTTCATATTTAATATAAAATATAATTTTACCAGTCAAAAAAAATTTGTTGACAACAAGTTATACTCTTAGCGTCCCTTTTTTTGATCGTATGTGCATGAAATTGTTCTATAACAAATTTGAGCGTCTATTTTGGCTCCAAAATGAAACAACACTACAATACGAGTAACACGCAAATTAGTAGCATGTTTTACATCACAGATCTTGCACTCAATGGCTAGGATTGACTAACAGGATATTTGAAACATGCGAGTAACCTAGGTGTTAGCAATTTTTTCTGACTAACCTACTCAGCTATTTAATTCGTACAACGTGTTATTGAGAACAATTAATAGCCACAATGTATAACGTGCGAGTAATCTGCGTGTTATGCAAACCATACTGTGGTTTTGGGGTCAAAATAGTGTTTCAACACTATGTACCCATCCAAACTTAATCAGGACTACTGTATCTCTATGATGTTTGAACACCTCGAACACTTTGCATGCATAACTCATTTATGAATGGTTTGGTTTTTATCATGAGTACAATGATTTCAACATCAAAGTCGAATATGATTTTGAGATGAATTTGCTTTTGATTGTATGTGTATGAATAAATCATTTCAATATGATTCTAAGATGTCGTTGACTAGCTATGGTTGTTTACTATTGATAATGTCTCTATGTCTGTGACAATGTACCCTACTTTTTGTAAACCCTGCTCTGTGTGCGAAGTGGTATGTAATTCGGCAAGATTGTCTGATGTGTACAGGACTAGGATGGGAAAACATCGAAAATGGCAAGACATTATGGAATTGAAAATTCAAGATGGTGATGAAGGTTTTCGTCATTTGTTTTTAAGGTATTCAGTGGACGCCAATTTGTGTCAAAAATGATTCTACGATAGACCTATGTGCAACGATTCCACTTGGTAGATTGGATGCATTCATCACTGGGGAATCGTTGCATGAAGGAGTTGAAACCAAATTTGTTTGAAAGAAACACACTAAAGATGATAGTATTGTGCAGAACACACATACAACCGGTTAGTACATACATTCTTTCCTATTCTTTATCGTCATTTAATGACATTATGACTCTTGCTGATAATATGACAGCTATTTTTGAAGGTATTGGTGTCCATGTGGACCAGAAGACAATAGGAATAAGTCGTTGGCTAAGAAGCGAGATCAAACATATTAGAAAAAATGAGGTTGTACATGCCACTTCATTGTTAAGGTGTTATATGTGATAAATACTAAGAAGGGGAGGGGGTAAATTAGTATACCAGAAAATACTGAACTTAAACACTTTAACAGTTTAGCAGTAAACTGGTATAATAGTTTAACTAACAAACCAGTGAACACAAATGCAAACCAAACAACAAATAAGACATTCAACCACAGAAGCACAATCACCATAACACAAGATATTTTGACGTGGAAACCCAAATAGGAAAAACCATGGTGAGATGAAACTCACAAGTAACTATCTGCATAATAGTAACCAGACCGGTTAAGGTCATACAATGTTCTTTACCAGAAATGATCTTGTTAGGAATCTCAATCTTTGTTAGGAGATAAGTCTGATTAAAGACTACCTTGTGAGAGGATTTCAGATCCACAGATGTGAACCACCTTGTTAGAGGATTTACAAAGGCTTTTCTAGGCCTACTCGGTTAAGGGTTTTATATTTGTCGAAGATGTGAGTAATCAACAAGTGAATGATCTAGCAAATAGCATAGTCTGCTTGGTTAGATCCATGATAGCTCATTGCTAATGCATTTTAGCATTACTCCAGTCTTTAGTAAATCCACACTCTGTTATAGCACATAAACTTGATCTTCTCTTCTAAGATCACACAAACAAAAACTCACCAATCACCACAAACCCTAATAGCTGCCACACCTAAAACCCTAGACATGATGTCCTTAAAAAAGGAATCTGATTTCATGTCGGTCCAATAGGATTATATTGCAAGTTCCTAGGTTCATTGCATCTAGACACATTTGATAACACAACACAAATCACCATCAAAGTGTCAGTGGATGGTAACTCATCACATAAATACCGGTTGGTAACTCATCACAGAGTATTACCAGTTCATACAATTTTACCGATTACCAGTTGGTACCTCATCACAGAGTAATACCGGTTCAAACATTAAACTGATTACCGGTTGTCCAAAAATGAAGACTGGGAAAAAGATAACTACCGCTTCAGTTTCTTCGCTCCTCTTGAGATCCTCGAACCGTTTGAGGTCTCCATACCGCTTGAGATTGGTAAACACTTTCTGCAAAACACCGATAGCCTATAGACTATAAGTCAATACCGGTTTGGAACAAATACTAGTTGAGCATAACTTATACATATAAAAAGTGATCTCAAAGCAAGTGTGTGTCCATCAATGACAATCACAACATAAACATAAAAAATGCCAACAATCTCCCCCTTTGGCATTGATGGCAACACTTAGGAAAATTTTGACATCTAAGTGTTTTACAACAAAAATATACCATAATCAAAAATACTCCCCCTAAGCATATACACTACCCCTTTTGTAGAAAATAGAATGTATACTACTCCCTTATAGAGATAAACATGAAAGTATACATAGCATGCATAAAAATTTTGAATACAAAATATACTAAATTTTGAATACAAAATACTACTCCCCCTTTGCCAACAATGACAAAGTGCAGCTAAATAACCCCTATGTCCATTAGCATTAAAATAATAAGAGTTTATGACAATAAAGAGTGAAACTTGTCAAAAACCGATTTAAAGCCTTGCATAAATGTCTTCATGGATATAGACCATGACTCAAGCAATGAGGTAGCAACCTCACTCTCCATTTGCATCTGGGATACATGTTCCTCCATGGCGTCCAAGGTACTCATCTCTTGAGTAACCGTCAAGGCATCCAGATTGAGATAGCATATTTGAAGTATTTGCAGTCTTGGTAGTAGAACTAGTTGTAGTTCTTGCAAATCCTTGATCCATTTTCTGATCTCCAACTCAATTCTTGCAGCATAAAGTTGAAACCGGTGAACGGTTTGCCCATAAGCAGTAAAGGAATCATATGGTGTCTTGAAGGTGCTTATGAATGTCTGCAAATTAGTTTGTAGTTTGTCTTTTTGAGCAAGCACATCATCACAAAATAGATGGGGTTGACATATCTTGCTAAGTAGTAGATTCCCCTCATCCAGAACATCTTTAATGTCCTTCTGTGCCTTCTACAGATTAGACCGAAGCTCATTCAACTTCTTCACCAAGGCAATGTTCAGAGCCTTTTGATGCTTCTTTTTTGCATTAGCTTCGGCAATATCTTCCACACATTGCACTTGGTCCTCTACAACCGTGCGTAAGAGCTTCAATTGAGCTAGAGTGGAATCGGTACTTGGGAGACTGGTACTGAGAATCAAAATAGTGAGAGTTTCCACCGCAATTTGAATCACATCTTCCTCCTTTTTCCTCCATAATGCATCCAATCTCTCTTGAGCAAGCTTAATGCTTTGTAGTAGCTTCGTTTCATTTGCAAACTGGAGGTCAATGGGACTGGTGATGTCAGCCGGTTTGGCTTTACCACCGGTTGCCTTTGGGGTCTCTATATGAGCACTCTTTGCTGCTTCCTCCTTTTCTTTGGCTTTCTACTTATCTTCTTCTGCCTTCTTGCTCTCTTCAACTTCTTTCTTTCTTTTCTCTTCTTCCTTCTTCCTTTCTTCTTCTTTTTGCTTCTCTTCTTCTTTCCTTTCCTCTTCCTTCTTCTTCTTCTCTACTTCTTGTTTCCGCTCTTCTTTCTTCTTCTTCTCCACTTCCCATTTCTTCTCATCTTCCTTCTTCTTCTTCTCCTCTTCCTGTTTTTGCTCTTCTTCCTTCTTCTTCTTTGCTTCCTATTTCTTCTCATCTTCCTTTCTCTTCTCCTCTTCCTTTTGCTTCTTCTCATCCTGTTTCTCCTATCCTACCATTTTTGATGGTGTATTAGGGGTAACATTTTAAACATGCAGGGCATCAACATCAATGGGATCCATTTGCTCAGTGACCTGTTCTCCCTCACTGTTATACACCTCATCCGGTTTTGCAATTTCCTGTTCTTGTTCAGCCTTCTTGTTGGCTTCGGATACTTGATGCAATTTTATAGAAGCTTGAGCATGAGAGTGGGTATCTTTTACCGCCTCAGGGACTTTCCCTTCTAGCAACAAGAGTTTCCTTCTTCACATAAAGAAGAAGCCTTTATATTTTTCCATAACTTCATAGAGTTTAGAATTGGACATATCAGGAAAATATTGTGCAAATATTTCCTCTCTTATTTCCCATTCTTTTTCTATGGCAATGTGCCATTTGTTGTCCAAATAATTATATAAAGAATCTGATGTCACAGATTTAATTTCTAATGGTGACCGATCATTAATACATAAATACTGAATGACTGCCTGTTCTACTTCCTCCTTCTCATTATCATTGAAATCATCAAAATAATCTACTAAGTCACTCAACACTTTCCTCTTAATATTCTTAATGGTTCTTTGATAATGTGTCAAAGGTTTGTAAGAGGAGATATCAATATTTACCGGTGCTGATGATGCCGGTTCACTGCTGGTTGCCTTTGTCTTCTTCCTCATTTGCCTAGTCTTCTTAGGCGGTTCTTCAGATACAATGTCTTCTGAGTCTGGTGTGTTGCTTTTTGTTTTTCGCTTTCTCTCAAAGACTTTGGTGGGTTCAACTTCCGGTTTCTTCTTTTTCGGTGACCGCTTGGTCACTTTAGGACTCGCTGGAGTAACTGGTGCTGATACAGATGGCACTACCTTTCCTTTCTTCAGTGAGGGCTCCTCAACTAGTGTAACCCTTTCCAGATAAGTGTCAGTTCTCTTCTTTTTAAGATCAAGTGGTGAGGCAAGTAGGATAGAAGCATACCCATCCAGCATGTCGTATATTACCTCATAACCCATAGGCTCCACTTCTTCCTTTCTAGGCTCAACAACCTCCATTATGCACTCATCTACTTTGATGATAAAGAAAATGTCCTCTTCATATTTCTTGACAATATCATTGGATATTCTCACCCTTTGGCTCATCTTGCATCTGAACTCATCAAAGTATTTGTTCAAAACTTCAAGGTAATCGGTTCCAACCACTTGTAGACTTTCCCTGATTTGCTTTGAAACCGGTTGGTCAACAGACCACTGAATATCACCGACTCCTGGAAAGTAGCCTTGGAAGTAGAAGAACAATCCGACCAATAGTTGTCCAAATTTAAATCTCAAGGCATTATCCTATTTTATTGACTTCAGGCTCACCAGGAGTTGCCTTTGCATACAGGTGCATAAATCAAATGAGGCATCTTCCATAATCATCCTGTACCCAGCATTTACCGCTGCAGCAGAGACAGAGTTGATCTTGCTAGCATAGAATGTCCGATAACCTATCACCATACAGGCATATTTGACCAGATCATCCTTGATGGTATTGATGGTCATTCCTCGTTGGTCGCTCAGAGAATTGATGAGCTTGGTCATATCGGTCTTGCTGATCTTCCTTAGGGCTCGCACTTCTCCAACATTACAAAAACTGGTGACGGCATGAATTGCTTCCAGTGTGATGTCATGTGTCCGCTCCAAATACATTTTGTCACCGTGCACTCTGCTTAGAATGATGCGGATGTGATCATCTGTGAATTCTTCAAGGAAATAGACCACATCGTGAAGCTTCTTCTTTTCCAAGATGCTAAATTCTGGTTTGATCTTGTTGTCCTTCCTACAGAACAAACTCAACTAAGAATGGATCACCAGATATCCTAGGTCTTGAATTTTACAATCAATGTAATCTTGAATACCTTCCTCCACTATAACACCAGTGGGTATTTGGGATAGGGCATTATATTTTGCCTTCTGTTGTATGAAATCAACTGACTCAACGGGTGCACTAGAACTAGAGTGTGTTGTTGAAGCCATGATAAACAGAGAAACTCAAAAAATACCTTCAAAAGTCAAGATTTAGGGCTTGCAAATTCTGCTTCGTCACTCACTACTTCAGTTGCTGGATTACTGCTTTCAGTTCCACACTTGACCGATTGATGAAATCTTCAGATTCTTCTTAAAGGTTTTGAAATCTCTCCGAATTGCAAGACAAATCACCTTTTGTCGCTCTGCACTTGAAAACTCCTTCGCTCAAAAACTGATAAGTGAAAATGACTTGAAAATCCCTTTTTAAATGAATTCTTCACCTACCACAATAAATGCTCCACTATTAGGGTGTAAACCCTAATTTGCCTTTTACAGTTTCCAGTCTTTTGCCAATTGACAGGTATCACATACCAGTTAAGGTCTTTTACCAGTGTAAACAGGGGGTTTGAAACATTTCACCAATTTGTTCCCCCTAAGCCTTTCTTTAGCTTAGTTTCCCGGTTCAACGACTTCCACACTAGGTATAGAAATCGGTTCTTCTTAAGACATTTCTTCTGGCTTCTTCTTCAAAGCTTTCTTCATATCTGTTTGAATAGTTTCAACATCAATCTTTCCTTCCAGAGTGACCGGTATATCATCCGATATATTCTTTCTCATTCTGCAGAATCTTGTTGTATGACCCGGTTTGTTACAATGATAGCAAATCATTCCAGGTTCTCTCCAAGGTCCATTATTCATGTTTCCATTCTTCCTTCTGCATGTTGTAGCAGTGTGACCACTACCATGACAAATCAAACAGGTTGCTCTCCATCCAGTTATCGCTTGCTAGCCACCGCTTCCTGACTGATAATTGTAGGTATTAAACTGGTTAGGATTTTGGTTCCCAGAGGGTTCAGGAAAATTCCTTGACTCCTTTGAGGATACCTTTCGGTGTTGTGCATGAAAAACCTACATTCAGATGCTTTATGCCCAAACTTGTTGCATGCATAACAATTTCCATTGAATCTATTGGATCTAGGCTTATTGTTTAAAAAGTAAGGAAAATTATTGTAAGCCTTGTTTCTACATACATTGGCAGTGTGTCCTTCCTTGAGGCAATTAAAGCAAATAGGTTTGAACTTTTCTTACCTTATCCTTTGATGTCGGTTGCTTCTTTGATGCTACATCTTTTGCTCCAGAGGTCTCACCTTCTTCATACTCAGAGAAACCAAGTCCAGTGGTATTCTTTACTTGTTTTGCTAATTCAAGCTTTTGTTCTAACTTAACAGTGCTCTTATTGAATTTGGCAAGTATTTCCTTTGACTCAGTGAGTTCTTTGGTAATAGTAGCATTGGACTCCTTCAAGGTTGCACTCTCAAAAATAGCCAAGTTTAGATCACCTTGCATTTCTTCTTTTTCCACTTTTCTTTCTTGGAGATGAGCGGTAAGTGCATTGATTTCTTGCTTCATCTTGGAGATCTCATGATCTTTGTCTTTTACCAGATCTTTATCTTTCCTCTGGTTCTCAAGCTCTTGACACATCCTGATAGTTAGTCCTTCCAATTCCCTTCTTAGGCTGGCATTAGACTCATTCAATTTTTCAACTTCTCCAACTAGGGCATCCATATCCACTTCATCAGAGGAGCTGTTTTCAGTTAGCTCCATCAACTTCTTAGCATGCTCTCTCCTTTTTGCCAGAGAGGCCTTATACTTGACTTTGAGTTCATCATAGGCTTTCTCAGACTGAGTGAGCTAATGAGTAAGTTCCCTCATAGTGTATTCCCCCATATCTCTTTCCAAGTGGTCAAACTTATAGAAAGGTTGGCTTTGATACCAATTGATGAATACTAAGAGGGGGGGTGAATTAGTATACTAGAAAATACTGAACTTAAACACTTTAATAGTTTAGCAGTAAACCGGTATAACAATTTAACTAACAAACCGGTGAACACAAATACAAACCAAACAACAAATAAGGCATTCACCCATAGAAGCACAATCACCATAACACAAGATATTTTGACGTGGAAACCCAAATGGGAAAAGCCACAGTGAGATGAAACTCACAAGTAACTATCTGCAGAATAGTAACTAGACTAGTTAAGGTTAGACTGGTTAAGGTCATACAATATTCTTTACCAGAATAGATCCTGTTAGGAATCTCAATCTCTATGAGGAGATAAGTCTGATTAAAGACTACCTTGTGAGAGGATTTCAAATCCACAGATGTGAACCACCTTGTTAGAGGAATTACAAAGGCTTTTCTGGGCCTGCCCGGTTAAGGGTTTCAGACTTGTCGAAGATGTGAGTAATCAAAAAGTGAATGATCTAGCAAATAGCACAGTCTGCTTGGTTAGATCCATGATAGCTCATTGCTAATGCATTTCAACATTACTTCAGTCTTCAGTAAATCCACACTCTATTACAACACACATAATTGATCTTCTCTTCTAAGATCGCACATAAAAAAGCTCACCAACCACCACAAACCCTAACAGATGCCACACCTAAAACCCTAGACATGATGTCCTTAAAAAAAGAATCTGATTTCATGTCAGTCCAATAAGATTATATTGCAAGTTCCTAGGTTCATTGCATCTAGACACATTTGATAACACGACACAAATCACCATCAAAGTGTCAGTGGATGGTAACTCATCACATAAATACCGGTTGGTAACTCATCACAGAGTATTACCGGTTCATACAATTTTACTGATTACTGGTTGGTACCTCATCACAGAGTAATACCGGTTTAAACATTAAACCAATTATCGGTTGTCCAAAAATGAAGACTGGGAAAATGATAACTACTGCTTCAGTTTCTTCGCTCCACTTGAGATCCTCGAATTGCTTGAGGTCTCCATACCGCTTGAGATCGGTCAACACTTTCTGCAAAACACCGATAGCCTATAGACTATAATGCAATACCAGTTTGGAACAAATACCAGTTGAGCATAAATTATACATACAAAAAGTGATCTCAGAGCAAGTGTGTGTCCATCAATGACAATCACAACATAAACATAAAAAATGCCAACAATATGGTAGACCAGATGTGGCCATCTTGACATTCAAGAAATCATTGCATGTAGACAAGAATGGAAAATCTTTTCAGGGTGTGGATGATACTAGCAATGACCTATGCTCTCAATTTGTGCCAAACCTTTTTGATGAATGCAAAGCATATATAGAGAGGTTGTTGCATTGATGCTATTATGGATAGACATCTTGATGATCCCATTTTTTGTAACATGTTGAGGAAGAGAGATTCATACGTCACATGCAAGGATGTTATGAATGTGGTGACGAGGGTCCATTCCATTCAGTCATGAAAGCATGTGCATGATGCCACTAGCATCTTATAATGGAAAAAAAATATGACACTAATTTCTTTTTTTTCCAGCAACCACAAGGTCCCAACACACCTTTCATTATGGGAATACAAAAGTCTTGGATGCTTGACATGATGGTTCAACACTCGCATGACTCAATCATCTCAATGGATTAGATATTTGCAACAAACAGATATGGGGTAAGTCTCCTCAAACTACTAGTAGTGAGTCATCAAAATATTTTCAAGCTACCCTTTTCATTTGTGGATGCTCATGATCTTCGTGTTTGTTTTTTAAAACATTATCAATTGTATTCATTTCTCATTTTTGACGAGCAGCAAACGGGGGTGCTAGTCACATGGGCTGTGACATCGAGGAACAATATTGAGGAAATTCAAATATGGTTGATGGAGTTGCGGAGACAAGCAAAGGAAAAGAGGTCTGATTGGAGGATCAATGCATTTATCACAGATGATGTGAGTGTAGAGATTCATGCGATAGAGTAAGTGAATGAGTGAATGAAATGTTTGTCTACATCAAATGAATTATTATGATATGTTGCTCTATGTTTTATTTTATATGATCAGGCTCAATTAATCATTGTGTTTGTAATAGGAGTGTTTTTCAATGTCATGTCATACTTTGTATTTGGCACATGCATCAAGCATGGTTGAAGAATGTGTACTAGTACGTAACAAAGGAAAGAGAAATGGACATTTTTCACTGTCTAGGGTAGATAATGATGGTAATGCATGAAAGTGAAGAGAGCACTATGTAGGAACCTGAATTTAGTGATCAACCACGCTTTCTAGAGTACTTCTACAACACATGGTATCAAGCAGAAGGTTGTATCGGTGAGTTTGACATTACCTTGGATTTGTCTTAATGACTTGTTAACTCTTTTGGTTTGATAGTCCATACATTCGTTTGGTAGTTGACATCCTACTATTATTTTTAATTTTTTTTTTTTTGGTAGCTATGTGGGCAAAAAACTGTAGTAATTTCCCTCATTCTAACTAGGACACAAATAATGCCATCGAATCATACCATGGAAAATTGAAGTCACTGCACCTAAGAGATCATAAAAATACATGCTCAAGGAGGATGGACAATCTATATTATACACTTGTGTTTAAAGTGGAACCATTCTACAAGAATAAGTGAGAGATGAAGCATTTTGGATTTATCAAAAACTATAGGTTGACACATTTGCAAACTAGTATGAAGAGGGAAAAGGCAATTCCTGATGTTGATTGTGTTCCAGATGACACTACTCCTGGTTGGTATTGGGTGAAAAGTTAGTCCTCATGCAACTGGTATGTGGTTAGGAAATTTGGGGATCACTTCTACATCTGTGAATGTCTATGGAGTTTGTGAGGAAACATGTGCAAGCATGCAGTGAAGGTTGCTACAATGATGAACAACTCATTCGATGATTCACATGTTCCAGGTAAGTGGATGTTAAATGCAAGTCAACTTGTCTGGTTCATGAATGTTGATCTTTGCTGACTTAAAAGATGTGTATTTCACTCTAAGATTTTGTTTCATACAAATCCTATTCCTATATCGACTCCAACATCTGCTAATGCTAATAAAAACCCAACACCTCAACTTGTCGTTGATAGCATTTTCAATGCAGATACAAATTTAGAGGATGTTGGAACTTTAATGTGGAATGAAGCTAGCACAAAGTTAAAGATGTTGTTGCAAACAATACCACGTTCAGGCAAAAAACTAATGGCATTTGTAGGCTATTTGGATAGGTTCATGGTTGATCTTGAGAATGTCGGTGCCATGGCATTTGATTTTAGTCCCTCTAGCGATCTAGCCAATACAAACACTGTTCAAATGTGGCCTTGGTTCAGTGCAAGTAGGGACCGTCGTCACATTCAGCGACAACATAGGAAGACTACTATGAAGGAGATCTCTCATGATGTTCCGCAGCCTATCACCTTTGATTTCCCCTTTGAGACTTATAGGAGGAGATAGGGAAAGAGGCAATTGGATGAAGCACAGGAACAACATATCCTTGCCACTGCATCGATTTCATCTAATATAGATTGGTACTCAAGTGTCACCTTTAAGTGGTTTCTAAACATGTCAATGGGGCATGCATTTATTTAGTCATCATGTTTTGCAGTTGGTGAAAGTGATCCACACATAGGTGTGACAACGTTCAGTACACCCTCAACATATGGGCATAGGAGTCCTCATCGATGATTGAATTTTGATGGTCTTTACGTGGACAAGGATCATAGAATGATCCTCACTGATACAAATTTTGGTATTATTTTTTCATCTTAAGATTTCTATTTGCAAGTATGTCATATATGTGCTCCATGTCCCTCCATGTTTAGTCTTTAATCATTCAACATGTTGTGTAATATGGACTAGCTTAGTTTGTTGTAATTTTGTTGTATTGTTGAGTATTATTATCCCTGACCATCTTTTATAATGTATCTTTGTATGCAGGTCCCATTTGGCAGTGTGTTGATCTGGAATGATAGATGCAGTTGTGGCCTTCATCTACACATCAGGAGACAGGCGAAGGTATTATGCAACTTAATTTTCATTATTATGCATTTATGTCTTACATTTTTTGAGTGCTTAACACTCTTACATCTTACATTTTTTGAATGCTATAGTTAAATCACTAACACTCCTATTGTATGTATCTGCAGATTGCTAGCGACGTTAGCAGACAAATCCCAATAGTCTGCCTTGTTTCAGGTCCTCCCAAATGACATTAGAGAGGATGTTATCTAAAGGATAATTCCCAGTAGGACAACTGGTTGGAAAGTTTGTGTCGACATATATTATGGGAGGGATACCAGGATGACTATGTTCGTACATGAGGTATACATTTTCAGCCGTTTAATGGTTTGGGAGACCGTCACTATGTATAGGTGACTATGGGCAATATATTTGGCCTTTACGTACTAGTCAATGGCTCTCCCTCGGGTTCATATCATGTGCACTGAGAGATCCCCATTGAGACGTTATTGTAGAGGTGGACGGGCCCTGGTGCTTTGTCCCGATGAGACTATCGAGGATGTCACTACCTTTTTTCCTTGGAACCTTGTCATCTTGGACTATACCCCCTATTTTACAACATATGGTAGTCCTCAGCCAACATCGAGGTTCACTAGGATTCAAAGTAGATTTTCATCGTAGAGGAGGTCCTCTCGTTAAAATTATATAACTGTTCCTATATGACTATGCTTTTTTTTATAAAACAGTTCATTTATATGTTTACATAGCTGATCTTCGTATGTTTGTCTCAAATATGTTTAGAATTTATATGATTATCTGGATACACTTTATATGTTTACAAACCAATACAAAAAAACTAAAAAACATTTTCTCTTAGGAAATTGTTAAATTACTAACACGATACAAATAATAGTAATACGAACACTTTATTATGTCAATAAAGCTGAAAACTCTTTCACTAACACGATATGTTAAATTACACACTTGACACTAACATGATATGTTATACAGTATCTTTCCATGAAAGCATTTTACATGAAACCACAAAAAAGGGATGTTTATCCTCAGATTAAGTTAATTCACCATTGATGAACAAATTTATGTAAATAGGAGCAAAGAAGCAAAGTTTAAATTACTAATGCTTAATGAATTATAGAAATGATGATGCCAACCTTTTTTTTTAGTATTGCTCAATGAAAGATACAAATGCATGATACATTTTGTTGTGGGCATTTGCAGTTAAACCAGCAAAAGACATTAAATACATAGCAATTGAAATCTCACTGGACCGAACAAATCATGTTAACCATTTTTACCATCTTCTTTTACTTTGTAAAAATATATTTATTTCTATAGGACATAGTTTTCGTTACTACCCATTTTCATCCTTGTATTAAATTCTGACACTGTAGCAAATGTTCAAAATTTCTATTTCTCTATCTATGTTTTTTGTTTTATTTTCAAAATCCATTTTACTTGGACCTAGTTTCTACCTTATATAACAAAACTGGGAGAAGCGACAAGCTTTGGACCATTATAATATAACCATTCATTGCTAACTAGCATAGTTCTATGTAAAAAAAGGAAACAAAATGCTTTACTCACTCGAGAGCCTTCCTCATATAGGTCTTCTCTCATTGGTACACATCATAATTGGTTGGTTATTTATAATTTTCAATAGCACGAACACTTAGGAGAAAATCTTGCAAGCTTTTGTCAGTCATTGCTCTTACATCCACGACAAATTTTGAATACCCAATCTCTAATTGTATAATCCTATCCTGAAAGTCATTGAAAGTTTGAATGCTCATGTCCCTTTCCTCCTTCATATGTCTTATAATCTTTGGTATTGTTTGAGAGAATTCATTTTTCCAAACATCAACATCATGTATGCACCCTTTCTTATCAAGGATATGGGGTATTGTCTAGTGTTGAAATGTATTAAATCTTTCAATTTTCCCCCCTTTTTTGTCTTCACTGGCAACATAACTGACACCTTTGACAATTGCATCTACTGATGTCCAAGTGTTTTTTATTTCAAGAGAAGCATCAGGATTCCAATGTGTTATATCACACAGAGTGTGTAAGGTTCTGTATGTTGGCTGCCACCTCCTTGATAGAGCCTCCAATTTAGGTTTAGCTATTGTAAACACTTCTTTCATATTTAGTAAGGACCGGTAGCTCTTATACACCTCATCCAACTTGTCAATGTGTGACGTAGTCTATGTGTCAATATTTGTTCAAAGGTATTGAGGATTTGATGTCCCACATTCTGATAGGCTTCTTCATTAGCGACTTTCAAGTCCTTGATTTCTTTCTCATACCTCTGCTTCTCTTCTCTCCACCCTTTACAATTGTCAGTGCTACATCTTGGTGTAGGGGTAGCGTGATTATGTAGAGTAAGGGCCTTGCATTGGTTATAAGTGTAATACCCTAAAAATGGTCATCTAAACCATGGGCCCTAAGGTCCTAACCAAAGGAAATTAAATCAGCCTTGAGCACACAATTAATTCTTTAATCATCAAAAATCACATGGCAAATTAATTGCTCAATATTAATTAAATATTTATTTAATTAATTGAATCATTTCCAAGAAAATCATTTTGATCAATTATCCTATTTTAATTTATTAAATATCCTTGCATATTTAATTAATTAATAAATTTGCCATTTAATCATGCAAAAGGAATTAATTTATTACAAAAGAGGAATTAATTACAAAGCAAGAGTTGAATTCAAAATAAAAAAAAAAAATTGAATTGAGAGAGAAATCAAACTTGAGATATTATTTCTTTTTCTAAATTTAGAACTTGAAATCAGAAAAGCAATTAAATTGAATTATTGAATTATTCTCTAAAATTGGAACCCAAAGCTTTTCAGAAAAAGAAGTTCAGTTGCATTGAAAAGACTCTTTTCTTGAATAAATCAAATATATGCATGGAATTAATTTATTATTATTTCCAATGCAACTTGGTCTTCTAATCTAAATGTTTTCTAGTTAAACTATAATTGGAATCTATCTCAAGGTTAACTGAACCTGATTTCTCAATTATTTTCAATTAATCCTAAATTGAGCTTTTCTCTTGTAATTCTCTATAAATTCATCTTTCAGCTCTCATTCGAATTCACCCCAGAGATTTTTGAGAATATGTTTGGAGATTATTATCATGCTAATTTTGCTCTGGAGTCATTAAAGATCATTGTGCTTTTTAGATTATTTGCATCCATCATTGCTTGAATCCATATTGCTTGAATTGATTATTGCTTGAATTATTCATCCATTTTGCATCCATATAGTTAAATATCATATAGATTAAATCCTTCATCTTGGTGTAGACTAGTCATTAGTATTACTTATAAAAATCTGAGAGAAATCTTATACTCGCATCTTTTAGAAGGCAATTAGTCGCTTTGTTATGGTTTATTACTTATTGATTATTGATTTACTAACCATACATGTAATGACTTAATTGAAGTGTTGTGCTTGCAGCTACAAACCACTTTTTCATACACACAATTAATTTGTGTTTTTTCTTTTTCTTGCAATAGAAATTTTAACATACAACCTATTAATTTCTTCGTTCATTTCCTTCTTCCCGTTTTCAAGTTCAAACATTCTTTGTTGCATGTGTTTCACTACAACTCTGGTAAACATAGCAGAGTGCATAGTCAATGTGGCCACCTCCAATGGGGAGGTATTCTTCACTATCTTCAAAATTGTTGATCTCTGCTTGTCTTTTACCATATCTAGTAGCCTAGGCTTGCTAGTGCTTTTATGCCTCACCCAGGCAACTAGTATCTCAGTTTTGGGATTATATCTCAATTACCCCTTCATTAGAATCGAACTCTGCCACTATTTGGGGGTCTTCTTGCTGTCTCACTTGATCTAATAAGAACATTTCTTTTAGTTTTATACCTAGAACAATTAAAATTCCACTCTTCATCACCTTCTCTTTTGCTTCCACAGGAGTAACATTTATTTCATCAAAATTCATTTAAGTGAAAGTCTATTTTGTCTCCTCAAACTCCTTCATTTTTATCTTTAACCAAAAATATTTGAATTCTATGGTATGGATGAGCTCATCATCTTCCACAAACCTTAGTGACATTTATATCTTTTCATCTACAGTATTGCTAAGCTCTGCCCCCTCTTCCAACTGAGCTTCATATCCATGGGTTTCTTATTCATACCTTGCTGGACCTATTCTTTGCACCTTCATTGCCCTTTGAAGCTTTTAATGTACTAATTACTTCATGACTGTCCACAACTCCTCCTGAATCTCCGTCACTATCCCC
Source organism: Cryptomeria japonica (assembly GCF_030272615.1). Taxonomy (NCBI): domain Eukaryota; kingdom Viridiplantae; phylum Streptophyta; class Pinopsida; order Cupressales; family Cupressaceae; genus Cryptomeria; species Cryptomeria japonica. Next base: position 289,487,964 of record NC_081410.1, read on the forward strand.
AACTACTTTCATGTCTTCATAGAGCACCAATGGTCCAGGATCATTAATTCTCTATTTTTTGTGGAGGTGATGTCCGTGGAAGTGCTTGAGTAGATCCCTCTTTGGATTGGGACTGACTGCCTATACATTTTGTATAGATTGTTTGTAATTTATGCAAATATAGATCAATTTTCTTTGAAGAAGTTGAGAAATACAACTTCAGAGATCCTAAGAACACCTGCAAGCAAAATACCTGTCACAAGAGAAGAATGGAGACAAAAAAGCAATAATGGCTCTAAAGAAAAAGATTATCATTCAGAGAGGGAATGAATAAATAAATACAATAAAATATTTATAAAAGGAGATTATGCAACCCTAAAGTTGTGCAACCCTAAAGAAACCCTTAAGGGATAATGTGTATTTAATAATTATAAATACCTACAATATTATTAAATGCCTAATTTTAGCTTAAGTCTAGAGGATAATAGACTAATAATTAAATAAATAATTATTAGCTAATACATGATAACTCTAGTCTTCGGACATGTAGTGTCGTGGTTAAAACACTTTGTTGGTGAAGCGGTCACCAAGGTTTAAATCCCTGCTGGGCCACTATGCTCACAAGGCCTTGTGCCTTCGCTGGGTCGTTGTGCTCATAGATTTGAACAAGTTAAGTGTGGGGATGAGGTCCCCCGTTTGTGGCCTCACTAGTTCATAGCTCCAGGTCAAAAGCACAAGCATCACCGGTCATTTTAAAAAGTTTACCAGGCAAAGTTTTAAAAAAAACAACTCTAATACCCCCCCTTAAAATGAACTTAGGGAATAGCTAAAAATAACTAAGGACTAACAATGCATGTAAAGAAAATGCATGAAAGTAACAATGGGTCCCGACAACTAGGCTTGATGAGGTACCCAAGTACAAAAGATCTCACATAAATGGAGAAATAGAGAAAACCTCATGGGAAAAAATCCTCTCCTAAAGAGAGAAATACAAGTGAAGGACTAAAGAAGCCTCCAAACAAGAGAATGTCCCCAAAAAAGGAACAAAGGATGAACATGAAAAAAACCACTGAAGCATGAAGTTGCAAACACTATCATCGAATAACTATCGGTTTGAAGAATCTCCACTAAAATATAAGATGATCAGGTAGATAAGACTGTAATCTGCATGAGTGCCCTCAAATAACACTACTTGAATTAGCTGACAAACAAAGGAAAACAACTGAACTCAAAGATACAGATGGCAAAAACACCAAAGTTTGAAGAGTTGATCAATTGAAGATGGAAGGTTGCCTCAAAAATAGGAATGAAAGAGTTTTCATATGGTAAATGATCCATCTCACCGAAATGCATAGGTAACCAGCCACTACATTCTCCTAATACATAGGAACAAATATTCAATATATAGCTCACTCCAATGAACCAAGGAAGCATTAGAACCAAAAACCAATAGGAGAAACCCCCCCATAATGCTGACAAGGGAGAGGGGATAGGTACACTAAAATTGAATGCCAAGAAAAACTACATGACAAAGAACCAGGAACATTGAGAGTGCAGCAAAAAGTACAAACACATATAAAGGCTAGTGTCATGGAAGGAACACTCACTTGACACACATCATGAGGCTAATGTCATGGAAGGAAAACTCACGTGACAAAGGTAGATGGTAAACACACACAAACATCAAACCCCCCCATGACACTTTATAATGGAGTGCGAGTACAATAAGGCACAAGATGTGCAAGATCCCAAACATGCAAAGCATAGTGGCACTTTATCTCAGTACATTTGCAAAAATGAAAAATGCTTACAAAAAGATGTATACAATGCTCAAAGAAGACAAAAAGATTGGAAATACATGAAGAATGGCCAACAAAAAGTCATTCCACCCAAACGAGAAGTTTCCATGAGCTCATATGTCCAAGTAATTCACAAAAATGTGAAAACACAAAAAATTGAATAAAATGTATCTAGAGTGAAACATGGAAAAAGTGCATGGATGGATGTGAAGAGCTCTGAAACACCATCCCAATGCCGTTGGAATCACGAATAACGAAGAAATTGGCAAAAAGATAAGAGCTTGAGACTGAAAAAAAACACCTCTAACTTCAAATGGCAGGTGATGAAACCCACAAATCTGGAAAGTAGACAAAACCAGCTTTCCAACAATATCTTGTTTTCCAAAAAACAATATTGTATGCCCAAGTTATGAGCAAAAAAAAAAACCCTCTTTTAGGGCACAAAGAGGGCTTAATGGGGCCATTGTGCAGTCTGTATTGCTGACATCAACATAATATTCCTTGCTTGCTAGAAAAAAAATTTGTCGCCTAAAAATATAGCTGGAAAAAAGTTGTTGGCCAAAAAAATCTGCCAGTGTTGGAAAAATGGCTGATTGTTCAGTGGCGAGATGCTCGGAGTGACGGAGAGGGGATGCCGACAAAAATAGAGTGGCGACAGAGAAAAAGTACAGGGGGGCATCAAAAAATGGCACATTGCATGGGGCCCAAATGAGGTGGGACTACAGGCGAGAGTGCTACCGCCGATGGCTGGGAGACTTCAGGGGTCGGGACCCTATGGAGCTGGCAACAACCGTCAGCCTGCTACAGTAGCCCCCGCCTTTTTAACAAATTAAATTTTTTTTTTTGAACACCACATCGATTGTTAGGACCATGTCGGCCTGGGCATGCCGTTAAATTGCCCAATTTTTTTTTAATCATCCCCAAAAAGGGAAAACCCCTCCCCCCCAAAAATTCCAAAGGCCAAAGTTGTCCAAATTGGACAAATTTTAGAAAAAAGTGGGGGTTTTTGGGTGTTCTGAGCTCAACAGTGAAGTCCATTTGAGCCCAAAATGCCCAAAAACAAAGAAGCACCCCATATCCAAATAAAAGGCTTTGAAAAACTTGAAACCCTCAAAGCTCCAGAAAATGTTAAAAAAAAAAAGAACATGTAGTAGCATATCTGAGCTCTGATACCATGAAGAAGTTGAGAAATACAACTTCAGAGATACCAAGAACACCTACAAGCAAAATACCTATCACAAGAGAAGAATGGAGACAAAAAAACAATAATTACTCTGAAGAAAAAGATTACTATTCAGAGAGGGAATGAATAAAGAAATACAATACAATCCTTATAAAAGAAGATTATACAACCCTAAAGGGATAATGTGTATTTAATAAGTAGAATAATTATTAAATACCTACAATATTATTAAATGCCTAAGTTTAGGTTAAGTGTAGAGGATAATAGACTAATAATTAAATAAATAATTATTAGCTAATACATGATAACTCTAACATTCTTCAATTCATCTCTTTCATCATGAAAAAACCCAGGAAAACTAGGATCTTTTTTCCTTCTCTCTTCCTCTAGTCTAATCACGACTTGCCACTTTTTTCTCCTATGCAATATCTCTTCAAGTGATATACAATTTTTGGTCAAATCTTCCTCCACCAATACCGTATGTCTGATTGATTTAACATGAGAATTAATATGGCCTTCTGGGTCGCACATTCTTTGCACACCCAACTTGAGGCGATAGTTTTCTCTTAAATATGCTTGCAATTTTTCTAAAACATTTGATCCAACAACAAACTCATCACACATAGTGACATGGGGCATGAATTTTACCTTCTTTCTCTTCTCAATATATTTCCTCTCAAGCCACAACATCTACCACATAAACTCTAAGAATAGAAGCCTTGCCGGTACAATTATGGGTAATTTATGGGGAGCTTGAGGACACCCATACACCCTAATGATGGTGTACTCGTCCATATAAAACCAATCTGCAAAGTTGTGTGTATGGCCTTTTTCTGAATCAAGAGAAAGTGGCCTCAATACCTTCCTCATTTTCAAAGAAATTCTTTGAACTTGATGATTCACTTCTTTGAAAACTACAACAACAAATGAATCATGAAATATTTTGTAATCGAAATCTCTGCACCTCTTATCCCATATATAACACCACAACTACACTGGTAGCCTCTTCCCCTTTTCATCACCATCCCCAACTTTAAAGATTTACTGCAAGCTTTTCTGTTTTGATACATGATTAGGTAACACAATAAAGAATAATGGTGCAAGTCATGACTCTTTTTTTGTTTCTAGTCCACTAATTCAGTGTGGATTTTTGTTTCTAGTTCAGAAGCAAAGTCAAACTAAAGGTTTACTTCAAAATTATGAATGCTCATGGCCATGTACATTAATTATTGTGGCATTTTGACTTTGGCATCCTCTCCCAATATTTGACATAGGGTGAAATATATTTTCTGAAAGTATGGCGAATGGCTCAGAGGTTGTTATTTGGAAGGTTTGAACCTTTCGACCCCTTCCATGTGACCTGAGACCTCATGGATCCTGAATGTATTCTTCAATATATGGTAATCCATTTGAAATTGTTCGAGGTCAACTTTTATCAAGGCTTCCTTATTCAACATAAAACATTAAGTAATGGTGGACTTTGAAACCAACAATAAAGGGCGTCCATTAGACATCCTAACCGTTCGAGTTACAGGGTCATATCTGTCTACCAATATTTGAATTAAATCAATATCAACGAAAACATTGGGCACAATTAACTTTCCCAAATCAAAATTCTAGGGGTTTGACACAGGTACTTTTTCATTTTTGTTATAAAAATTCCAGAACAAATCTCTTCCTAGTATGGGAATTGACGCATCCCTACACTCCTCAAACCCATCCTTAAACATATTAATAGCTCTGGAAGATGTAGAAGAGCCAGGTAGGGCATCTAGTAGAGTTTTATGCATGGGTCTCTTCGGTGGATTGGATATCATAGGTATTTTCCCAAAATCCTCACATGTTTGAGAACCCTCACCCTCATTTGACTCTTCCTTCTTCATAGGCATTTTTACTCTATGTTTCTTACTAGAATTCCAAGGGAGTTCTGTAAATTCTATACCTTGGGGGCAGGGGGTAATAGAGTACTCACTTATATGTTGTCGCAACTGATTCTGCTCCATGATCGTCTGTTGTAGAGCCCGATCCGTTCAATTCTCCAGCATATAATGAAAAATTTTGAGGAAAAACCGACCATATTAATTGTCCCGACAGAGCCACCTTTTCAATATAGCAAGTTAATGCCATGTAATATACATGTTAGCCCTTATATCACCACTTCATGCTCCAATAATTGATAATTTGGGTGATATTCTTATGGCTAGTATTTCATGGTAACATGCATGTTCCTGGCATTCCCCATTACACGCGTCAACATATCGTAACAACACATGGAGCCACCAAAAAGTGAAACAAAATGCATGTTAGTCGCAATCGGTGTTTCACAGTGCAAAAGAATGTGTTCAAATGGAAAGCCACGAAACTACAAAAGAACATAACACGACGTGTTACTCGCAATAGCCATCTTGCATGGCAAGAGAAGGTGTTGGCCACAGAGGCCATGAAACAACGAAGGTGCATAACATGCAATGTTTGTCGCATTCGCTGTATCATGTGTCTAAAGAGGGTGTTGGCCACGCAGGCTGCAAAAATGCAAAGGTGCATAATACACAATGTTATTTGTATTCACCATATCGTGTGGCTAAAGAAGGTGTTGGCCACGCAGGTTGCGAAACAACAATGGCATGTAACAAAACATGTTAGTCAAAATTGTCGGTTCGCATGGCCAAAGAAGGTGTTGGCCACGCAGGCTGTGAAAATATGAAGGTGCATAATGTGATGCTAAAAATGTGGTATATAGGAGGCATACACATATAATGAGAATAAAATGTAATTGAAAAGCTTAATTGAAAACTAGATTAGAAATGCAAACCACAAGCCTTCCTTGAAATGTCCCATTTTCCTCTATTCTTGAGGACCTTGAAGGTGTTAGATTGATGGGCTCTCAGTAGAGCAATGACCTCCAAAGTGACAACTCAAGAGTTGAGTAGCTATTTGATCATGATTGACTATAGAGATGGTATGAAATGTATGATTTAAGAAACTAGATTAACATGCTATGATTAATCCAAAATCTAAATGCTAGATAATTGAAATGCAAAATGCCTATAGTAGCAATGCCTAAATTGATATGAGATGGGATCCTTATTGCTCCAAAATGGGGGATATTTATAGGAATTCCAAGGCCAAAGTTGAGGTGGAAGGAATCAACGGTCCAGATTTGATCTAAAGATATCAAGGGCCAAGATTGAGGAAGTTGGAGAAGAGGTTGGAGGAAGGGACACTTGTCATCTCTATGGTGACAAGTGTCAAGGAGCCTTGCTCATGAGAGGGAAAGTGTCCAAGGGAGGAGACATGTGGCAAAAGTGCCATGTGTCTCAAGGAGAGAATATCCACACCATGGGAGGTTAGAATAAGGAGGTTAGAATGTGCAAGATAAGATAGGGTTAGTTAGACCCAAGATTAGATTGAATGGGTTAAGTTAGGGGATGGTTAGGTTAGTTGGTTAAAAGTTAGGAGCCATGTGCTCATTTGAATTTATAAATTCAAATAATTGAAAAATGGCAATTAATCTCAACAAACTTGAGTTTGTTAATCTTAATTAGGGATTAGAAGAATTGATTAATATGGGGAGACATTAATTAATTTAGAATTAATTAATCAAAGGGGGATATGAGATGAACTATATAAATAAATCATTTAGATTTATTTACTAGTAGATGAATAGAGAAATTAATTAAATTGCTTGTGAATTCAATTAATTGGAAAGGGGAATTAATCAAATAACTACGTATTTAATTAACTATTTTCAGACCATTTTTAGGTGTACACATTTTGCCCCTCTTTGAAGTGATGTGTGATGACGTGTTGGTTCAAAGAAAACTTGATTGATGATGTTGCTGATATTGATTCCGATAGGATGCAGATTTGATCTTGATTTGATGCGGATTTGGTTTCGATATGATACTGATTTGATTTGGAGATGATAAATCTCGATATGATGTGGTTTTGATCTTGGAGATGATAAATCTCGATATGATGCCCTAGACGCTGATTGATAAATATTGATGCGAGGATGCCCCCTCGAGAGATGAATGGGATAAATTTCGAATGTTTTTGAATTTTTCATGATTTTTTGAATTTTTTGAAATTTTTGAATTTTTTTTGATTTTCTAATTTTTAATGATTTTTCAATTTTTAGAGATTTTTAAAGTCAATCCGATTCATTTCCCGATAAGAAATTTGAAAAGGCTGCCCTACCAGGCTCATTAGTTGATTAGATGATTAAAAATCAAAGGAATAAAATCCCACTTAAATGCCCCATTATGAGTTTAAAAAGGTGAATTCTTTTTACCACTCCTCATTTGTGCACTACAATTGTTTGAGAAAATTTGCTCTGGAGGAAGGAAATGGCGATTTCGTACCACAATCATAGGTTTGAGCGAGCTCGGCAATATGAGCGTCCTCCGACATACGGTCCACCGATGTGTACTTCGAGAAAACCCAACTTTGTTAATTTTTGAAAAATTTAGCCGTTTGCATAAAAACCATTTTTTAGCGTTTTCGCCAGATGGGTTGGAAAACAATTATATTTTTGAGATGGGTTTTTCGATTCATGAAATGGGTTTTTTCGGATTTTCAAAAATTTTCCATTCACATTCCAAAAAATTAAATTTAAACATGCATTTTAAAAAAAGATACATCAAAAAATTATTTTTTGAAATTTGCATTTTTGGGGGGTTATAGGGGCGGTGGTGGAGGAGGGTGGTGGCCGCCACCGGTGCCACCGCGGGTGTCCTCGACACCATGAGCAGCGCCTTTGGTGCCACCACAAGCACCTAGGGCACCGCGAGCGGCGCTTTGGGTGCCATCGTGGGGGGGGGGGGGAGATTTGATTTTGATTTTGATTTTTTTTTTCAATTTTTCAATTTTGGTCATTTTTGAGATTTTTCGATTTTTGAGATGTGTTGATTTTTTCGAAATTTTGGAGATGTGCAGATTTTGCAAAATTTTTGAGATGTGACAATTTTTCAAATTTTTTGAAAGGTGGCAATTTTTCAAATTTTTTTGATTTTTTGATTTTTGGCGATGAGGTTTTGATGATTTGATATTATTTTTTGATTATTTTGATTTGGGTGATTTTGAGAAAATGATTTGATTTGTCAATTGGTTGACTTTGTTGTCAATTTGATTTGATTTTTGATAGGGTAAGATTTGATTAGCTAGCTAATTGATAAAATTAGACACTCCTAATTGATAAACTTGATGATCAGTTCTGATTATCTCGATGCATGTGTGAGATGAGATAAGATTGATAATGACCTCATGATAGATGAGCGTCATTGATAGGGGCCCAACGAGATTTGATAAAAATCTTAATTGAGCAAAATAGACTGGTAGATAGATTGATTTGATAGATAGATAAGTCAAGAAACTGATATGATGAGATGATGTGATTGCAGGAACACTTTATCGTTCTTCAGTCTAGGGAGCGTTTCTCGAAGACATGGATGCTGATACCCCGCCTTAGCCAGGCAGAGCGAGACCACATTAGCAGGTGTGCTTTATCTTCCCTTCTTGACATGCCATGACCTTTGATAAACCGAGGATTACTGACAACTTTAGCAGAGCGCTGGCATAGTGAGCATAACATGTTTCATTTGCCGACGAGAGAGATTACGATGACACCTGAGGATGTCTACCAGATTTTGCGCATCCCTGTGATGGGCGATCTAGTATATTATGATCTTAGCAAGCGAGGCGGGACATATGAACTTTGTCTAGTGTTTGAGGATGATGAGATAGGTGGATATGATAATGCGTAGTAGGAGATGCTAGAGTTAGGATATGCCACATTACAAACTATGCTTGCTGGATTTATTAGAGGTTTCCTTTGTCCTGATCACAGGTCAAAGGGATTATCTATTGGATGGGGTCATCTTCTTGAGCAGATGGTGACACAGGGGACCTAATTTGCATGGGGGTCATGCATGTTGGTGCATTTGTATCATGGCCTGTACTGAGTTGTGTTCCAAGGATCAACTACATTATCAGCCAGGGTGACTGTGCTTCAGATATGGGCCTGGGAGAATTTACCTATCACATGACCATTGGCTGACAGAGAGAGACCTGTAGGCAACCCTTATACTGATGGGTATCCTGGTATCATTGTCCAGTGAAAGATGGGCAAATTGGAGTACTGGCGATGGACCTTGGATGGTCTGGATACTGTGATATGGAGGCCATATAGGGATTGCGAGATTTGGCCCAAGGATGCATTGGAGATACCATATGTATTCATGATGCGATATCTGATTGGATCGACACCCTATATCATCAAGCGATTTATTTGTACAAGGGTGTTGAGACAATATGGCAGGATACAGGGGATACCATAGGGTACAACTCATTATGCTCGCCGAAGATTGGATGTGGCTACTCGGGGGCCTTCTATTTCATTTGATCAAGCTTATGCTAAGTATCAATCATTGGGGCCACTTGATTAGGATTATCTTCTAGGTGTGATGGATAGCGAGATGACACATGAGTATGCCATGCATTGTACTGTACATAGGTTTTCAAGGCTGACACATTCAGATGAGCCAGAGCCAGTCTTAGATGAGGATGACAAGAGGCTACGATGTAGAGCTCCTAGACGATAAAGGGATGGTGGGGGGGGGGAGGAGGTGGAGGTAGAGATGATAGTGGAGATGGATATGGATATGGATATGGAGGAGATGCAAGAGATCATGGTGCTGGAGATGATGATGGAGGAGATGATGATGGGGGGGATGGAGGAGATGATTATGGGGGAGATGGTCGAGTAGTGGAAGTGGCAGTGATAGGCACACTAGGAGCTAGCAGTTCTAGATCTGCTAGAGATGTATATACAGATTGGATGGCCCAGGTGGTCAGGCGCAAGAGATCAGGTCCACGGGATCAGGGGCATCAAGTTCCAGAGCAGGAGGTACCCCTGATTGAGCAGGTACCTATGATAGTATCATGGGCTGAGTAGCCACAGGCAGAGGCACCTCGATGGATCCTCATTAGGATGCCATCTCATCAATAGTAGGATCAGATTACGGACTTACAGGCTCAGGTTCAGCAGCTAGAGAGTCGACTAGCAGAGAGGGACTCTCAAATGGCCTAGCTAGAGACTCAAATGGCTTCTCTCCTAGTTGAGAGAGACACATTTAGGGATAGGTGTCAATAGGATGAGGCACAGGTACAACTTTCAGGAGAGTCTATTTCACGGAAGACTGCCCTAAAGATGATGCACCAGGGGATCCGAGAGGCTGAGTATTAAAGGACCTTATACTTTACTATTGTTCCTCCTGATCGGAGGGATCCAGGATTTTCACAGCTGAGTAGGAGATCAAGACATAGCTAGACTGAGAGTCAAGGAGTGACAAGGCCACTTCAGAGAGCTCCCCCAGGTGGTGACTCAAGTACAGGGGTACCAGTTGGTGTTACTCTACCTGCCACATCAGGATAGAGTTTTGCTCCACGTCCTAGTGGTCACACTGATATGGGACATTGATCCATTTATGTACACACCTTTTTGTGATGAGATATTGATGATTCCTACGATGTATATTTGTGATGCATCTTATATATTTTGTGATATCATTGTACTTTGGAAATTGATCTTGTTTTGATGATATGATATGCAGTCGATCCTATTCGCTCTACATGACCTATGAGATGATGGATGCATTCTATTTGATATATGATTATGCTGTGCAGTTACTTTCATGATGTATGCTTTAACTTCTATATGCTTATGAATTCTAGATGATGGATATATGATGATGCAGTATTTACATGATGTATGCAAATGCAAGTATTTATGGTGATGTGCTTTCTATGTCTATGACAATTTTATGATTTTCTCATGCATGTTAATATGAGATGGATGCAATGCATTGTAACGGTGTTATTTTATATGATTTGAGATTTGATGAATTCCATGCAAAGATCTTACTAAATGAATGAATGATTTGATGCTTTATATGAATGATGCCTTGGTATGCAATGGTTACATGAGATGAACTAACTTATCATGTAGGATAAATGACTTAATTATTTTTGTTATTGTCCAATGTACTCAATCACGTAATAAGAGAGATAACACCATGTTAGTATTTGGCCTTGGAAAAGATGAGCATTGTGATCCCATGCAGGTCTTTCACAGTGAAATAAGTACCTGCAAAACCAACAATCTGCAAATTAGGTTCAAGAAAATGACAGTCTAGAAGCAGAAATGAGGAATGCAACATACGATATTTGTAAAATCAATAAAAAACTGAAAACGCCATCAAATTGACCAAAAATGCCATCATATGTGCCAAGAACATTGCTCTGCACACCAAAAACATTGCTTTGCACACCAGAAACGCTGTCCTGCACACCAGAAACGCTGTCAAACAAACTAAAAATGCTGATAAATGTGCCAAAAATGCCACCATACATACCAAAAACACTAAAGTATAGACTGAAAATGCTAAAGTATAGAAAAATATGAGAACAGAGTTGAGAAGTCTCCCAAAAATGCCATTTGAGGTGCCGGAACACCACAATAGAGACCAAGAATGCGATTCGGGAGCCCAAGAGAGCTAATTGACCTATCAATGAAATTTCCTGCAAGAAAACTTAATAAAGATCAAAGGGGCTAGGCCCCATGGTGGGCACCAATTAATGTGATGCTAAAATGTGGTATATAGGAGGCATACGCATATAATGAGACAATAAAATGTAATTGAAAAGATTAATTGAAAACTAGATTAGAAATGCAAACCACAAGCCTTCCTTGAAATATCCCATTTTCCTCTATTCTTGAGGACCTTGAAGGTGTTGGATTGATGGGCTCTTAGTGGAGCAATGACCTCCAAAGTGACAACTCAAGAGTTGAGTACTATTTGATCATGATTGACTATGGAGATCATATGAAATGCATGATTTAAGAAACTAGATTAACATGCTATGATTAATCCAAAATTTAAATGCTAGATAATTGAAATGCAAAATGCCTATAGTAACAATGCCTAAATTGATATGAGATGGGATCCTTGTTGCTCCAAAATGGGGGATATTTATAGCAATTCCAAGGCAAAAGCTGAGGTGGCAGGAATGGACGGTCTAGATTTGATCTGAAGATATCAAGGGCCAAGATTGAGGAAGTTGGAGAAGAGGTTGGAGGAAGGGACACTTTTCATCTCTGTGGTGACAAGTGTCAAGGAGCCTTGCTCATGAGAGGGAAAGTGTCCAAGGGAGGAGACATGTGGCAAAAGTGCCATGTGTCTCAAGGAGAGAATATCCACACCATGGGAGGCTAGGATAAGGAGGTTAGAATGTGCAAGATAGGATAGTTAGTTAGACCCAAGATTAGATTGAATGGTATAAGTTAGGGGATGGTTAGGTTAGTTGGTTAAAAGTTAGGAGCCATGTACTCATTTGAATTTAGAAATTCAAATAATTGAAACATGTCAATTAATCTCAACAAACTTGAGTTTGTTAATCTTAATTAGGGATTAGAAGAATTGATTAATATGGGGAGACATTAATTAATTAATCAAAAGGGGGATATGAGATAAAATATATAAATAAATCATTTAGATTTATTTACTAGTAGATGAATAGAGAAATTAATTAAATTGCTTGTGAATTCAATTAAGTGGGAAGGGGAATTAATCAAATAATTGCGTATTTAATTAACTATCTTCAGACCATTTTTAGGTGTATACACGTAACACACAATGTTAGTCGCATTCACCGTATCGTGTGGCTAAAGAAGGTGTTGGCCACGCAGGCCATGAAACTGCAAAGGCACATAACACACAATGTTAATTGCATTCGTTGTATCGCGTGGCTAAAGAAGGTGTTGACCACGCATGCCGTGAAATTGAAAAGGCGCATAACACACAATGTTAGTTGCATTTTTCGTATTGCGTGGCTAAAGATGGTGTTGGCCACATAATCCGTGAAACAACGAATGTGCATAACATCACCTATTAGTCGGATTTGATGTCTCATGGTGCAAAAAAATGTGTTGCAAAGAAAAGCCACGAAACTGCAAAAGCGAGTAACAGGCAGTGTTACTTGCACTCGTCATATCATGTGGCAAAATAAGGTGTTGGCCACACAGGCCACAAAAGAGCCAATGCACATAACATTGTGTGTTAGTCACAATTGTCATTTCATGTGTCAGATGAAGGTGTTGGCCATGCTACCCACAAAATAGCCAATGCGCATATCATTGCGTGTTAGTGCCAATCACCATTTAGTGTGGCAAAAGAAGGTGTTGGCCACATAACTTGTGAAATAACTAATGTGCATAACACTGTGTGCTAGTCGCAATCGCCGTTTCACATGGCAAAAGAAGGTGTTGGCCACGAAGGCCGCGAAACTGTAAAAGGGCATAACACACCATGTTAGTCGGAAGTGTCGTATCGCGTGGCAAAAGAAGTTGTTGCCCACGGATGCCATGGAACAATGAATGCGCACAACACAATGTGTTAGTCAAAATCATTATTTCATGGTGCAAAAGAATGCATTGGAGCCATTAGAACCATGATTTAGTGATAGCTAAATGAGATATAGCCAGATGGCAAGGAGAACGCCAAAAAAAGAAAGATTATATTTAGATATAGAAAAAAAAGATGGCGTTATTTTGAAAAGTGTGGCGAACATGTTTGTGGACCATTTATACCCTATTTTCAGCTCAAAATTCTCTTTGAAGATGAATAATTCATGAGTTGGGCTCGGTGACAAAATTGGGGAGCAAACTTCAGTGGTGAAATGAAAGTAAGTATTCAGTCTCTCCCTCAAGCTGTTATATCTAGAGGCATGTTTGCAAGTAAAAAATACAAAGAAAAAATGCCTAAAACAAAAGGGAAAACCAGGGATGGAAAAATGCTCTCTAACTTTTTTCATGAAATCCTCTAGATCTACATGCCCATTTTTCACATCTCTTATGTTGTCGATATTGGATGAGATTGAAGGAGGAAAAACTGGATTAATCTCTTTCTTTTTTAACTTCATTTTTGTTTTGCTTGGTGATGGCTCTGTCATTTACAAACAATTTCATTGCAACATTGAAAAATTCATCACCATATTAAATTGATTAGCCTCTATAAGAATTAAATTTGATAGAATATAGAAACCTTTGATCGATCATAAATTGGTTAAAACCCACCAATTTATGAGTGTTTGAATTAGGTGCAAATCAGACCTACAAGTCTAATTTGCATCTAATATCAGTGAAAAAAATAGCAAGAAGTGCATATCATACTTGTAGGTCCGATTTACACTTATGAGAAAAGAAAATATCAAATTTAGCTATATATCGAGCTTTTAGGTCCGATATACACTTAGGAAGTCCAAAAATCACTAAGGTGCATATCTGACCTACAAGCCCAATATACACTTAGCAATAAAAATAAAAGAAAAACAACACAAGGTGCGGATCGAGGTTGTATCCCCAACCTACACCTTAGAGGATTAATATGGTGCAAGTTGAGGACATAACCATAATATGCACCTAGCAGGCAATACTTAGCAAAAACAATGGAAGGACAGGGTGTTGGTCGGGGATATAATCATGACCACCACCTAAATAAGAGACTGGGGTGGGAGTCGGGGTTATAAACCCGACAACCACCAACAACAAGAAAGGCTAAGGAAATGGTGGGTGGCGGGATTGTATCCCCACCACACACCATAGAGTAGAGCTCTGGTGTATGACGGGGATACAACCTCACCATCCACTATGGGGGGCATGGTTTGAAAAATTGATGTGGGTCAGGTTTGAATCCAACACACATCAAAGCCAAGGTTTTGGTGTGTGTCAGGTTCAAAACCTCAACTCACACCTTCAGCTAGGTTTTTAATCGAAAGGAAGGATTGAAATAAAAATGTAGGCTTGAATACAAACAATACACATCAAATCCAAAAACTTTGATCTATATTGTTCATGTTTAGGGACGAGGGAAAACATTACTGAGAAAAAATCATGGGGAAAGATGAAATCGATCTCAAGTACAAAAAACTCAATGCCTTAAGAATATCCTCACAAAAAAGGAAAATAAATAAGGACTCAAATTGATAATAAAGATATAAGAAACCTGAATGAAATCAGATCCTTTAAAACATTGGTTACCAATACGTGCCTCATAATGGTGTGAATTAGACTTATAGGTCCAATTTACACTATTATGCCCTAAATGGTGTAAGTCGGGCTTATAAGTTTGATTCACACCATAAAAGAATTTAAAGTTGTAAAATCGGGTTTAAAACCTGACTTGACTTGATATTCACTAGGTTCTTGTTACTGGATTCCGCCTGACCATTACCCTATGGATAATAATCGAATGAATGAGCAAGAGTAATCCCATACTCAAAAAAAAATTGAGTTACTTAAAATGAAGAAAATACAGATGCATTGTCTCCCACAATATTATTAGGAACACCAAATGTATAGATTATATTTTATTTCAAGAATCGACATACTACCTAAGAAATAGCATATCTTATTAGAATAGTTTCAACCTACTTAGTGAAATAATCTATAGATGTGAGAACGTATATATGTATTGCACTAGAAGGTAGGCTAATAATGCCAATGAAATCAATACCCCATTGCTTGAAAGGTGTTGACTCTAAATTTTTCTTTGGGGATGAACAACCTTATGGGAAATTCAGTGTTGGGGGACCAACTCGCGCAAAGAAACACTGAATGACTTTCAGGATTGAGAAGCCAACTCTTCCTTGGGTATTAAGGAAAGGGAGAGGAAACAGATACTTTTTTAAGAAAATGAGATGCTAAACACCTAGGCGATACACCATATCATTAATAGGAAATGAACCAACAAAAATCAAGGAATATTTGCAACTTCTGTAAGCATCTGAGCTAAAGACAATCAAAACCACAACCAAATTTGCTTGAAAACATAAGGGACACATTCATCATGCATTCACTAGATAACAAGTATAGAAAAACATAGTTTAATTAGTGAAGTCTTAGATAAAATATTCCCAAAGTTTGTCAGAATTTTCAACAACAATAGCACAAAAAACACTATAAACAGTAAGCCAAGAGAGACATCATAAAGGCCATAGGCACAATCTGAATAATATTCTTATAGAAAATCCCAAATAGTTTTTTAAAGGTTGAAAATGAAAGAAAACTCCTACTTAGCAAATTAGACTGTTCTTCTGCTTCTCCAAATCCTTCCTTTTTGTGACAGAGAAATCCCCCCTTAAATATGCCACTGCTCCTAAAAATAGCTCTCCTAAAAATCCAAAACTGGCACAACCTCCTTGGAATAGAAAAACATGGCATGTCATAATAGAGGCCACACCCAGCAAAACAAACCCTACAACTCAAACTTTTCCTTTAATGGCCTAGAGGTTACCTAGAATTGAAAAGATTCTGTTAGAAGAGAAAGGACTGCGGAAAAGGGGACCGCTGCGAGGAACCGCTTGCAAATTGCACAAACGAGTGGGTCCACCCAGAAGAACATTCAATAAGCATTGCCATTTGTCACTCTCACGCTGCTTCAAAAATAGGACACCAAAGACGAACCGAGGGAGCAACGCTGGGCCACCAAGTGTCTGACACGCTCAACCCTGCTAGCTAAAGAAAAACAACGATCACAACCGGGCTTGCCAAGAAACTTACATCGGGGAAAATAAAGGTGAACATTTCCTGGTGACTATTAGGGACATTTTTGCCTGTAGAATAGAAGAACCCAAAATTACTGGTTCAAAGACCAAACCTAAACCCACAATGGGGTGAAAAAGATCAAAACCCTACTTCAAGGGTAGCCACTCATCCTTTGAAAGCGTAACTTACATTTCCAACTCTTGGAAATATTACTCCAGGCAAATTACTTCATCCAGGGGTAGAGGTACAGGTTTATCTTGCACCTAGTTCAGGAGAGCGGAGAGATGGGCTAGAGGATGTAAAAGACCTTCCACTTCATTCACTGAAATAGGGCTTCCCAGTCGTTGCAAAAAAACTTTGTCCTACTGCAAAATCTCGATCTACTGCAATACTTGCTCAATCCATAGCATAGAACCATCCACAGGGAAAGAAGAAGGTAAGCCTAGATAAACAAATTTCTCAACATGCCACTTAATGTCTAGTACTGAAAATTGCAAAGGCGCCAGAGCAGCTAACACTTGCATAATTATCTTGTGGCAATTTATGAAGACATTAGTCCTTTTGATTAATTGCCAGCAATCTGCAATCCCTTTCTCCCTAAGCTCCTCCACTAGAGCGGAATAAAGCAACTGAATAAGATTCTGGGCTATTGGAAATTTCGGATGGATAAGAAGCATAGAATTATTTATAAGGTTCTCAGCCTCAGCATAGAGGGATTGCACATCACTGAGAAATCTTAACACCGGCTGCAAAGATGGGCAAAATTGCTTTACCTTTTCCCAATGAGAAACATATAGCTCTATCAGCATGGTGGAGAAGTCTGGGGCAATCGGCTAAGGGGGTGGGATGCTCATCAATCGAGATATCTCATTATCTTTCCCAACTGTTTCCTGCTGGAGCTACTAGATTTTGTTTTGCTCAATAGCCACCTGATTTTCCAAAGCTAATGTTTTTGCTTCTTTGGTCCTGACGGTTTGTTGCAACTGTAATGTATGATTCTACTCCTACTACAGAAGAGTCTCCAATTCTAAAACATGCTTACCGGATTGCTCGAGACTTGCTTCTTTTGCTTTTAGTTCAACTTTGAAAGACATCCTCTCATCCATCCATGACACCTAGGCTTCACTCAGTTGACGGGCATAACCTTCTTTGAGAAGGATTTCTTCGTGCAATTGCATCTGAACCTGGGCGACATCCCTGGAAGAGGCCTTCAGTCATTGTATCTCAGAATCTTTATCTTGCGCTTCCTTCAGGGCTACATTTCTTGTCACTTCTTGACCTTTTAGCTAGGAACCAACGCTAATAAGGGCTGACTGCAACTTAAATTTTTCTATGTTTTCTTGAGCTAGCAGGCTTTGCAGACGATTGATCTCTGATACCCGAGCCTTATCTTCCTTCCTTTGCTGGGAAAGGGAATCGTGGAGGCTAGCATTTTCTACTTGGAGCTTTTCTAAACGATGGCTCTTCTTAATAAAGTTAATGGACATTGCTTTAGAAGTTTCTTCCATCATCCCAACCTTGTCGGATGCCGTGGCATTTTGAAGACTAATGCCCATTGCTTGTAACTCATAATCATCAGGTCTCATCTAGGATTCTGGCTTGTCAACCTTGGGAACTAGATTTGCAAAGTAAAGGCAATTTCTTTGCTCACTGAAATGGGTTTGTAGGCCAGGACGAGTGCAATGAGCACCTTCCTTCTCCTTCCTCTTATTTGCCTTATTCAAACCAACGGTTCGATCATAAACAACGTGTTGCTGGAAACTATTTGAGTGATCGATGGCTTGACCTGCGAAAACTATACCAAGAGGGACAGCGAAAAAGAAATGCAAAAAAGGAGCAGCGAAGGAGGACTGGACTGAATGAGTAATCGCTAGTGGGGAAAATAATAGGACAAAAGGGGAACCCAGTAATGGGAAGGACACTGCAGCCATACTCTGGGGGAAAGCTCTTCAGAACCTAGCTTGCGCGACATAGGGACCGCTTCTAATGTGGGCAACTGAAAAGTTGTAGGTATGGGGGTTCTGGCTAGGAGAGGAGTAGAAGTCTATGCGAGCACATCTTGGGGATTAATCGTCATACTCACTGGGGCCAACGTAAGAGTAGTAGGGACTGAGGTTGATGCTTCCATTGATGTATTAGGTGCAATTTCTTCTGACCCACTAAGATATGGCTTCTTCTTTGGGAGGCCCTCAAAGGACTATTTCTCAGACCACCTCTTACTAGACTGCGAACGAGATCTGTGAGTTGCACTATCTAGAGAAGGAGGGATTTCTAGCTCTGGCTCTTGCCCTTCGGTATTTATAATCCCAACTTCCTACTGAACATTCATCTTGGGAGATGAGTCCCCTTGCAAGGAACTATCACTTGTCTCATCATCAGATTTATTTACCTTACTCCATTCCTACTCGAAACGCTCATCCAAGGGTGCATTTTTGAGGCTAGTTCTAAGCTGATTCACTTCCTGAAAATAGACCCAAAAATTTTCCCTTTTCTTTTTGGGTCAGGATAAAACTTTCATGCCTTCTAACAATGCTCGAGGAATTGGCTTCGCGGGGTTGACTCTTTGCATTGGGGAATAAAATTTTAACCACGAGGGGCGATCCAAGATAGGAAAATCACCAGGACCCACATATTTGCTTAGGTCATCAACCCGAGGGTTGGTACATTCCGCCCATGAGTCTCGAGGCTCATGCCTCACAGTATTTTTCCTTTTGCTCAAGTAGCCATCAGGGTTGTCACTCCAGAAGTCATCAATTACTATGAAACCCAGCTGCACCAGCATCGAAGTCAGGGTTTCCTCAGCTACTTTTCTTCTTACTAGGGTAATTGGGCCAATGGTCTTGTTATCCTCTATGATGAAAGTATCATGCTTCCCAGCTCCAATCACTTGCTCGACCCTTACTAGCTGCCTTGCCATTTTCAGAGTTAGGGTTCTGTTAGTCATGTGAGTAGGTAGCCAGAATGGCTCTTCAAAGAAACCATGCACGCGGATGAAAGAGAAATACAGGCCCATGAACCAGTCGTAAGGAGGGCATTCATTCTACATCCAATTCATTTAGACTTGTGAGAAATGGGTGAGAGGCTCATTGAGAATCACTCCAAAATCCTTGAGTACAAGAGCCAAGAACAAATCGGAAAACTGATAGGAGTCATAAGAGGCTAGCAACAGAGGCTTCCAACAAGACACCGACAATACACTTTCCCTCTCATCAAAAGTGGACAAGCACATGAACTGTGTGAAAAAGGCTTCATTCTGATGCAGAAGCAGGTGCACCAATACTGAAGAGAACTTGAAACGTCGCAACTATTGGAACTCAGATAACTGCTTGACCATGGCCTTAGCAATAGTTATGGAGAAGTCAAAGTGGAAAGGTTCCGCAATAGTTATGGAGAAGTCGAAGTGGAAAGGTTCCCTTTGCTTCTTGCATTTGAAAAGAAAGCCCATCATGGAAGCTGTGATATTCTGGTCACTATCATGACCACATAGCCAAGCTAGGGTAGATGAAATATCTTTGAGGTCCTCTTGTTTTAGATCATTGTATGACAAAGGGAACTTTGGAGGCCCTGCTGACAAACTCCGGTTGAGGGAGTTCTGACAGAAAGTTAATGCATCTCTCCTAGTGTTCCAGATTTCCTCCATGGATCTCTCTGAGAAAACCTCAGTATTCTCCAAGATTGGGGAGCAGAGCATCTCCCTAATGGCCTTTGGAGGTATGATCAGTTTCAAGTGCGAGCAAATGATAGAAAATGAGGTAGGATCAAAAGCCTCTACAAAGGTAGCTATGAGTTCAGGACAGTAGGGAACTGCAGGGACCAACGATTGGGGAGCACCACTCTTCCACAAACGCACTGAGATAGAATGAGGATCATTTTTGTGATGCAACATCCTCAAACAAGTGGCCTCTCTAAGGTTTTTGGGCTGCTTTTGAATCTCAGGCTCGTAGATATTTTTTAAGGAATCCAGAACAACCAACGGGTTCCGGGTCGTCGCTTTCTTTTTGGCCTTTGTCTTTGGATAATCCTTCCTTGGTGGGATGGCATGAGAAGAGTAAGATAGTTCCTCAAAAATATCAACCTAGAAACCTCTAGGAGTGGCTTTTGTGGATGAAGTCTCTGAATCCATCAAGGTAGACAATCGACCTTTCTTGGACTGCTATTAGACTGGAGATAGAGAATGGAAACCTGCGCGTCGTCCTTTGGCCTAACTCGTTGGCAAAAAAATGAACAGATTGATGTCCGGGAGAACCTTTGAGCTTTTAAATGCATGACATGCCTTGTTTTTTGCAAAAGCTAAGGCTCGACTGACACACGTGCCAACTAAAATGCCACTGCGATCAACCTCCATGAATGAGGGGAGCTGTTATTCCCACTTTCCCAAAAACTACTTGATTGTGTTAGCGTTACTCAGGAAAAGTACCTTGGGCCAAATCTTTTTTTAATCGAGAAGATCAACTAGGGATAATGGTTGCGTGAGCTGAAACAGGCTGGCAGAGTTGTCTCATTTAAGGGGGACGTACCTGAAAGTACATATGGCTGTTTGTTTCCATCCATTCTTTTTTCAAAGTGACTAACTAGACGCCGATATCTTGGAAATAATCCCATTCACATGATGCGAATTAATAGAGGTGTGATAGAGACATTAAAATGTGGCAAGGGTGAGCTCAAGTTGCTGATTGCTTACCTGCCAAGATTTTTGCTATAAATATGTCTTTTCAGACATTTTTTTATCACAATGTGAGCTATAACGGTGGATTTTCTAAAGAAATCGATACTCCAGTTCAGCTCGTCAGCAGAAGGGCACAAGTTGCTTTCCTAGGGAATATATCAGACCGGAGACTGCAAGGGATGATGAGAAGGAAAAATCCATTAATAATTGCTGCCATCAAATGGGTACTTGGGGAAGATTTCATTGGCAATCTAGACTGATACCGGTTGAATACAGATATCTGCTCGTGTTTCATGGCTTCTCTGCTAGATTGCGGCCAATTTGGGCTACTGACAACACAGCTGACGCAAGCCTCTTTCCTTTAGACTATCTGGGGGGCCTTGAAGATGTAGTTGCATATCATGTACCTTTCCTCGGACTCCTTGTGGCATCTGACTTAGAGTGCTTCATCTTTCAGAATGAAGAAGTGAGGTGGCATCCACTTATCAATGGCTTGAAAACCATGTCATTGTCCTCTCACAGGTACTGTGTCAAGCTAGCTGCCGAGTTTCTTCTGCAGGTGCATATGATGGTCCCTATTCCAGAAGGCATGGAATGGTATACTAGCTTCAGGGACTATATCTTCCCAAGAGTCCTATTTCCTGATTAGCCTCCTAACCTGGTGGTTATATTCATGCATGGGGAGCCTGAGAGTTCTTCTAGTTTGGAATGGCTAGGAGAAGAAGGGGACTCCGATACTGAAGAGGAAGATACTGAGACTAGCCTCTGATAGGCCTTGGCAAAGCATGACTTGTGCTGGAACTGATAGATGTAAACAGGGGAGAGGTCAAGGGCCCGCACATTTTGTAACAGTACGAGTAAAACTTAATATAATGATTTTTCTTTTTCTTTATCTAGTCTCTCTTTCCTTTTGGTTGTTGAGCTGAAAATAATTAAAATAAATACACACCACACATATGCACATAATATACACTATTGACATGGAAAAGGGGAAATGACCCTTAATAATAAGGCTTGAGATGAAAACTGTTAATCGGGATGGAGAGGGAGTCTTCATTAATGTCTCTAACTCAAAGGCATTGAAACCTTTACATCCTATGATGCGGAAAGGACCCTCTCATAGGTAGTCAAACTTGGTGCATTGACCCAGCTTTGCCGTTCTCTCATTGTACTTTAGAACAAGGTCTCCAAGGGTGAATATAACATCAAAGCTCTTTTTACTATCAAACCACCTTTTTATGACTTTTTGCCTATCTTGGAGAGCTGTCAAGGTGGCCTCCCTCACTTCCTCTAACTCCATGATCTCTGCTAGCCTTACAGCCATCAGGCCATTTTCAGCGATATCCATAGATTTTAGCAATTGTAACGCCAGGATTTCCAGTGACAGAGGAAAAAACGCGTCTTTCCCATATACCAGCTTGTATGGGAATTATTGAGAATCTGCTTGGGTGTTATGTGGTCGGCCCAAAATGCACTCCTTAGGTGATGGTGCCACTCCCTCTTATATTCCGTGCCTATCCTCTTGATAAGTCAGATCAGATTCTTGTTAGTAGATTGCGCTAGACCGTTCCCTTGGAGGTAATAGTTAGAGGAGGTTTTGAGATAAATACCTTTGCTAAGAGAAAACTGTGTGATCCACGAGCTAGTGAATGCACAAGTGTTATCAGATATAATGGTTTTTAGGGGACCGTACCGGCAAGTCAGTTCTTCTAGGAAAGATAGCACCTCATTTTCAGATGAATTCCGCAGGGGAACGACTTCAGACCATTTGGTGAAATAGTTTGTGGCGGTCAGGATTCATTTATGTCTGGCTGAGCTTAGGGGATTGATTATCCTGACAAAATCAAGTCCCCATTGAGCAAAAGGTTCTTCAACTGACACAGGCCTGAGCGGCATGACCGCTTTCTTACCCCTCCCCATGTAATATTGACATTCTTTACATTCTCTTACTAGAGCGTGTACATCTTTGAACATCAATGGCCAAAAGTATCCAACTTGTGTAATTTTGATCGCGGTTGTAGGGGTGGAGAAATGACCTCCCAAGGGGCCATAGTGAAATTCTTGGAGAATTTTATCATCTTGGCCTTGATCTACACATCGGAGTAGGACTCCGTCGAAATTTCTTTTGAAAAGAATTTCATTTATGAGGCGAAAACCATTGTTTTGGAGTCGGTAGAATCTTCTCTTGGTTGGGGGGAGATTTTCAGGAAAGGTCCCTATCTTCATGAATTTTTTTCTTTTGTCAATCCAATTTCTGCTGGGGGTGTCGGGCATAAACATAACCATCTCTTCTGAGATGGTTTCAAAAATACGGGATTCACCATCCTACACTATATACTCACATAAACCTCTCCCATGGACCAACTTTGTGGGCCAGATGTCAACATCATATTCTAGTATCTTAGTGATCCAATTTTCTTTTTTTTCTGTGATGTCACCCTCCATGATGTATTCTCTTACTACGGGGTGAGCTACACACATTGTGGTCTTGTTACAGGCAATGAAATGCCAGAATTTTTTTAGTCCTCTTACAGTAGCTAAGGCTTGTTTTTTAACAAAGTTATAGCGGAGCTCATAATCTTTGAGAGTTTTTGAATGGAAGGTGATAGGGTGCTCTCCTCCTTTTTGGGTGTCTTTTTGAGTTAGCACCATGGCAATACTATGCTGACCGGAATATACATACATTATGAAATCTTTCAACATGTCCGGATTAGATAATACTGGGGCTAAATAGATGGCATGCTTTATTTGATCGAAGGTGTTTTTGGCTTCAATAGTCCATTTGAAATGTACATCCTTCTTAAGCATGAGAGTGATAGGTCTTATTATCCCAATGAAGCCACGAAGTGCAAGCAGATATTTGTATTCACTTGGTATCGGTCTAGATTGCCAATGAAATCTTCCCCAAGTACCCATTTGATGGTAGCATTTATTAATAAATTTTTCCTTCTTGTCATCCCTTGCAGTCTTTGGTCTGATATATTCCATAGGAAAGTGACTTGTGCCCTTCTACTGATGAGCCGAACTGGAGTATCCATTTATTCAGAAACTCCGCCGTTATAGCTCGCATTGCGATGAAAAGATATCTGAAAAGACATTTATAGCAAAAATCTTGGCAGGTAAGCAATCGACAACTTGAGCTCACCCTTGCCCTATTTTAATGTCTCTATCACACCTCTATTAATTCATGTCATGCGAATGGGATTATTTGCAAGATATCAACATCTAGTCAGTCACTTCAAAAAAAGAGTAGATGGAAACAAAGAGCCATACGTACTTTTAGGTACGTCCCCCTTAAATGAGCTAGCTCCGCCAGCCTGTTTCAGCTCACGCGGCCATTATCCCTAGCTGATCTTCTCAATTAAAGAAAGATTTGGCCCAAGGTACTTTTTCTGAGGAACGCCAACACAATCAAGTAGTTTTTGGGAAAGTGGGAATGACAACTCCCCTCATTCATGGAGGTTGATCGCAGCGGCATTTTAGTTGGTGCGCGTGTCAGCCGAGCCTTAGCTTTCACAAAAAATAAGACATGTCATGCATTTAAAAGCTCAAAGTTTCTCTCGGTCATCAATCTATTCATTTTGTTGCTAAGGAGTTAGGCTAGAGGACGATGCGCAGGTTTCCATTCTCTATCTCCAATCTGATAGCGGTCCAGGAAAGGCCGATTGTTTACCTTGATGGATTTAGAGGCTTCATCCATGAAAGCCACTCCTAGAGGTTTTTGGGTTGATATTTTTGAGGAACTATCTTACTCTTCTCATGCCTTCCCACCAAAGAAGGATTATCCAAAGGCAAAGGCCAAAAAGAAAGTGACGACCTAGAACCCATCGGTTGTTCTGGATTCCTTAGAAAACATCTACGAGCCTGAGATTCAAAAGCAACCCAAAAACCTTAGAGAGGCTGCTTGTTCAAGGATGTTGTATCACAGAAATGATCCTCATTCTATCGCGGTGTGTCTCTAGAAGAGTGGTACTCCCCAATCATTGGTCCCCACAGTTCCCTACTGTCCTGAACTCGTAGCTACCTGTGCAGAGGCTTTTGATCCTACCTCATTTTCTGTCAGCAGCTCGCACTTAAAACTGATCATATCTCCAGAGGCCATTAGAGAGATGCTCTGCTCCCCAATCTTGGAGAATACTGATATTTTCTTGGAGAGATCCATGTTGGAATTCTGGAGCACCAGGAGAGATGCATTAACTTTCTGTCAGAATGCTCTCAATCAGAGTTTGTCAGAAGGGCCTCGAAAGTTCCTTTTGTCATACAACGATCTTAAACAAGAGGACCTCAGAGATATTTCATCTACCCTGGCTTGGCTGTGTGGTCATGATAGCGACCAGAATATCACAGCTTCCATGATGGGCTTTCTTTTCAAATGCAGGAAGCAAAGGGAACCTTTCTACTTTGACTTCTCCATGACTATTGCTAAGGCCATGGTCAAGTAGTTATCCGAGTTCCAACAGTTGCAACGTTTCAGGTTCTCTTCAGTATTGGTACACCTGCTTCTACATCAGAATGAAACCTTTTTTGCACAATTCATGCACTTGTCCACTTTCGATGAGATGGGAAGTGTATTGCTGGTGTCTTGTTGGATGCCTCTATTGCTGGCCTCTTATGACTCCTATCAGTTTTTCGATTTGTTCTTGGCTTCTGTACTCAAGGATTTTTGAGTGATTCCTAATGAGTCTCTCACCCATTTCTCACAAGTCCAAATGAACTGGATGCAGAATGAAAGCCCTCCTTGTGACTGGTTCATGGGCCCAGATTTCTCTTTCATCTGTGTGCATGGTTTCTCTATAGAGCTATTCTAGCTACCTACTCACGTGACTGACAGAACCCTAGCTCTGGAAATGGCAAGGTAGCTTGTAAGGGTCGTGCAAGTGATTGAAGTTGGGAAACATGATATTTCCATCACAGAGGATAACAAGGCCATTGGCCTAATTACCCCAGTAAGAAGAAAGGTAGTTGAGGAAACCCTGACTTCGAAGTTGGTACAGCTAGGTTTCATAGTAATTGATGACCTGTGGAGTTACGACCCTGATGGTTGCTTGAGCAAAAGAAAAAACATTGTGAGGCATGAGCCTTGAGACCCAAGCAAATATGTGGGTCCTAATGATTTTCCTATTTTGGATTGCCCCTCATGGTTAAAATTTTATTCCCCAGTGCAAAGAGTCAACCCCGCGAAGCCAATTCCTCGGGCATTGTTAGAAGGCTTGAAAGTTTTATCCTAGCCCAAAAAGAAAAGGGAAAATTTTTGGGTCTCTCGTCAGTAAGTGAATCAGCTTAGAACTAGCCTCGTAAATGCACCCCTGGACGAGCGTTTCGAGTAGGAATGGAGTAAGGTAAATAAATCTGATGATGAGATAGGTCACAGTTCCTTGCGAGGGGACTCATCTCCCGAGATGCCTACTCAGCAAGAAGTTGGGATTATAAATACCGAAGGATAGGAGCCAAAGTCAGAAATCCCTCCTTCTCTAGACAGTGCAACTCGCAGACCTCGTTTGCAGTCTAGTAAGAGGTGGTCTTAGAAGTAGTCCTCTGAGGCCCCCCTAGAGAAGAAGCCATATCTTAGTGGGTTAGAAGAGATTGCACCTAATACATCAACGACAACATCAACAAATCTTTAGTCACTGCAGCCTTTGGTCGATCAGGTACGTCCCTTTTTCCCTTCTTCCCATTCTCTGGATGTTCTTGTAGCTACTCTCACACCTATCATGCAAACCTCAGTCCTTACTACTCTTCCATTGGCCCCCATGGGTATGATGATTAATCCCCAAGATGCGCTCGCATAGACTTCCACTCCTCTTCTAACTGGAACCCTTATACCTACAACTTTTCAGTTGCCCACATCAGAAGCGGTCCCTATGTCACGCAGACTAGGTTTTGAAGAGTTTTCCCCCCAGAGTATGGCTGCGGCATTCACCAGTTCCTTCCCATTAGTGGGTTCCCCTTTTGTCCCATTATTTTCCCCATTGGCAGTGACTCATCTGGTCCAATCCTCCTTCGCCACTCCTTTTTCACATTTCCCTTTCGCTGTCCCTCCTGGTGCAGTTTTCGTAGGTCAAGCCATCGATCACCCGAATAGTTTCTAGCAGCACGTTGTTTATGATCGAACCATTGGTTTGAATAAGGAAAATAAGAGGAATGAGAAGGAAGGTGCTCATCATGCTTGTCCTCGCCTACAGACCTATTTCAGTGAGCAAAGAGATTGCCTTTACTTTGCAAATCTAGTTCCCAAGGTTGACAAGCCAGAATCCCAGATGAGGCCTGATGATTATGAGTTAGAAGAAATGGGTGTTAGTCTCCAAAGCACCATGACATCCGACAATATTGGGATGATGGAAGAAACTTCTAAAGCAGTGTCCACAGACTTTATTAAGAAGAGTTGTCATTTAGAAAAGCTCCAAGTAGAAAACGCTAGCCTTCACGATTTCTTTTCCCAACAAAGGAAGGAAGATAAGGCTCAGGTATTAGAGATCAATCATCTACAAAGCCTGCTAGCTCAAGCAAACACAAAAAAAGGAAAGTTGCAATCGGTCCTTAATAGTGTTGGTTCCCAGCTAAAAGGTCAAGAAGTGATAAGAAATGTAGCCTTGAAGGAAGCGCAAGATAAAGATTCTGAGATACAATGACTGAAGTCTGCTTCTAGGGATGTTGTCCAGGTTCAGATGTAATTGCATGAAGAAATCCTTCTCAAAGAAGGTGATGCCCATCAACTGAGTGAAGCTTGGGTGTTAGAGATGGATGAGAGGATGACTTTCGAAGCCGAATTGAAAGCAAAAGAAGTAATCTCAAGCAATCCGGTAAGCACATTTCAGAATTGGAGACTCTTCTACAACAGGAGTAGAATCATACATTGCAGTTGCAATAGATCGTCAAGACCGGAGAAGCAAAAATATTAGCTTTGGAAAATCAGGTGGCTATTGAACAAAACAAAATCCAGTAGCTCCAACAGGAAACAATTGGGAAAGATAATGAGATATCTCGATTGATGAGCATCCCATCCCCTCAGCCGATTGCCCCAGACTTCTCCACCATGCTGACGGAGTTGTATGTTTCTCATTGGGAGAAGGTAAAGCATTTTTGCCTATCTTTGTAGCCGGTGTTAAGATTTCTCAGTGATGCACAATCCCTCTGTGCTGAGGCTGGGCACCTTATAAATAATTCTATGGTTATCATCAGTCTGAAATTTCCAATAGCCCAGAATCTTATTCAGTTGCTTTATTCCACTCCAGAGGAGGAGCTTAGGGAGAAAGGGATTGCAGATTGCCGACAATTAATCAAAAGGACTAATGTCTTCATAAATCGCCACAGGATAATTATGCAAGTGTCAGCTGCTCTAGCACCTTTGAAATTTTTAGTACTAGACATTAAGCGGCATATTGAGAAATTTGTTTCTCTAGGCTTACCTTGTCCTTTGCCTGTGGATGGTTCTATGCTACGGATTGAGCAAGTATTGCAGCAGATCAAAATTTTGCAGCAAGATAGAGTTTTTCTACAACAACTGGGAAGCCCTATTTCAGTGAATGAAGTGTAAGGTCTTTTGCATCCTCTAGCCCAGCTCTCTGCTCTCCTAAACCAGGTCCAAGATGAACCTATACCTCTACCCCTGGATGAAGTAATTTTCCTAGAGCAATATTTTCAAGAGTTGGAAGCACAAGTTACGCTCTCAAAGGATGAGTGACTGCCCTTGAAGCAGGTTTTTGATCTTTTTCACCCCATTGTGGGTTTAGGTTTGGTCTTCGAACCAGTAATTTTGGGTTCTTCTATTCCACAGGCAGAAATGTCCCTAATAGTCGCCAGAAAATGTTCACCTTTATTTTTCCCGATGTAAGTTTCTTGGCAGGCCCGGTTGTGATCGTTGTTTTTCTTTAGCCAGCAGGGCTGAGTGTGCGTGACACTTGGTTGCCCAACGTTTCTCCCTCGATTCATCTTTGGTGTCCCATTTTTAAAGCAATGCGAGAGTGACAAATGGCAATGCTTATTGACTATTCTTCTGGGCCGGCCCACTCGTTTGCACAGTTTGCAAGCGGTTCCTCGCAGCGGTCCCCTTTTCCGCAGTCCTTTCTCTTCTGATAGAATCTTTTCAATTTTGGGTAACCTCCAGGCCGTTAAAGGAAAAGTTTGAGTTGCAGGGTTTGTTTTGCTGGGTGCGGCCTCTGTTGTGACACACCTTATTTTTCTGTTCCAAGGCGGTTGTGCCAGTTTTGGATTTTTAGGAGAGCTGTTTTTAGGAGCAGTGGCATATTTAAGAGGGGATTTCTCTGTCACAAAAAGGAAGGATTTGGAGAAGCAAAAGAACAGTCTTATTTGCTAAGTAGTAGTTTTCTTTCGTTTCCAGCCTTTAAAAAACTATTTGGGATTTGCTATAAGAAGATTATTCAGATTGTGCATGTGGCCTTTATGATGTCTCTCTTGGCTTACTATTTATAATGTTTTCTGTGCTATTGTTGTTGAAAATTTTGACAAACTTTGAGAATATTTTATCTAAGACTTCACTGATTAAACTATGTTTTTCTATACTTGTTATCTAGTGAATGCATGATGAATGTGTCCCTTATGTTTTCAAGCAAATTTGGTTGAGGTTTTGATTATGTCTTTGGCTCAGATGCTTACATAAGCCACAAATATTCCTTGATTTATGTTGGTTCATTTCATATTAATGATATGGCGTATCGCCAAAGTGTTTAGTATTTCATTTTCTTAAAAAAATATTTGTTTCCTCTCCCTTTCCTTAAAACCCAAGGAAGAGTTGGCTTCTCAATCCTGAAGGTCAATGAATGTTTCTTTGTGCGAGTTGGTCCCCCAACACTGAATTTCCCATAAGCCTATTCGTCCCCAAAGCAAAATTTAGAGACAATAGTATTACAACTGGCTTAAGAGGAAGAGATGCTATCTTTTCTTTCCCAACAAACTGATAGCAAAGATCACATTTGTGTACCCATTTGTATGCATCCTTGAAAACTCTAGGCCAATAGTATCTAGCCCTCAAAATTTTATGGGCTGTTACAAGTGTAGAGAAATTACCACCACAAGCAAAGTTATGGAAATATTTCAACAACTTTACTTGTTGTACTTTATCAATACACCTCAAAAAGATACCATCAATATTCTTCTTATACAAACAATTATCCCAAATGACAAAATTTATAGCTTTGATCTTGATATTTATTTTTTCTTTGTAGCTCAAATATGAAGGGCACTAACCATATGTGGGAAAATGAGTGATATTAGAATACTACTCCTCTGTAGTGTTGACAAACAACACATTAGGCAAACTTTCTTGAATTTCATCAGATTCCTGACCTATATGGGATGAGTCATTTTCAGCCATTGATTAACACAAACCTTTCTCTCGAACAAGTTTCATAGGTTTGATATCAAGATCATACTATTGAATTTTGGCAATCCAATTGCCTCTCTTGGTACCAAATTATTGATGGGTAAGAATTGACTTAACTGTTGTATTAGGAACCAAAACAAGTGTATGATAATTCAAGATGTAGAATATAAAATACTTAAATGCTTTGACCACAACATATGCATGCTTTTCCATCTAGGAGTACTTAAAATTATGAGATTTGAAAGGAAAACTCATGAAAGATATAGGAGATTCTATCCCCTTCTGGTTCTTTTGGATCAGGATAGCAAACATTGTATGCTTTAGAGAATAAATGTACATAATGAAATCTTTGGTACAATTTGGACAAACCAAAACTGGAGCATGATCAATATCTTCTTTGATTTCATTAAAAGTAGCTTTCCCTTTAGCTTTACATCAGAAAACAAATTTACCTTTCATCATATCAACTATATGATGAGTCTTCTCATCAAAGTTTGGAATGAACCTTCAGAGAAAATTTACCTTCTCAAAGAAAGAGAGAAAAACTATTTTACTGGTTGGTATGGCCAAAATCTAGATAGACTCAACCCTTTCAGGATCAATCTTGAACCCTTATTTGGATGCAATGTGTCCAAGAAGCTTACCTACAATAACACCAAAAAATTTCTTGGGATTCAAAGAGCTCCCATGTTCATGACATCTTCTTAAAAAATCTTCCAAATGAAAAATATGATTGTTGCAATCTTTTGAGAAAACCGTTAAGTCATCAAGATACAAAACAAGATATCTTCCAATGATACTTGCATTAATCAAACCAAAAGAAATCCTTCAATAAGCAAAGGTACCCTAAGGGGTTGTGAAGGAAGTCTTATGTTGATCATCTTTATTGACCTCAATTTGGTTGTAGCTTGAGAATCCATCAAGCATGGAGAACATTTGTGAACCAATGACTCTTTACAAAAATTAATCCATCACAAGGCTAATTATCCTTTAAGGAGGATAGATTAAGATTATGAAAAATCCACACAAATTCAAATTTTCCCATTCTTCTTTCTTACGGGTACAATATTAGCAATCCAAGTTGAATGATGAATTATAAATTTTATTCTTGCATTCAACATCTTTTGAATTTTTGATAGTATTGTACCTACAATCTTGGAATTATACTGTCTTTGTTTTTGATTAAAAGGCATTATCCCAGACTTGAGGGGAATATAATTATATACTTCCTTGGGTTTGAAAGACTTCAAATCATCATATGAATAAGATAACACATATATTTGCTGATGTAGTAGTTGAATGAATTATTCCCTTTCAGCTGGAGTATAAATGTTACCAATATTTACATATTTCAGATCATTCTCTGATCCAATGTTGTATTTCTCATTGTTAGATAGATCAGATAACCGGTGAACAACTGAGAGGGGGGTGCATCAGTTGTTAACAAATTATAGAACTTTAAGCATTAAAACCTTATTATCGGAATACATAAACCAAATACCAGAATAGTAGATATAACAGTTAAGCATAAATATAATCCACAAAAAATTTACCAACCATCCACAAAAGATAACACCAAGATTTGTACATGGAAATTCTGGTAAAGGGAAAAACCACATTGGGAAGCCTACCCACAGTTAGATAATACTTCTGTAGTAAGTATGTGATTACATAAAGAGGGGCTTGCACATGCAGAAAGGTCAATAGCCTAGAGCACACTGTTCATCACAAAAGGAGCCTCACTAACTACAATCCGAAAAGAAGATTGAGTTGTAAGAATAACATCTCCTATTCTTGAATACAGTTTTGGTTAAGCTTAGTACTGGAGGTCTTAAAACTCTTTCACCAACCCAATTCGATCACCTATGATCAACCAAAACCTCTATATATGATTACAACCTTATTTGCACACAGATAAACCTATATCCCAAAACCCCACATACTATGATCTACAAAGAGATCTTTCATCATATTTATACCAACTCGGGACCTAAACAATTAGGTCAACCACCTAAAAGGTAATACAATAAATTAACAACATAAACCCACAATCCAATGATCAACCAAGTTGACCTAAGACCAAAACAACAAAATCCAATCAATAGATCCAACCAGTAATGCATTAGGATCATCCACCAACATGTTACATAAACTGGTCCATAACCTAGCTAAATAAGATGGCATTAGGTCCAGAACCAAATCCAACACCACCAATCAACAATAATACAAACAAGATAACTGACAACATCCCAAAATCCATTTAGAAGTCACACCAACACCACTTATCACGTGCATCAAAAGATCTTCAACAAATCTCTGTCAGTAGAACCCTTACTGATGACCAAAAGGCTTACTAGAACAAATGATAGCTCCCAAGTCATCAAATCCTGAACCAACTGATCATGATACACATTTGAATAGCATGAATGACACATCCAAACCAATTCCACAAACTGAAGTATTGCAGAGCATACTAGATTAGTATCATAATCCAACCGCTCTACCAAAACCTATCCAAAACTGGTAAACAACCAATATAGCCAGTGTTGCCATCAATGAAAAAACATCAATGCAACACATAATCAATTCCTCCAATTGCCAACAATCTCCCCCTTTGGCATTGATGGCAACACTAGATCTGAAAAACATCCAAGTGCCAAGAAATGCCAAACAAGTCTCTCCCAAAGGAAGACAACCAACAATCTCACATAAGATGATATTACAATAAAGTTAACAAACTCCCCCTGTGAATGATATCCCTGTTAAGCTCTAATCTCTCCCCTTTGACTGATATTCTGTTAAGCTCTATTTTTCACATATATCTGTCCCCATTTGACATTGATGCCAAACATTTGACATGAACATCAAAGAAAAATCATAAATCCACTGAACCACACAGCTGAATACTCCCCCCTGAGTAGTAGCACCAACACATCAATCCAAAATGAATAGTAGCTCTATAAATGTATATGGGATAGATGCCAATCAACATCACTCAGGTCTCTACCAGAGGAGCAGAAACCCCCAATCTTGTTGGAATTGCACACTCCAATGAGAATTGAAGGTGATTGAAGGTGTTGTCATTGATGGCAACTTACCGGCACCAACACCGATAGACACTTCACTGGCAACGACAATAATGTTTACCGACATCTCAGCCGACATGATTTTGATTATTATACTTTGTATTTAATTGTAATATCTTTTTGTAAGCCAACATGGCATATTGTAATAAGACTCATATATAAGTATGAGATCTTGTAGATCATTTTGAGAGATATACATGATAGAGGACAGATATGATAGATATGTAGAGTGAATATTAAGGTAGATTTTGTTGAAGGGTGTATGGTTATTATATGAGCTTAAACCGGTACTGAACCTAGCATAGTAGATGCTATTTTGTAATAGTACATTATATTGGATTCTCATAATCTATTTTGTAAGTCAGTGAGACTTCCTTTTGTATTTGAGCAGTGAGCTCTAGGCAGTTGGCCTTCCTGCATGTGTAGGCACACTCTTGTAAATAATATCCATTCATTGGCTAGTGAGTGAATATTGTGGGTCACAAATCCCACCGAGGTTTTTCCCACACCGGGTTTCCTCGTTAAACATCTTGTGTTATGGTATTCTTTCAATGTTGTCTCTACTGTTCATATTTACTACATTAATTCTTGTTTACCAGTACATTGTTTTGGAATGCAAAATACTTAATAAGGTCAGAAATTCTATTAACCGGTTAGATACTGATTCACCTCCCCCTCTCAGTATCTTTGGGACTATGATCAATCCTAACAATTGGTATCAGAGCCTAATCCTCTATTTTCAAAAGCCTAACAATTTGAGGAAGGTTTTGACACTAGTACAGATGGAAAACTTTAGAAAGAAATTAGAAGGAGCTCTTGTAGACTTTGATGCAAAAAAGTTGAAGAATATCAGATTTGAAGATGATCTGAAGACTACACAAGAATTCATTCAAGGACTTCAAGAGAATCTTACTATTGCTAGAAACAAAAGAAGAGAACTTCATGAAAAAATGCAGAGTGATGATGATGAAAAGGAAACTCTTAATGATCTTGTGAACAAGTTAAGGCAAGAAAACAGTGCTATGAGGAATGAATTGCAATACATGACTATGAGAGACAATGAAGACAGAAAGAAGAATGAAGATGACTTGACTAGGAGACTTGATGATGCTAGAAATGAAAATCTAAGACTCAGTGATGAAAATGATATGTTGAAGATAGATCTGAATCACATGGAACATGATAAAGCTGAACTTATGAGATAGAAGGAATTTTTGGAAAATGAGCTGGCTACTGCAAATCAACACAAAGAGAAATTCAAGAAAAGTTCAGAAGAACTTGATGGTATGTTGAAAAGTCAGAAACCAAATGGAGACACTAATGGACTTGGATTTGAAGTTGGTGAAAGTTTTGGTACTGCAAATAATCATGATCATAGTAAACCGGTAAGACAACCTAATGCCTACAAATTCAATGGGAAATGCTTTAACTGTAACAAATATGCTCATAGAGTAAATCAATGTAGATCTAGAAAAAATTAGAACATTAATGCATCCACCAGTCAATGTTCCAAATGCAAAAAAATTGGTCATAATTCAGAAAATTGCAAAATGAATGTAAGATATTATGTTTGTGGAAGATTTGGATACTTTTCTAATCAACGTAGAACACAAACTAGCATAGGATATGGAAAGGCTATTCAGAAAAACAATGTGATTTGTTATGCTTGTAACAAGATTGGACATATT
Source organism: Cryptomeria japonica (assembly GCF_030272615.1). Classification (NCBI taxonomy): domain Eukaryota; kingdom Viridiplantae; phylum Streptophyta; class Pinopsida; order Cupressales; family Cupressaceae; genus Cryptomeria; species Cryptomeria japonica. The sequence continues at coordinate 289,523,308 of NC_081410.1, forward strand.
GCAAAATTTTGTAGAAGCAAGACCTCACCGCAAATAATAAAGGATCAAGTTTGAAAGACAAAGAGAAGGTTGATGAGGTAAAGAAAGAATTTTAAAGACAATGGATTAGAAAGATAGATTAGAATGTTGATGAGACTATTCCTTCACCAGTAGAACAGAGTATTACTCCACTAGCAGGAGACTTTTCATCCAACTGAAAAGTAACCCTTGGGGGTATTGCAACATTTTGAAAATCATGCAAGTTTACCCCCGCTTTATGGTGAGAAGATGAAATTCTTCTTTACCGGCAGATGTGTTAAGTTTCACTTAACCGACATGCATTTATTGTGGTTGTTGAAGGAAAAGACATAATAAATCACTATTTTTCCCTCTTTTTAATTCACCGAGCATTCAAATTTCCTAAGAGCACAAAAAAACCTGAGCGAAGGCATCCAAAGCTAGAAGTGAAGCAAGTTCTTTCAAGCATCCAAACCTATCAGGAAAATTAAGGTATTTATCAATAGCTTCATCCTCTGCTCCAGAATTCATTGTGAATCCTACTGTTATAGAAGTAATTAAATGCCATAGACCCATTTTCAAGATTATCCCTGAAGTAGCAAAAAAGGATGATACCCTAGGTGCCTTTTCAAAAACCCCTAAAGGAGTTGCATATGCAGAAGACCCTCGAATATATATTCATTGCCACATTGAGGAATTAGGTTTAGAGGAAATCATGAAAATGTATAAAAATGTTATTTGTGATGAAAGTGGAGTTGTGAAACCCAAACATAAGGTTATTGAAACTTTAGGTTTTGTGGAAATCCTTGACATCCTAGAATTTCCTAAGGAAGTAGTAAAGATCATGCTTAGTAGAGTTCATGGTGAATTCTTTTGGCTAGACTCTGTTTGTAAAATCACTAAGGAAGCAGTTAGGGTAGTGACTAGCTTACCCTCCACTGGTAGCAGGCTAGATAAAACTAAGAAGGTTCCTAATAACATAGTGATGAATTTAACAGGTGCAACCTATGACAACAAATCTCTGAGAGTTAGTGATGTAAAGGATGAGAATGTTAGATTTATAAGCATGATCTTAGGATACAAAACCACACATGCAAACCAACTGAACTCAGTTTCTAGTCTATGTATTAAAAGTTCATGTGATATGGTCAACAGTGATGCTAAGATAGATGTATGTGAGTGGTTGAAGGATAAGTTGATTGACAACCTGAAGAAAATCAAAGGAGATAAGAAAGGTACTTTATGTTTTGACAATCTTCTTGTATGCTTAATGCTATATCTTACAAAAGAGGTTCCCGGTATAGGCAAGAAACACTTTGGTTATGACATACCGTAGGCAGACAACTATTATATATCTTGACTGGTATGGGGATAGATAAGGATAACAACATTACTGAGTATTTCCAAGCATTTAAAGCAAAAATGAAAACAAGGGAAAGGTTACTACAAAGCATTGTAGATAAATATGAAAAAGAAATTTGTTTTGTAATTAAGAAAGAAGAAATCTGGATGGAGATAGTTCTTCCTAGAACTGTTTGGGTGACAAAAATGGGATATGAGGCTGATGTAAACATAATTGAAACATATGCCAAAGCCCTACTAGCAGCCCCTAGAGAACTGAAAGAAAAGGTTTTTGGAAATGCACAATCAATAGAGAGTGGTGTGAAGACACTTAAACAAAGGAAGAGAAGAGAAAAATATATAAGAAGTTCAACCAAGTAGGTCAATGAAATAAAAGAAAACATAATGAATATCATTGGTATCAAGGAAAGTGACTTAGAAGGACTACAACTGGAGGCTCATCTCTCACAGGTTGGTACATCCTCGAAAAGTGAAAACCCTGCAAAATTCAAAAGAGTTGATAGGAAGAGAAAACCCTCATTGGTACCCTCTCCTCCTCTAAATAAAACTGGGACAACAAGGCAAAAGCAACAAACAATGAGGCCACCAGCTAAGAAGCTGACACCTAGAAAGAGAAAGAAAAAAAAGTTTATATCACCACTAGACAACCTACTAAATGAGATAACAGATGATGGAAACTTATCTAATGTTATCAGATTATATGATACATTTACCAATGAGGAGAAATAAATTATAGAGAATAGCATCATCTTACACCTTGATATTTATAAGAAAGTTTTAATAGAGGTTGTAGATGATTTTCCTAGTGATTTATATAGGCGGCTAGATGCTAAAAGGATAGCTATTATGAAACTTGACAAGAAAATCAAAATTGAGAAACTACTTGCCGTACATCTTGTAAAATCAGTTGAGGAAATTGATGAGTTGATTAGTGAAGCAAACATAATAGTCTTTTCAAGTGGACACCGGCATGTAAGTCTAATGGTCGATAGGGTTAATGGAATTTCAGAAGAGACAACTGACAAATGGGATATTTTCTTTGTTGAGAAAGAAAAACAAGAAGAACTTAATAGACCTAAAATTTTTAAGGTATATCAAAAGGACAAAGGAAAAGGAAAGGTAGGTGGACTACCAAATATAAAAGTTACTAATAACCTACCACCACCATCAGTTACTCTATGGTACAGTCTGACAGTACATCGACTACTGAGAATGTGGAAACACCACATGAGGATACAAACCCTGAGTTTGAAATTTTGTATACTATGAACATAGACACTCAGGAGGTTAATATTGTAGTTGAAAAAGAAAGGACAAAGGAAAATAAAAATGATGTTGCTACTAAGCAACAACTTGATAATATTGAGATTGGGATTTAGGAAGAACAAACTGAGCATACAATTGATCACTTGGTTAGTGGCATGGTTACTGACAATACTATTGATGCAAGAATTGAGAAACCAATAGAGTCAAAGATACCAACAATAGAGAATAAAGAGAAACCAACTGCGTCACTGGTAATGGACAATGCAGGAAAACAGACAGAGAAACTGGTAGTGGATACCACTGAAAAACCATAAGAAAAATCAGCTGACAACACTATGAAATAGGTAGAGAAACAGGTTGAGAAATAGGTACACACAGAGACAGTGCCATCCACATCTACTAAGAAGCCAAAACCTTTGCTAATAGATATGCATACACAAACTAACCCTCCAGAGGTTGAGGCAAGCAAAGTAATTGCTCCTATCGGCAACATTGAGATTGTGAAGGTAATTGGACAGTCATCCAGTACTTCTATGACATAATTCAAACCAACCAATGTGACTGAAGTACTCTTAGATTCTATTAAGAAAATTACTGATTGTAATGCATTGGCTTATAAGGCTATAGATGACACAATACCTATTCTTACATTGATTGCACCCAAGTGTAATGTAGATAATAAGGATTCTTTGAGTTAGTTAGACACATTGTCTAAATACATCATCGACAATATACTGATTGTAGATCAAATAAATGAAAAAACATTTAAAGAAAAAATGGACAAGGAAAAAGAGAAATTATTTAGAGAAACAATAAAGAAGTGTACGGAACATATTGATACCCTCTTACCGACACTGAACAAAACAATTATGGAGTTCAAGGAACTGTACAAAGACACCTGTAAGACTAATCTTTTGATAGTGGATATCGATAAGGAAATCAGCAAAGTGCAAAAGGAAATTAATGACATAGCTAACAATTTCATTGGTTCATCTAAACCAATATTAGTTATTGAGCAAGAAATTATTGGATTTGAAGAGAAACTTGAGAAGTTAGAGAAGGAAAAAGAAAGGTTAAAAGGAAAAGAAAAAGAGCTTAAATGCAGACTCAGTCCAAAGTTGGATAACCTCATCTCTCTACAGAAAGAGATCTCTGAGGCACTTATTCAAGGGTAGAAGACACCGGAAGAGAAAATGCATCATCTCACCAGTACAATTTAGAGAGCAGAGGTAGCTTTGAAGGATAGCAATGGGTTTACTCAGAGTTTGAACTTGGTCTTAGCAGACTTAGTCCAGATTGTAACCAATTGGTTACAAGGTTCTAGCTAAAAACTGCACTTATTTGACAGATTTTTGACAACCTTTGTCATTGATGTCAAAGTGGGAGTAATAGAATTGAGAAAAATGACTTGCAGAAGAGATCATTTGCTAAGGGGGCGCACACAGTTTTGGTAAGATTTTTGGACTTCATTTTTGGGATAGATTTTTGGATTTTTCTCATGAGTGTTGCCATCAATGCCAAAGGGGGAGATTGTTGGCATTGCACACTCCAATGACAATTGAAGGTGATTGAAGGTGTTGTCATTGATGGAAACTTACCATCAACCTTGTGGATATCTTTAGGCACCGACACCGGCACCGACAAACACTTCATCGACAACAACAATAATGTTTACCGACATCTCAGCTGACAGGATTTTGATTATTATACTTTGTATTTAATTGTAATATTTTTTGTAAGCCGACATGGCATATTGTAATAAGACTCATATATAAGTATGAGATCTTGTAGATCATTTTGAGAGATATACATGATAGAGGATAGATATGATGGATATGTAGAGAAAATATTAAGGCAGATTTTGTTGAAGGGTTTATGGTTATTGTATGAGCTTAAACCGATACTGAACCTGGCATAGAAGATGTTGTTTTGTAGCAGTACATTATATTGGATTCTCATAATCCATTTTGTAACTTAGTGAGACTTCCTTTTGTATTTGAGCAGTGAGCTCTAGGCAGTTGGCCTTCCTGCATGTGCAGGCACACTCTTGTAAGTAATATCCATTCATTGGCCAGTGAGTGAATATTGTGGGTCACAAATCCCACTGAGGTTTTTCCCACACCGGGTTTCCTTGTTAAACATCTTGTGTTATGGTGTGCTTTCTATGTTGTCTTTACTATTCATATTTACTGCATTAATTCTTGTTTACCAGTAAATTGTTTTGGAATGCAAAATACTTAATAAGGTTAGAAATTCTGTTAACTGGTTAGATACTGATTCACCCTCCCTCTCAGTATCTTTGGGACTATCATCAATCCTAAGAAAAATTATAAATCCACTGAACCACATAGTTGAATACCCCTCCTGAGTAGTAGCACCAACACATCAATCCAAAATGAATAGTACCTATGTAAATGCGCATTGGACAGATGCCAATCAACATCACTCAGGTCTCTATCAGAGGAGTAGAAACCCCTAATCTATCTTTGAAGTACTCAAATGATTCCTTAGGCAAAGGTTTAGTGAAGATATTTGCAATCTTCTCTTTAGTGTTCACATGAACTAGTCTGACTTCATTTTCTTCCACTGTCTCCTTCATAAAGTTATACTTGATAGATATGTGCTTTTTCTTAGAATGAAATACCAGATAATTTGATATGTCAATAGCAATAGAGTTATCATAGTTAATAACTATCGGTTCATTACAGTCCACCCTTATATCCTTCAACATTTTCTTCATCCATAGAACTTGTGTACAGTTAGTATCAACAATAACATACTTAGCTTCAACAATAGATAAAGAGGTACATGATTTCTTCTTGCTAATCCATGAAACAAGTTTCTTTCCAAGAAAGAAAGCTCCACTAGATGTGCTCTTTTGGTCATCAACATCTCCAGCCCAATCAACATCTATATATGCACATAATGTAAAATCATTATTTTCAGGATACCGCAAACTATATTTAGTTGTTCCTTGCAAATACCTAAAAATCCTTTTCATCGCACTCTCATGATACTTTCTAGGATCACTCTAATATCTTGATACAATACAGACTACATTCATTATATCTGGTCTAGTCTGAGTTAGTTATAACAAATGTCCAATCATAGACTTGTACCTGTAGACACCTAAAATTGTCCAGTCTAATTAAATAAATATTTTTATTTATTTAATTATTTAAGCCTAATTTTTCTATTAATTGAATAAATATTTATTTATTTAATTAATTCATTTATCCTCTTCTAGCCTTATTTCTCATTTAAATAAATACATTTATTTATTTAAATTATCCTTTTCCATCAGTTAAATAAATACTCTTATTTATTTAATTGATCCCATTTCCTCTATTAATTAAATAAATCTTTATTTATTTAATTAATTCATTAACCTTTTCTACCCATGACACATGTCATTCATCTCTTAATTCCTACACTATCTACCCTCATATTATTTTCTTATTTTCTCTACCTACCCTCTAATCCTAGCCGACCATCTATCTTTTACACCTCTAAATCTTATCCCTCCATTTCTTATAGTGTCTTCTATATAACAAGATACTCTTTTTCATTATCAACCCTATTCTATTCAATTAGCTAAGCACTCCTGGACTAGCATTCAAACTTTCATATGCAATCAAGCCTACTTGAAACCACATTTCTGTTCTTTTTTTGAGCTCTTGTGTACACATAAAATCTAAGAGCAAATATATCAAGCAAGATCAATGGAGATAAGAAGAATGGAGATCCAAACCCTATTGGACATATGATGGTATAATCTTTGTGATTTGTTGATTTGCATTATCTTAGTTAATCTTCATATCTTATGGTGGATCTTTGTTGTTGTTAGGCTAGGGTTTCATGGTTGAATCTATTTCAGTCTTTTAATATTGTTGTTTCCATTTTTACCATAAACATTTTGGAATGCCTAGTGGGACCCTTGTCCCTTTTGTATTTAACATCTTGGTTGCAGATTTTATGCTTTTGAAGTTGTAGATCTAACATTTCCAACAACATTTCGACATTTTTGCGTCTGCACATTTTGGAACCATATTTTTGCTTTTCTGCGGCATCTGTGAACCTTTGAATTGTGTCTGTGTTTCTAACAATATTTTCATTTTCCAGATTGCAGGATTTCATTATAAGCACGTCTGTGGGCAATTTAATCATGTCTATGAGATCTAGTCGCATTTGTGATCATTTTAATCACGTCTATGTCTTATAGGATTTTTTGTTTTGCATTTTTTTGCAGAAACATGTCCGTGAGGTGTTAAAACACGTATGTGTTATGGAACCGCATCTGTGTAGGGAAGAATCACATATGTGTTAAAAAAAAAAAATTATTTTATTTATTTATTTATTTCTCATTTAGGGTTTTCATTTTGTCTTGCATTTAATGTTTCAGATCTAGTTTATTTGAGCTAATATCTTGTGATCTAGCTAATAAATTGGTACAACTTGTCCTTGAAGCAACACATGTTGTCGAAGGCCGCTATTTCACAAAGTCTTTTGGATTTAAAAATTACCTAACTTGTGTGCTTGCAAGAGGGGTATTATTGCAAAACTACTAACAATTCTTTGTTGCAAAATTTTGGCAAGGGTTTTTTATCTTTATTGTGTGCCTTGTTTTCATAGATTACCAAACACTTAAATTGGTGCACTAAAATTGTACCAGTGTCTTTTGTGTCTTGGGCAATAGGCTCTTTTTGTTTAATCTCTAGAAGGCTTGCCTCCCCGTGTGGTCATTAAGACTACTAGTGAGGAGGGAACGACCCAAGTGGTAGCAAGGAAAACCCACCTCTTCTGAACTACTATAAATAATTATATCCATGGTGAAAGCCATGGGTAACATGTGCTAATTAGTTCATATCGACACTATCTCCCCATAAACCCATTTGATCAAATTTATTTGATCAGTTGTAGGGCATAACCCCTACCGATTGGGAGCCTTCTATATTTACAGATCTAAAAGTACCGCATGTATGGCCACACAAGAAGATGCCCTTACTAGCACCTTTTGTTTTAGAAAGTCAAAAACCTTCTAGTTGTTGGGGTAGGAGGTTGGCCCTCTGGAGTGGCCCATACACATACGGTTCTTAGTAGAGATACAAATTTCACCAGGGGGAGTTTTCGTGGGGACTAATGCTTGGCTGCCCTAAAGAAGTGAGTGTCGAGGGTGGAGCCAGTGGGGTCAAGCATCTAAGTATCTACTCTGAATAGCGTAGCCTTGGGGGAAACCCCATGTGGGATCAACAACTATTGTCCTGGCCAACCATAAGAGTTTTGCTTGTCTTCTTTTAAACATTCAAACAATCAAGACCAAACATTAAAACATTGTGTCTTTTGTGTCTTTAAGTGTATGCAAAACATTTATACATCAAACAAAACACTTCTTTTTGAGTCATTTTGAGTCTAAACACTTGCAAACATTGTGTCCTCTTGTCACGAAAAAATAGTCAAAAATTTAGATTTGAGTACAACAACAACTTTACACATTAGAAAAAAATTACACTTAGTTTCTGGAAGCGCGTTTGTGTAGTGTTCAACGACGTCTGTGTCATTTAATTGCATCTATGTAGGACAAAAATGCATCTGTGTCATCATAAACAAAATTGTATTTACAAAATCTCAAAAACGCGTATGTGCAGTGTTCAAACACACCTTTGTCCTTTAATTGCGTCTATGAAGTATGTAGGAACGTCTATGTTCAGAATTGAAAAAACACTTACAGTCCAACAAACAAGAGCAGTTAGTTTCAGACTTATTAAGCTTCCTAGGTTATCTCTTCGGATTTTCATCTAGAATTCAACCTATTTTGGGTCTTCCAAAGTCCATCATTGCTTTACACCTTGCATTACATTCACATTTGTCTAAACTTGAGTCAAAAGTTCAATTGCTTGTCCTCATCTTACTTTGTCAACACACTACATACAACAACATTTTTCTAAGTGGTCCCTCATCAAGATCTATCACCTTTGGGTTTCATTTGGTCTTACTTAGAGTCAAGGTCAACTTACCTCATCAAGAGAAACTATCATCTCTTTGGAAGCCACACCTACTCTACTACATACATACTTGGTCTTACACTTTGGACATTGCAATTACACTTTAGTTTCATTTACATTCCATCCAACTCTTGGTCTTCCATACTCTTTCCATTTTCATCTAGTCTCACACACCTTGGTGAAGACCTAGTTCATGGTTGAAACCCGTTCCCAAAAATATAGGAGATAAGCTAAAGAGGTTCAAGAGTCCACAAACATGAGTGCCTATGAGTATGATAATTATATCTTCTTTAATTCTGATCATACCACATTACCTGACACAGATACTTATAGAAACATTCACAATTTTGAGAACATCGATAACACAAACACCAATGATACACATAATGACAATACAGACAACTTTTCCATACATTCAACAGAAGTGGAAGACTTCATCATGGATCTCCATTTTAGTAGATTGGTTGAGGAAATTATGAGAAGAGAGACAATATTTTCTACAAGTGATGGCACAACGTGGAACTAAGATACCTCATGATTTTGACATGTCTCAAATAGTGGAAAATTGACCTATGTAAGAAACTCAACTCAACATGGATCAAAGGAGGCCTAATAGTGGAGGTACTAGAGGACCACATTTCATGCCTGAGTCACCATCATCCTTGTTTCAAAAACTTGAGGTCCCAAATACATAGGGTCAAGCTTCTGATACTCATGAAAGAGCATCTCATGAACAACTCCATCTACGTAGACCATTACGAAAGTCTTATGCAAATAAATACACTTAATTGCATACTAATGCTAAGGACCAACCTCCAAAACAATTAGATATCCAGAGGAATGCTCAAAATTTGAACACAAGAAAACCCCATGTCAAATTTGGGGGCAACACACTAGAACAAACTCATGACATTCCTATAGAATATGATATACATGGACAAAGCAGATATTTCATTCCTCATTATGACTCTATACCAGGTGGTTCCTATACACAACATCATTATAGACCTCCTCCATATGAACATGTTTATGATCAATACCATCCATACATGCAGTATGATCCTCCTCCACTCGGTGGCTTAGGAATGGGATATGGTCCAAGAAGTCGGTCTCCACTTAAGAGCAATTTGAATAGCAAATAAAGGACTTGCAAAATAAAATGGAGGATATAAATACACCAAAGCCAACTTACACAATGTGAGACATATGTCCCTATCCATTTGACAAAAGCATTCCAATGCCTCTTTTTCCTACACATTTTGTGATGCCAAATTTTGATAAGTACAGAGGCAAACAAGACCCTAAGGCGCATATAAGATAGTTTTTCACAACTTGCATTGAGGTAGCATCAAAAGAAACATACTTGATGAGATTGTTCTCACAAAGCTTAGGTGATCAAGCTATGGAATTGTTCTCACAACTTCCACCTCGAATGAAGTCATGGGGTGACTTAGCGGAAGCTTTCATACAACATTTCTCATACAACATAGAAACAGACATATCAGTCACCACTTTTTGCAACACCAAGAAAAAGGATGGGGAGTCATTTTCATCATTCTTACAAAGATGGGGGAATTTAGCCAGTAGATGCTCTTGTGAAATTCCACAAAAACAAATGGTAGAGATGTTCACACAGAATGTCCACAGAGAAATTGGTTATGACTTAAGGAAAGCTTGTTTGTCCACTTTCAAGGACGTCATTGATAAAGGCTTAGCGAAGAAGGTCCTAATTGAAACATGAGTAATTAAGACATTCAAAGAAAACAAAGAGGATTTTAAAGGAAAATACAAGCCACAATTTTGGAACAAGAACAAGAACACAGTAAATGATGGCATTGTCGATGCTAACACAGTGAGACCCAAAATCATTCTTTCTGGATCAAGTTCTACAAACAACCAAGTGAATACTCAAACAACTTCAAAACCATGAAGAAAATATATCCCATTGGGAGAACCACTTGAGTCAGCTTTCAAGAAGCTAGTGGCAAACAAGATAATAACAATTCCAGACAATCCTCCATATGAACCAAAGGTCAAACAAAATTGGTGGAATGATGATGAGTACTATGAATAGCACAAGAGAAAGAGACATAAAATAGGGAATTTCCATTAGTTGAAGAACATTATACATGATCTTATTGATAGAGGTGACATTAAGATCAAAGGATATACATCCAATCAAGAACATGAGATGTTTAAGGAACCATTACCTAAACATGACAAGGGAAAATCCAAAGCCACAGATGAGCAAAACAACTATACCAGAGCATCCTATAACTATGATTCAACTGATAATCACATTTTGATGGACAATTATGTCTCTACCATTATCATAAAGGACAAAATGCTTAAAAATTCTACCCAAAGACCCAAAGTTGTCCTGAAAGGCATTGGACCTTCTTTTGAATCTATCTCTGAATGTAATGTCACAACTCGTTGAGGTAAAGTCACTCTACAAGGCGCTCTAGCTAAAACCACCATTTCCTCATTGGCCAAACCTGAGTACTACCTAGTAGAACAATTAGGGAAGACACCCACACTTATCTCAATCCTAGAACTGTTGCGTATCTCTCCTTCTCATAAAGCCATGCTTGATAAAACTTTGAGAGAAACCTCTATCTCCATTGATCTAAACGTGGACCAGTTACAAGCCATGGTGGGATACCTTTCCGTTCCACATTCCCTTACATTCACTAAAACTGACAACGCTTCTGTAAGCCAACCACATAATGCACCTTTACACATTGAAGCCATCCTACACAAACACCAAATAAAACGAGTCCAGATAGATGGAGAAGCCGATCTCAATATATGTACATTGAATACTCTTAAGCAATTGGGATATTCTGAAAACATTGTGAATGCTAAAAACAAAATTACCATCAAAGCATATGATGACGAAGAGCATTCATCTAAAGGAAGAGTCACCTTACCTCTTAGAGTAGGGCCAATTACTAAGGATGTGGTTTGTCAAGTCCTTGATCCAGATCTCACATACAACATACTCTTGGGATGCCCATGGATTAATGAAATGAGAGTTGTTCCCTCAACATATCATCGATGTATCAAGTTTCCACACAATGGAGTTAAAGTAATAGTTAATGGTGATCCTAACCCATTCATATATTGCAACAATCTGTGACCTAGATCAAAAATAACAATACCAATCAATCAAAAGGATATTCCTTCATCAGCATATGTGGATCTAGAATCATTGAAAGCTTCTACATCAAAACAAATAGAGGTCAAAGAAAAATTCAAGGTTAAATATATAGGATGTGGTGAGTATATCTTTCATGTTGATCAACTCCCACTATCTCCTAACACATTTAGTCAACAGGAACAATCTACAAATAATTTGTAGTATCAAGGAAATGAGTGTGAGCGACATAGAGTTGTGGCTACTAAGTCTGAATGCAAATCTCCTCTAGTGGTGCAAGCATCTCTTGATATCAATAGTCCTAAGAGTGGTTCCATCGAATAATCTATTGAGCATATCACCAGTCCTCTTGAGAACTCACATAACTTTACCATATCATCCACTCATTCCATTTCCACTCTTCTCCTAGAACTAAATCAACAAGAATTACAAAAACCCTTACTCATTGGGGATAAAAAATCAAGCTTTGAAAAGAAAAATCTAAAAGTAAAAAATAAAGAGAAGTCCTTCAGTCCAAATCAAAATTAAAATCTATTGGACTCTACAAAAATCAAAGTAAAGGATAAAAATCCTATGAAGAAAAAAGAGAAAGAGAAGATCTCCCCTAATATCAAAATAACTGGGGGCAAAAGTTCTAATATTCCAAATCAAAAATCATACTTGTTGATCCTAAGTCTCCATCATGTCATGATACTTTCACTTCTTTTCGCAATCATAAGCCTTCATAACTCATCCATTTGTTCCACACATCCTTTCCCTTCTAGCAATACATCATGGACCTTTAATGGAGCCTCCTTGAAGGACTTTGTTATCAGGGATGCCCAAACTTCTTTAGGTGACACGAATATGGGACTGTGTAGTCCACACACTAGTAATTCTATTCTAGTTCCTTTATCAAGAAAGATAGTTACTTAAGCTACACATAATTTAGTCAAGGAACATTGCAGATATAATCATAAGGTAAAGCCTTGTACATTTGAGGTGGGTGACTTAGTTCTCAAGGAAAATCCTAAAAATCAGCAAGACAAAGAGAAGAAGGGCAAGTTCGAACCAAATTGGCTTGGTCCTTACATCATCATAGTAGCCTATGGATCTAGTGCATATAAGCTCTCAACCACAAAGGGCAAATCTTTGGAGGATCCTATCAACAACATGCACCTTTGCAGGTTGTACACATAGCTCTTCAGAATATCAAAAACACAAAAAAACAAAAAAAATACAAAAAAATCATCACTTGGTGAAAACCTGGCAAACAGACGCCTTGTGACACAAAAAAAATCAAAAAAATCAAAAAAAGTAAAGAGAAATAATTTTATCCAACGATGAAAACCACTTCAGTGGTGCCCTGGGCAAATACCAAGGTGAAAATTGGGTCACTGGCACCATGCGTAGAGACATTGCTCCTCCCTCCTTCAGGATTGAATCTCATCCTTTCACTTTGCACACACTCACAACCTATCCATCCATAATAACCTTACCCACTCCCATCATGGCTTGTTATTGATCTACCTAAGATTGGTTAGCCATTCATAATAATCCCTCATTTTCACCCCTTTCCATCCATAATAAATTAGCTCCTATATGTGGCTAAGGAAAATCCTATATCTAGTGATGGGTGTGGAACTAAGAGTATCCCATGTTCTGAGGAGTGCAATTTCTTCCAATTTTCTTCAGTCTATCCGTGCACAATCCACAATAAATAAACACTTGCATCACAGATGTGCAATAAAGTTCCATCTTCTTCACAATGAAGTATCAGTTTCATGGATTCAACCAATTTCAGATGAGACACAACAACAATGGGCTTTAAAAAATCAAATCTTTCAACAAACTCAGACAACATTATGGTTCAATGCTATCTATCCTTTTGTGAAAGTAAACATTGTGACCACAATCAAATAGACTTATACAAGTGACAAAAGACACTAAACTTGAGGACTACAGTGGATGTTGGTGTCGAGTCTTGGTTTTCTTTTGATTTTATCTTTTGGTGACATGTCTTTTAGCTTTTCCAGGATGTCTCTGACTAGAGATTTTATCTCCAGGATGTCTTTGACTAGAAAGGCGAGGATTGGGTATCATCATTTATTTTTCTTTGTTATTTGTGGATTGTCTCTTAGTAATGCTATGACTTGTCCAAGGATATGAGGACACTATGAATTGAGTATGAATTGGGGCATTCTTTATTTGCGACTGTCTGATCTCCATGCAAAAGTACAATGACTTTCTGGGTTGAACATATACCTCGATTGTCATAACCTATTTGCCATAATAAAGCTCAATGATAATAATAGCACAAGAATCTCTTTCACTTCCATATCTTCTATCTTCCATCCCCCTTTCTTGATTGACCTTCATCATCCTTCTTGAGTTTGTGTAGCCTCCTATCACATGACTGAGTATAATGACACGCCAAATTTTTTTTGCATTTAATATAGTTTAGACCTGCATTACCACATGTTAACATTTCATACATACATATAAATTTCACAATTGCACCATATCCTGCACACAACACATGTTAGCACATCATGCATTCTCATCATGTAAATAGTTATTTGCATTATCATATTTATCTACATTTTGTACATTCATATTTATATTTGCATTTGCATAACATTTAAAAAACATAAAAGAACAAAAATATTGCATTCCATCATGCACATATTTGCATCCATATCATAAGCGTCACATAGAAACATGCATCATATAGAACCAACATCACATAGGTACACATGCATATAGATGCCACAAGGATGAATCATCTCATATATAAATCTCAAAATCATAAGTGTCATGATACAATGATGTCAAAATACATATGGCTACAAAATCACCCAAAGGTGTCTACATCATCATACAAACATGGTACAAAAACTAATACATAGGGAGCCCTCTAAGGCTATTATGAACTCCCTCCCTTGGAGCCAGCTAACCTCGACAGAGTCTGGGCCCTAGAAGGACCCATCCCAAAATCATCTCTCTTGCCCCCTCTATCTAGTGGTAGTGGAGGACCCATGACCCCATCGCTAAATGCCTATCTCCTGTCTCTCCCTCTAAAGGTCATTGTCGTCCGTGATGGTCTCTGGAAGCTCCTAGTCTATTGATCTGGTGGTACCAATTCATAGTAAAAGTCTCTCTAGTAGACTATCTCCACCCCTACCCGTAGAACATAGGCATATCCGGCCCCTGTGTCCTTTGTTGCCTACCTGCCTGCCCTTAGTGCTGTCTCAGCCTCCATATAGAACTGAATAGCCTGATCCCTCTCCTACTCGGTGTCCCTCAGCTGTCTCCTAAGTCTAGTTGTGTCCCTCTCCAGATCTTGGATCTCATCTACCTATCTCTGTCAGATCTCCCTCAAGGATAGTAGCTCATCCTCCTCTCCTCCCTCACCCTGTCCCTATGGCTGCTCTTGTCCATGTCCCCATCCCTGTACCTATCTAGGACCCTATGTTGCTAGCACCTCTAAAGGCAATCCACCTCTACCCCTCACTACATGAGCCTATCTCTCCTCTCCACCCTCTCTCCTCTGAGCCACTCTCCTCTCTACCACTGTGCCCGACCTCCATCGTCGGCCTCTGCCTTGACCATCTCCACTATCATCTCCATCACCTCCACCATCACCCTCTATTGGCTCCCCTAGATTCATTAGCCATGGAAATGGATGCTCTGCCCAGTATGCAGTGTACTCTACATCCATCCTTGTATCCTCTACATCTGCCCAAATGTCCCAATGCATCAAAACCATCTCCTGCATCTATGTCACATCCTGATCATAAGACAATAATGGCACTAAATGCACCTCATCCCTCACTATCCGTGCATACATCCCCGACCCCCGTGGAATCCACTGTATCCTGCCAAACTGTCTGCATACCCTATCTATCAACTGCCTCTCAATAATATATGGTATCCGCCCAATCAGATACCTACTCCTGAACACATATGGAAGCTCCACTGCATCATCCTCCCACTCCCCACAGTCTCGGTGAGGCCTCCATACCACATTGTCTACCTCATCGATCACTCGATGCCAATACTATAGCCTCCCAATCCATGGCTGAGAAGTAATCATATCATATAGGTGTACATAGCTGCACCCATGTCCTCTTCCTCTAAATTGTATCGGTCATGTAATTGACAGATGCTTATACGCCCATACCTCCAACAGTGTCACTCTGCATCCTAATCCTAGTGATCCATGATATACAAACTGATGCAGCTCATAATACAAGTGTGCCAGCACACACGACCCCCATGCAAACCTGGTGTGCTTAGTCACTAATGTCTCTAGAGTCCTCCCCCATCACATCCAACCCTTGTGTCGCCCTATCCAGATAGAGGAATCCACTTATCACTCCTTCCTGCACTGATGGTAGTGATAATCCTGTCACTGTCATGGTGTCCCAAGCCACATGTCCTACCCGCATCTCCAATCCTGGATCCTAAAACACTCATCTTGGTGCATCCGTGTCTCCCTCTTGATCATAAGAAACCAACTCCCCATCAATCAGTATCTTCAGTATCCTATACACATCCTCCAAGATGACTATCATCTCACCCATCAGCAAATGAAATGTGCATGCCTCTGAGTTCCATCTTTCAGCTAATGCAGTCAACAATCCCATGTTTGCCCAAAACTTAGGCATATACATAATATATCACAATCCCATAACCTCTACTACTTCTCTATCCTCGAATGTCAGCTCAGGTCATAAACTTTGAGTTGAAGGAAATCTCTCTCGTGACTCCAGCATCAGTAGGTCCTCCTACAATCAAGCAAAGTAACTATGTCAATCCTAGTAGTACTCACTATTCATCACAAAGTGCTGCTTTTTATCCTAGTTGTTATATCTATCATATGACACTGTCTCCTAGTGGTACTCCTTGTTCATCACAAAGTGCTACTTTTTATTCTAGTGCTTATATCTATCATATGGCACTCTATCCTAGTAGCATTCCTTGTTCATCACAAAGTGTTGTTTTTATCTTTTAGGGCACCTACTTGAGTGTATCCTCTTGAGTAGCTTATCCAATTGACAACATATGTTCTATAATAGAGTTGTCAATTTCAACTGAATCCAATTGACAACGTATGTTCTATCATAGAATTGTCAATTTCTATGGTACTCCCTATTCATCACAAAGTGCCTCGATCTATCCTATCCTAGGGCCTTTGCTTGAGTGTATCCTCTTGAGTAGTTTCCTAATTGGCAATGTATGTTCTATCACATAATGGTCTATCCTAGCCTTATCTATTATCCTAGTCTTCCCTAGAGGACTTTCTTGAGTGTATCATCTCAGGAGCTTATCCAATCGACAACGTACGTTTATCACATAATTGTTGATTCGACCTTGAAGACATAAATGTGCATTCATGACACAAACGCGCTTGCATATTTCACAAATGCACCTTTCTTGCACAGACGCACCTGACACCCATAGATGTGCCTCTTCTATGCACAGACACACATATCCTACATACACGTGCCTTCACTGTACAAAGCACTCGCATTGAACATAAATGCTATTGAAATCATAGACATGCTTAAACTTTACATAGACATGCCTAGCCTACCCAGACGTGTCGGCACCAATGCAGACACACCTTAGCATTTTTTACCCCGCTTGACATTTTTTTCGACATACCTAATGCACATTTATTTCTCTACCTAACATGCATTTATAACAAAAATTAATGCAACAAGGTACAAGGAGGTTTTGTGGTACTTATAGGCTCTCCTGCATCTGCTGGCCTGTGATATCGGTGAACGCAATCGAATCTATGCACCAATGCCATCATTGCTTCCTGCTGACTGCTCTCTACTCTCTCTGCGCTGTGATCTCTTAGGTGTGTGGATGACAATGAAGATATTTTCCCTTGTAGTCTATTTTATAGACTACCCTAACCCTCATCTCTCGATCCAGTCTTCTTTATCCCATGACTCTGTCACTCTATCCTATCTTGTCAGTCCTTTCTCGCCTTTCTTTCTTATCGAGAGATTGTCTACGATCTTTTCAGACATTTTCATCTAATCTCTTGAGGGGGAATCATTCCCATCTTGGGGCAACTTTGTATCAGTTCATCTTATCTTCTTTGAAACAACGCGAAAAGCTGCATTGTCTCAAAGAGGAGAAAAATGTAGACATCTAAAATTGTCTAGTCTAATTAAATAAATATTTTTATTTATTTAATTATTTAAGCCTAATTCTTCTATTAATTTAATAAATCTTTATTTATTTAATTAATTCATTTATCCTTTTCTAGCCTTATTTCTCATTTAAATAAATACTTATTTATTTAATTAATCCCATTTCCTCTATTAATTAAATAAATCTTTATTTATTTAATTAATTCATTAACCTTTTCTACCCATGACACATGTCATTCATCTCTTAATTCCTACACTACCTACCATCTTATTATTTTCTTATTTTCTCTACCTACCCTCTAATCCTAGCCGACCATCTATCTTTTACACCTCTAAATCTTATCCCTCCATTTCTTATAGTATCTTCTATATAAGAGGATACTCTCTTTCATTATCAACCCTATTCTATTCAATCAACTAAGCACTCCTCGACTAGCATTTGAACTTTCATGTGATCAAGCCTACTTGCAACCATATTTCCATTCTTTGTTGAGCTCTTGTGTACACATTAAATATGAGAGAAAATATATCAAGGAAGATCAACGAAGATAAGAAGAATGGAGATCCAAACCCTATTGGACATGTGATGGTATAATCTTTGTGATTTGTTGATTTGCATTGTCTTAGGTAATCTTCATATGTTATGGTGGATCTTTGTTGTTGTTAGGCTAGGGTTTCATGGTTGAATCTATTTCAGTCTTTCAATATTGTTGTTTCCACTTTTACCATAAATAGTACCTTGTAGGATTTACTGGTGCTGATACATCTATCTTAGTCAATTTCTCACTTATAACCATAGTTGAACCAACTCGTTTAGAATTTTCCATACTAAATTTATTCAACAACTCCCTAGCATACTTAGTTTGACAGATGAAAATACCTTTATCAATCTGAGTAATATGCAAACCTAAGAAAAAATTCATCTCTCCAATCATAGATATCTCAAATTCATTCTTCATATTATCAGAGAATTTCATACATAACTTATCCTCACCTCTAAAAATGATATCATCAACAATCAATATGTCATCATCTGTGATCTTATAATATAAATTACTGATAGCATTACCTTTAGTGAAACCAATCTTCAAAAGATATTTATCCAATCTTGCATACCAAGCTCTAGGGGCTTGTTTCAATCCATATAAAGCTTTCCTTAACCTGCAAACCATGTTTTTGTCATCTGAAAGTAAAAATCCATCAGACTGCTCAAAGTAAACTTCCTCTTCAAGATCTCCATTCAGAAATGCATACTTAACATCATTTTGATAAACCTTGTAGTTCTTATGGGCAGCATAAGCAAGAAACAATCTCATAGCTTCAATCCTAGCTATCGGAGAAAAAGTCTCATCATAATCAATTCCTTCCTTCTGAGAATATCCTTTACAAACCAATCTAGCCTTATTCCTCACAACTTGTCCATCTTCATTCAATTTATTCCTAAGAACCCATTTAGTCCCAATAACATTCTTATTTTTAGGCCGAGGAACTAAAGTCCATGTATTATTGTTTTCTATCTAATCTAATTCCTCTTCCATAGCTTTCATCCAACATTCATATTTACATGCTTTAATTATTGCTACCATTTCAATTTGAGAAATTAAACATACCTCATCAGCTGCCATACCTTCTTCTTGTCATCACTCCTTTATTCTTGCCTCCAATGATTTGATCTTCTGAATGATTTAAGCTAACATACTTAGGAGTCTTTTGATTTTTTGTTTCTCTGCTATGATCTTCAGTTACTGTTGAATTTTTTGATATTGTCGAAGTAACTGGTTCAACATTCTATTGTGGTGTAGGTGCTACCGGTTCTCTGTCATAAGTTTTGATTTGACTTCCGTTCATCTCATCCACCTTAACATTAGTGCTCTCCATAATTCTCTACAATCTTTTGTTATATCTATATGCTTTTCTTTCGTTAGAATTGTAATACCTTAAAATTGGTCATCTAAACCATGGGCCCCTAATATCGACAACATCACCAAGGTCCTAACCAAAGGCAATTAAATCAATCTTGAGCACATTATTAATTCTTTAATCATCAAATGTCACATGGAAAATCAATTACTCAATGAATCATTTTGATCAATTATCCTATTTTAATTTATTAAATATCCTTGCATATTTAATTAATTAATAAATTTGCCATTACTCATAAAAAAGGAATTAATTGATTACATAAGAGGAATTAATTACAAAGCAAGAGTTGAATTGAAAATAAAATAAAATAATTGAATTGAGAGATAAATCAAACTTGAGATATTATTTCTTTTTCTAAATTAAGAACTTGAAATTAGAAAAACAATTAATTGAATTATTTATCATTCTCTTTTTGGAACTCAAAGCTTTTCAGAAAAAGAAGTTCAGTTGCATTAAAAAGACTTTTTTTTTGAATAAATCAAATAATCATCTATTTTTATCACAAATGCATGGAATTAATTAATTCTTATTTCCAAAGCAAACTTGAACTTCTTATCTAAATACATTTCAATTAAACTATAACTGGAATCTATCTCAAGGTTAACTGAATCTGATTTCTCAATTATTTTAATTAATCCTAAATTGAGCTTTTTCTTGACCTCTCTTGTAATTCTCTATAAATTCAACCTTTAGCTCTCATCCAATCACCCCAGATATATTTGAGAATCAACCCAGAGAAATTTGAGAATCACCCCAGAGATTTTTGAGAACACGCTTGGAGATTATTAATACACTGATTTTGCTCTAGAGTCATTGAATATATTATGTTTTTTTTTAAATTATTTGCATCCATATTTAGTTTATCCATATTGCTTAAATCCATACTGCTTGAATTCGTTATTGCTTGAATCTTTCATCCATCTTACATCCATTTAGCTTAATATCATGGTCATATAGATTAAATCCTTCATCTTGGTGTAGTCTAGTCACTGGTATTGCTTATCAAAATCTGAGAGCAATCTTATACTCACATCCTTTAGAAGGCAATTGGTCGATTTGTTATGGTTTTATTATTCATACTTATATCCATCTAACCATACATGCAATGACTTCATTGAAGTGTTGTGTCTTGTAGATGCAAATTCTTATTTTAGTTTTTCACACACACATCTCTGGTGCACACCATGGGGGCAGAAGACTACATTTTTCGGCCTCCAAGACTGATTCTTTTTATTTTTGTTATTTTTCAGATTTTTTACTTTTCGGATTTTTGGCTGTACAACCTTTGCATCATATCGTATGACATTTCTCACAGGACATAATGACAAACTGCAGGTGTTGTGCGAACTGGAATCCTGTATCGTATGAGATTAAATACTGTAGTACAATTCTGTAATTTTCTTGGTTAAAAAGACAAAAAAAAGCAAATTTCATTATTCTGAATTTTCTGTTCAAATTGATTAGTACTGACGACTGACCTTGGTTTTTGATATGTCTATCTTAGAATTTTTCACAGCCTAATTAGTTTTTGCAGAATACTCGTTGAAGAATATGCTTGTCGCACAAAGACAATATAGCCACTGATTCGTTGTCTTTGCAGGTTGCCTAAGAAGAATTGACCAAACATCATGTATTATTTCAATTCACTTTTAGACACCTAAATTGCTATCTGGTTAAAGAAAAAATCTATATTTCATCTTTTGAGTAAATTCTGAGAGGTAGGAGAGTATGCTCTTGTCTTTTTTTTAGACAATCAAAAATCCAGACCCTTGAGGTGTTTTCTTTGTTTGATATTTGTACATCTTTAGCAGGCCTGCCCTCCTGAGGAGCTTAAAAACTCTTAAAGACATTACGGTCAGTGTGAGGGGAATGACCTAAGTGGGGATGGCTAAATGCCAAGTACTCCAACCCACTATAAAATAAACGTGATTTGATGAAAATCAAGTCAACGACAGTGCTTGCGAATAGCTCTCCTCCTTACCTTCGGGTATATTAAACCTTGGTTTTCAAGGTTGGGAGACCTCTTAATTGAGTTTATACCTCGACGCGCCGAACATACCCCTTACTAGATCCAATTAAAATTAGAAGCTACCTGGTTCACCTCTGAAAGGGGGATAATCTTTATGCAAGAGAGATAGTAACTCTCCCAAGATACTTGTCATTTCGCCCCCCCATTAGCATTTGGAGTCGGATAATATGATGTTGAGAATCTATTGCGTGAGACTCAATGGCTGTATTCTGATTAGCTATTGGGTGTGTACCTGAGTCTGTGAGAAAAGGTTTTCTTCTCTCACCAAATTCCGTAGGGCTTGCATGCTGTGATTGGAGTTACTATTCATACTACGTGTTTTCTATGTCTTCATCCCTCAAACTAAAATTGGAATACCAAAATTGGAGAAAACAAGAAACAACTCAGTGATCAAAAACTCTATCCATGTCATAACTAGTCCATCCTAAGTCGAAATTATGTCCAAACTAGTCTATCCTAGTCAAAACTCAATCCATCTAAGAATTGGTCATACTCAGTTGTCATACTCAGCTATTGAAAAAACTCAGAATTTTTATCTCTGTCCTGTTAATAGTCATACGAATTTGATCATTTATCATCCTACTTCATATCCTGTGTCATACAAGTCTAATTATTTGTCATTTGAGCTCAATCCTTTGTTGTACAAACCCTGATACTTTGTCATATATGTTGGCATATACACACTCCAATGAGATATTGTATGTGATTGAAGGTTTTTTCATTGATGGCAACCTTAAAATCCTATGGCACCGGTAAAGGAATTATACTGACATTAGTAGATCACACTCTACACCAGCACTCAAGACACTAGCACCGGCACAAAGGAAAGAAGTATACCGACAAGATTTTGTTATATTATATTTTGTTTATTATTGTAAAAACTTTGTAAGCCGACTTGGAAAATTGTAAAATGACTCTTATATATAAAAGAGATCATTGTAGACATTGGTAATAGGGAAGTAGCAAAAAAAAAAGTAAAAATATTAGGTAGACCTATTATGTGAAATATAGGCTAAGGGTTTATGTAAGAAGCAGAGCAGCAACCGGTACTGGATCAGGCATTATAGATGCTATTGTAAAGCAGTACAAGATATTGGATTTGTATAATCCTCATTGTAAGTCAGTGAGACTTCCCATTGAGTAGTGAGCTCTAGGCAGTTGGCCTTCTTGCATGTGCAGGCCCCTATTGTAAGTAATTTTCTCTTATTGGCCAGTGAGTGAATAATGTGGGTCACAAATCCCACCAAGGTTTTTCCCACACCAGGTTTCCTCGTTAAAACCTTGTGTTATGGTGTGCTTTTCATGTGGATGTTCTTAATTCTATTTATTGCATTATTTCTTGCATACCGGTACACTATTATAATATGTTCTACATGTTTTAATTCAAGAAATTCTACTCACCGGTTAGATACTGATTCACCCCCCCTCTCAGTATCTATGGGATTCCTAACAATTGGTATCAGAACTTGGTCCTCTATTTTCAGAAGCCTAACAACTTGAGGAAGATCTTGACACCGGTAAAGATGAAGCAACTTGAAGGAGCTCTTTCAGACTATGATGCAGAGAAATTGAAAAATATCAAACTAGAAGATGATTTAAGGGCAGCTCAGGATATCATTCAGGAACTTCAAGAAAATTTTATTGTTGCAAGAAATAAGAGAAGAGAACTTTGTGAAAAATTGTAAAATGAGAATGATGAAAAGGAATCACTTAATGATATGATAAGCAAGTTGAAACAAGAGAACATGACAACAAAGAATGAGATGCAGGATATGACTATGAGATTTTGCAAAGAGCTTGAGGATAGGAATAAGAATGAAGAAGAATTGACCAGAAGACTAAGTGATGCAACAAATGAGAACACAAGACTTAGCTATGAAAATGACATGTTGAAGATAGATCTGATGCATACTCAGAATGACTCAAATGAACTGATGAGACAAAAAGAAGTCTTAGAAAGAGAACTAGAAACTACAAATCAACATAAAGAAAATTTCAAGAAAAGCTTAGAGGAACTTGGCACCTTGCTGAAGAATCAAAAACCTAAAGGTGACACTTTTGGAATTGGCTTTGAAGTTGGTGAAAGCTCGGGTACTACAAATACTCAAGATCACAGCAAACTGGTAAGATAACCTAATGCTTATAAATTCAAAGGAAAATGATTTAACTGTAATAAATATGGTCATAGAGAAAATGAATGTAGATCTAGAAATTATCAGAATATCAACACACCCACCGGTCAATGTTCTAAATGCAACAAAGTTGGTCATAACTATGAAAATTGCAGAATGAATGTGAGATGTTATGTTTGTGGAAGATTTGGACATTTATCTAATCAAAGCAGAACACAAACCGGCATAGGTTATGAGAAAGATATTCAAAAGAATAATGTAACTTGTTATGCATGTAACAAGATTGGGCATATTGCAAAATTCTGTAGAAGTAAAGGAACACCGGTAGACAACAAAAGTTCTAGCTTGAAAGGTAAAGAAAAAGTTGAAGAGGTTAACAAAGAATTCTCAAAACAATGGATTAGAAAAGCTGATCTAAATATTGGGAATACTCCTCCACCGGTAGAACAAATCAATGCTTCACCGATAGGATAGAGTGATGCTTCATCGGAAGGACAAAGTAGTGCTCTATCGGCAGGAAGTTCTTCATCTAATTGAAGAAATTTTCCTTGAGGGTTTGGCAATCTAATGACACATGTTCTATTATTCCCTCAGTTAGAGATAAGAAGTTGAAAATTACTTTTTATCGATAGACAATGTTAAGAGAATACTTAACCGGCATGCATTTAATGTGGTAGATGGCAAAAAGACACTATAAAATTAAGGTTTTGGCTCCATTTCATTTCACCGAGATTTCAAACCTACGAAGAGTGTGAAGATTCCGAGCTAAGGCATTTCGAGCAGGAGACAAGAACACTCCAAGCAATCATCCATCCTAAAGGCAGTAAAAGGTATTTAATCATGGCATCCACCTCTGCAATTGAATATATAGAAAACCCTACTATTATTGAAGTAATAAAAATACCTAGGCCCTTATTTCAGTTAGTTCATGAGGTAGCAAAGAAAGATGATACCTTAGGTGCTTTTTCTCAAATTCCCAAGGGAGTTGTCTATACTGAAGACCCCAAAATTTACATCCACTGCAACATTGAGGAACTACAAGATGAAGAGATTAAAACCATGTTTAAAACTATGATATGTGATAAAACTGGCAACGTAAAAGATGAACACAAGATCATTGAAACCCTAGGATTTACAGAGATCCTTAGCATTCCTGAATTCCCCAAGGATGTGATTAGGATAGTCTTAAGTAGGGTACATGTTGAATTTTTCTGGTTAGATGTAGTCCACAAAATCACTAAGGAAGCTGTGAAAGCTGTCATAGGGTTACCAACCATCGGTAAAAGGCCAGATAAAACCAAGAAGGTATCCAATGACCTAGTTACAAACCTAACTAGTGCAACATTCGACAAAAGGTCCCTAAGAGTTAATGATGTAACAGACATTAATGTGAGATTTATCAGCATGATATTAGGGTATAAAGCCACTCATGCAAATAGACTCAATTCAGTTTCAAGTTTATGTATTAAGAATTCTTATGATATGGTCATAGATAATGCAAAGATTGATATATGTGAGTGGTTAAAGGATGAGTTAATTGACAACCTTGGAAAGATTAAGAAGGACAAGAAAGGAACTTTCAGGTTTGGAAATCTGTTAGTATGTTTGATGCTACATATAACCAAATAGATTCCCAGTATAGGCTATAAAGAACTTGGATATGATATACCGATAGGTAAACAGTTAACAAAACTATTCAATAACATGGGAGAAAACAAGGAAAACAATATTCATGACTTCTTTCAAGCATTAAAGGCCAAAATGAACAAAAGAATCAGGTTATCACAAAAGATTGTCGACAAATACAAAGATGAAATATGCTTTGTAATCAAGAAGGATGAAATTTGGATGGAAGCAGTCATCCCTAGGACAGTTTGGGTAATCGAGATGGGCTATGAAATAGGTGATCATATAATTGAAACATATGCTAAAGCACTTCTAGAAGCCCCCAGAGAACCTAAGGAAGAAATATTTGGTAGTGCAGAAACTATTGAAAGCCAAATACAACCAAAGAAAAGAGTGAAAAAGGTTGAGGCAGTTGTAAGGAAAGGTTCCAGACAAGCAAAGGCCATCAAAGAAGACGTGTTGGAGAAAACCGGTATAACAGAGAATGAGTTAGCAGCTCCACAACCTGGAACTCACCTATCACTAGTAGGTACTTCTTAGGGGAGTGACATGCCTGCAACTTTCAAAAGAGTTGTAAGTAAAAGAGATCCCTCATCGACAACCACAACCTCACCCAGGAGGACAGGACAAAAACAACAAGTAGTGAGATCTCTGGTAAGAAAGGCTACACCAAAGAAGAAGAAACTGACACCCAAAAAGAAGAAGAGGACAAACAAACACTTGGCCCCTCTTGATATACTGCTGAATGAAATTACAGAGGAAGGTAAATTGAAAAATATAGAGAAAATATATGACACTTTAACTGCTGATGAAAAAGAACAAGTTGAAAATAGTGTTATATTGCATATGGATATGTATAAGAAGTTTTTGATGGAAATAGTAGATGAAATTCTAGATGAACTATTTAAGAGACTGGAAGCAAAAAGACAAGCAGTAATAGAACTGGACAAGAAAATAAAGTTTGAAAAGCTACTTGCTATTTATCAGGTAAATTCACCCAAAGAAATTGATGACCTAATTTCTCAAGCTAGCCGGTCAATATTTTCTACTGCACACCAGCACATTGCTTTAATGGCTGGAAGAGTTAATGAGGTGATTGAGGAAATAGAAAATGGATGGGATATATTCCTAGTTGAAAAAGAAAAAAAAGAAGAATATAGGAACCCCAAACCCATAAAAGTTTATTAGAAATATAGAGACAAGGGTAAAGGTAAAGTTGGTGGACCACCTAGTATCAAGGTTAGAGACAACTTACCCCCACCTCCTTTGATTACTCCACTGGTAAAAACAACAGCAACAAAAGATCAATCAGTAGCTGAGAGTATGGATGTAGAGGATGGTAATCCTAATCCTGAAGTCTTATATATACTGTGGATGTTGATACTCAAAAGATCAACATAGTGGTAGACAAAGATACAACTAATAAGACTGACATGGCTAGTGAGCCTCCGGTAGTTGAGCAAACTAAAAACACATAGGAGAAACTGATAGGAGACAGAGAAAATGGTAGAGACTCAGACTGAGACAATGCAACAAATAGAGCAAAAGGCTCCAGAACAGGAACAACATCAACAACAATAGGAACATAAGGAAACAATGCCACCAACAACTAGAGAAATAGAAAAACCATTGCTTAAAGAAATGCAGACACAAATAGACCTACCAGAGGTCAATACAAGCTTGGTTACTTCCACTGACAATACTCAGAATGTTGGTTCATCATCAGGCTACAAATCAACTAATGTAACTGAGGTACTATTAGATTCAGTCAAAAAGATAACAGACTGCAGCTCACAAGCTTACAAGGCAATTGATGATACCATACCAATTTTGGAGGTAATTGCTCCTAACTATAATATAGACAATAAAGATTCTTTAGGACAACTTGATACACTGTGTAAATATATCACATAAAACATTGAGAAAATAAAGGAAGAGTCATTGAAGGATAAAGTAGAAATTGAAAAATAGAAATTCTTTGATGAGCAAATAAAGAAGTGTAACCGAGATTTTGACACACTTATACCGGAATTGTGTAATTTATTGAAAGAGTACAAAACTCTATACAAAGACACCTGTAAGACAGACTTTTTGACTGTAGATATAGACAAAAAGATGAGCAAGGTACAAGATGAGATCAATAAACTTGCAGATAATTTTGTTAACTCACCTGATACACTATTATTTTTTGAGGAGAAGATAACAAATTTTGAAGAAGATTTACTTAAATTGGAAAGAGAGAGAGAAAGAATGGTGAATAAGGCAAAACATTTGAGATTAAAACAAAGTCCAAGGTTGGACTATCTAGCATCACTATGGAAGGAAGTATTTGAAGCACTAATACAGGGACAGAAAACACCAGTAGAGCATTTGCGGCATCTCATCGGTACAATGTAGAGAATAGAGACAATAATAAAGGATATCAAGAAGCTTATGAACAGTATAAACTTGATTTTGGGAGATCTTTTTCAAATTGTAAGCACCCAGTTACAAGGTTGAAACTACAAACTTTACTGACATCTTGACAACCTTTGTCATTGATGCCAAAGGGGGAGTAGTGGGATGAGAAAATTCAATATCACAGGAATCATATGGTCAGGGGGAGCACACACATTTTTGGTAACATTTTTGGACTTCACATTTTTGGATACATTTTTGAAATTTCTCATGAGTGTTGCCATCAATGCGAAAGGGGGAGATTGTTGGCATATACACACTCCAATGAGACATTGTATGTGATTTAAGGTTTTGTCATTGATGGCAACCTTACAATCCTATGGCACTGACAAAGGCATTATACCGGCATCAATAGATCACACTCTACACCGGCACTCAGGACACTAACACTAGCACAAAGGAAAGAAGTATACCGGCACAGAGGCCGATAGGGTTTTGCTATATTATATTTTGTTTATTATTGTAAAAACTTTGTAAGCCAACTTGGAAAATTGTAAAATGACTCTTATATATAAAAGAGATAATTGTAGACATTGGTAATAGGGAAGTAGCAAAAAAAAAAGGAAAAATATTAGGCAGACGTATTATGCGAAATATAGGCTAAGGGTTTATGTAAGAAGTAGAGCAGCAACCAGTACTGGATCAGGTATTATAGATGCTATTGTAAAGTAGTACAAGATATTGGATTTGTATAATCCTCATTGTAAGTCAGTAAGACTTCCCATTGAGCAGTAAGCTCTAGGCAGCTGGCCTTCTTGCATGTGTAGGCCCCTATTGTAAGTAATATTCTCTTATTGGCCAATGAGTGAATATTGTGGGTCACAAATCCCACTGAGGTTTTTCCCACACTAGGTTTCCTCGTTAAAACCTTGTGTTATGGTGTTCTTTTCATGTGGATGTTCTTAATTCTATTTATTGCATTATTTCTTGCATATCGGTACACTATTATAATATGTTCTACATGTTTTAATTCAAGAAATTCTACTCACCGGTTAGATACTGATTCACCCCCCCTCTTAGTATCTGTGGGATTCCTAACAGTATAAGGCTAAATCCTCTATCGTACGATATAGAACTGCACTGAATCTTTTGTCATCCTAGACATACCCATCTGTCATACGGTACTAGGCAGCAACTTGTACAAAACAAAACTGTTGTTGTCCTGAAGCTATTAAATTGCCATTCAGCTCAGTAAAACATGTCATACAAATCTTTGATTTTGTTAGTACAAAGCAGTCAAACTTGCCTCAAACAGTTTATAGTGAATGTAATACTAGTTATCATCATCCTAAGCATAAACACATCAAGACAATGTACCTCTACCATTTGTACTACATGATTTGGTCCATCATCTTTTAGCTAGTTCAATCAACTACTTATCAAACCTAAGTCACTTAGATAACATCTTATACAGGATAGATCATTCCTAAAACTAGACCAAATCTTAGTCACTACTCTTGAATCAACTTAGATAAACATCTTATATAGGATAGATCTTTCCTGAAACTAGACTAAATATTAGTTGCTTCTCTCAAACAATACATTAACCGAACAACTAGCTCTAAAATTGATCTTGATCTTTGCATCACAAACAACTTTAGGTCACACTAATCCATAAAAATGCCTACTCAAACTAGGAGTTCTCGTAAGAAAGAAGCCAAAGGAAAAGGACAACCCTTCACATATCAAGATAACCCATACTACATGAAGGACCCGCTCATTGACAAATCTTCATCATCAAGAGTACCAGTTTTTGATGAACTTGAATCTCCTACTATACATGAGATGGAATACAATGAAAAAGACAACCTTAGTATTCATGAAACTGATAATGACTCATCATCAAGTGAAGCTAAAGAAGACACTAAACCTCCAAAAAAAGATATTCATTACTATCAAAAGGATAAAGACTTCTGAAAAATGATGAAAGTTATCCTGGCTTAAGAAAAGGAAGACTATTTCTTAGAACTAGCAAAACAAGGTGCAAAACTTCCCACTGGATATGATGTTCAGACACTCATTACTAGAAAGGAAGATTCACCTATACTCATGGTACACAAACAATTACAATCCTTACAGAATGAGATCATAGAACTAAAGAATAAGGACAACTCCCCAAAACAATATTCTCTAGAGATAATATGCCCCTTTCCATTTGACAAGAATCTATACATGCTTCCATTTCCTTCACGAGTTGAGATCCCAAAATTTGACAAATATGATGGTACCTCAGATCCTCAAGATCATGTCAGGGAATTTTGTGTTGCCTGTATGGATTTCATGCATGATCAAACATATCTCATGCACCTTTTTCCAAGGAGTTTGGAAGGACAAGCTATGGAATGGTTCTCAAGTCTACCCAAAGGGATAAAAATGTTTGAAGAACTAATCCAACTATTTTTACAACAATACTCATACAAGATTCGACATCCCATGATTATGATCGAGCTTTGCAATACTAAACAGAAAACAGGGGAGCCTTTCCTTACTTTCCTCCAACGTTGGAGAAAGATGTTCTCTAGGTATTCATGACCTATCCCAGATTCTAAGAAAATGGACATATTCATCAACAACTTGGTCCCATAATTAAAATATAGTATCCAAATGCAAGTACACCCATCATTTAACAAAATGGTAGATAATACTATCTGAATGGAAGATGTGCTCATAAAGAAGGGGGATATCTCACCTTGGAAAGAAACACAACTAGTATCTATCTCTAAAGAGAAGAACAAGTATTGGAAATTTGGCAAAGATAACAACAAGAGTGTTGTTAATGATGGAGTAGTAGACACTGATAAAACCAACTCAAAGCCCATGATATTCAACTTGGCTAGTGGTACACAAGCACTCAAAGCTATTGAAGCTACAACAAAAAATCCTCCAAAGAAAACAAAATAATGGTTCAAAGAGAAGCCTTGGCTTTCCAAACCTAAGCATGATTTCACTCCTGTCGAAGAATCATATGAATCTGCTCAAAAATTTGTTGGCAAACAATCTGATAACACTACCAGATAATTCCAGACCCTATGATCCGGAAATCAAACCAAAATGGTGGAGAGGAAATGAATACTATGACTACCATCAGAATAAAGGTCATAACACAAACAACTGCATGAAGCTCAAACATGAGATTCAAGATCTCATAGACGCCTGTAAAATTGTTGTTCGGAATCACCCGACCAATGTTGATCACAAAGCATTTAAGGACCCTTTACCTA
The DNA here is from genome assembly GCF_030272615.1 of Cryptomeria japonica. Lineage (NCBI taxonomy): Eukaryota > Viridiplantae > Streptophyta > Pinopsida > Cupressales > Cupressaceae > Cryptomeria > Cryptomeria japonica. Next base: position 289,554,635 of record NC_081410.1, read on the forward strand.
TTTATGAAGAAAGGTGATTCCTCAAAAACCAAAGGAGGTGCTAAAGTAAATTATATTTATACCAACAATGACAATGTCATTAACATGATTGAGCCTTCCCAATCTGAATATTGCAATGTGATTATAATGTAAGATAAACTAAAGGAATCATGATATGCAAGAGCTCTGACCCATTCTCAAAAGAAAGTCACTCTCCAAGGAGCTAGTTCTTCAAACCTGGCTCAAGCAACATCAAACCTACCATCCCCATCAAACAAACAAAAATAATCAACCTTGGATAAATTTAAAAGGCTAACTTCAACATCATCTTGTGGATATAGCATTGTTGAACAATTAAAAATGACAAATGCTCAAATCTCAATCTTTGAATTGCTTAAAATCTCTTCTTCTCACAAAGAGATCCTGGACAAAGCGTTGCTCACCACTAATATTCCAAAAGATTTAGATATTGATCAGTTTCAGTCTATGGTGGGTCATTTAACTTCACCTCACTATCTGACCTTCTCTGAAGAAGATGACAACTCGCTAAATCATTCACATAACCAGCCATTGCATATTGAAGCCATGATCCATAAACATAGAGTTAAACATGTTTTGATAGATGGAGGTGCAGGGTTGAATATCTGTACTTACAATCTACTTACACAACTAGGATTTTCTAAAAATGTCATTGATCCCGCCAAGAAAATAACAATTAAAGCCTATGATGAGGAAGAAAGGGCCTCTAAATGTCTGGTATTATTACCAATCAGAGTGGGATGTGTAGAAAGAGATATCATTTTCCAGGTACTTGATCTTCCTCTGTCCTACAATATCTTATTGGGCAGGCCATTTATTCATGAAATGAAGGTAGTTCCATCAACATACTATCAATGCTTAAAATTTCCTTGCAATGGACTAGAAGTCAGTAGTCATCCTAATACAAATGTCACTTGTAATGCATTAACAAAAGGTGTTGATACTTTTGTGCCTCATAATAGGGTAGTCTCTACAAATGAAAGTCCAGAAGCTTTGATGAAAGACTTGGAAAATAAATTGAAGATTACAAATACCGGCATGGATGACTACAAGATAGAACCAGTACTCTCATTTGTTTCTCTCCCTCCATCACCAAAATAGTTGGGCAAACCATCAGAGGCTATGACAACACAGAATTCAACTCCGAATATCATATATGATGATCTTTTTGTATAGTCTTCTACTTCCTTGGTAGATGAAATAGAAGAGGATGTTGTTCTTAACTGGCTCTTTAAGGAAGATACTCAAAATGAGGAAGTACGACATTGTGAGATTTCCCCAACCCAATACGGTCTTGGCTAAAAAATAATTCAATGCATGGGATATTCACATATTGGTCCTCTGGGTAAACATCAAGAGGGTATCATTGAACCGATTTAGTTGCAAAAATAGTCCATAAATGATAAAGTTGGACTGGGATACAATCTAGGAAAGACATCAGACCAAAAACATGCTTCTAAGACTAAGTGGAAGAAAAAGACACTGCCTTTAACATTATAGGAAGTAAACATTCAACAAATTCAAGACAACTATGAAACAAAACAAGAGGAGCTAGCAATCAAGTGAGAAGAAACAGTTAGTACTCAAGCTCCGATGGTATCAACTACAATACTACAAGAAGTAGAAGTTCCGAAAGTTATAAAAAAGGAAGTAGAAAATATCAGGGAATTGTTTACACCACTAAAAAATTCCAGTTACACACAATGGTAGGCAACAAGTAGAAGATTCAGAGACTAAATCAAATGAGTATGAATGGGGTTTATATCACCTCTCAGATACATCCACTACAAAAACTCCACGAGAGTCTACTAGTACCACAGATGATACTCAAGAACTGATACGCATAAAACTAGAGAAGGAAATATAGGAAATTAGACAAAAGAGACAAGCAAACTATGAACGAGGACTAAAGGAAGGAAGAAACCAGAAAGATTTTCATCTATGTACCCCTATACTAAGACATAACAAGTCAGGTATAGCACTACACAAGAAGAATTGGAAGCAACAGAAGCAGAACCAGTCATCAGTCCAGAGGAAGTTGAATGGAGTAGATGACAAGGAGTCACATAAACATCAAGATCATGTCAATAGGTGTGTCAGATACAAATGATAAATGAGCCAAATCTTGAAGGAACTTGCAGCATTAAAGATGTTGGTGTTGATACCATACATATACTCACTAAACCACTTAAAGAAGACTCAGAAACATCATTTGAAAACTTTGATGACTCTGGGAACAATCCTATTCTTGACAATATCTACTCAACATCAAACTATGAATCATTTAATGTAAATGATGAAAATCTATCTACTAATCTTATTGTTGTTGAACCACAATATGAAGTCCAGTCTGGCGTAGAGAATGATGCTAAAAGTATCTCTATTGGATCAGGTCAACTAAATATTAACATGCACTTTAATAATCATGTTCTGGCTCTTCTTAGTCTCGAGACATTTATGCAAGGTATCCTTCTAGAACTCGACTTTTCAATCTGTAGTTGTGATGACAATACTGTGAATGTCCTTGAACCTGTCCAACATTTATCCTTACTATATCCAAAACTAATTGACTATACTTTACAAAATAAGCCCATGAATATACCTACTTTTGCCAATGACTATACATTAGCCTATTATCTCAATACAGTTGAACCCATGGACTCTTCCACCAGTGAATAGAGTGAAAACATGACTAAAACAGATATCAAGTATCTTAGTCGCAAAAATAAGAAAAATAAAAATAAAAGATCTGATGGTGAAAATCACATTGTGGCGATGTCAGAATCTAAAAGAGAAAAAATAAAGGATGTACCTAAGGGTGAAAACCTCTCTCAGGTGCTTGAAGGTGAGATACTTGATATACTACCAAGTCATT